>NW_011494748.1:3727334-3743495 GCF_000754665.1 Bison bison bison | reverse complement strand
TCCCAAATCTTCCCACCCTCTCCCTCTCCCACAGAGTCCATAAGACTGATCTATACATCAGTGTCTCTTTTGCTGTCTCGTACATAGGGTTATTGTTACCATCTTTCTAAATTCCATATATATGCGTTAGTATACTGTATTGGTGTTTTTCCTTCTGGCTTACTTCACTCTGTATAATAGGCTCCAGTTTCATCCATCTCATTAGAAATGATTCAAATGTATTCTTTTTAATGGCTGAGTAATACTCCATTGTGTATATGTACCACTGCTTTCTTATCCATTCATCTGCCGATGGGCATCTGGGTTGCTTCCATGTCCTGGCTATTATAAACAGTGCTGCGATGAACATTGGGGTACACGTGTCTCTTTCCCTTCTGGTTTCCTCAGTGTGTATGCCCAGCAGTGGGATTGCTGGATCATAAGGCAGTTCTATTTCCAGTTTTTTAAGGAATCTCCACACTGTTCTCCATAGTGGCTGTACTAGTTTGCATTCCCACCAACAGTGTAAGAGAGTTCCCTTTTCTCCACACCCTCTCCAGCAACCAAAAGCCAGATAAAAATTTAAAAACGATTACAATTGCCACCATAATCGAAACATGATTAGCCTAGCAATACAAAATAATTGCATACAGCTTAAGCTAGGGCAAGCAGAGTGATGTGATGAGTGGAAATGCATACATGTGCATGCTTTCATCTGCCCAGCCAGTCTATGTCTTTTGGTTGGTGCATTTAATCTACTTACAGTTAAGGGTTTCTGAGATGATGCTAGTGGTAAAGAACCCATCTGCCAATACAGGAGAGGTAGTTGAGTTCAGTTCAGTCACTCAGTTGTGTCTGACTCTTTGCAAACCCATGGACTGCAATGTCCCAGGCCTCCCTGTCCATCACCAACTCCTGGAGTTTACTCAAACTCATGTCCATTGAGTTGGTGATGTTATCCAACCATCACATCCTCTGTCATCTCCTTCTTCTGCCACCTTCAATCTTTCCCAGCATCCTGGTCCTTTCAAATGAGTCAGTTCTACACATCAGGTGGCCAAAGTATTGGAGTTTCAGCTTCAGCATCAGTCCTTCCAATGAATATTCAGGACTGATTTTCTTTAGGATGGACTGGTTGAATCTCCTGGAAGTCCAAGGGACTTGAGCCTTCTCCAACACAGTTCAAAACCATAGATTCTTTGCTGCTCAGCTTTCTTTAGAGTTCAACTCTCACATCCATACATGACTACTGGAAAAACCATAGCCTTGACCAGACGGACTTTTGTCGGCAAAGTAATATCTCTGCTTTTTAATATGCGGTCTAGGTTGGTCATAATTTTTCTTCCAAGGAGCAAGCATCTTTTAATTTCATGGCTGCCATCAACATCTGCAATGATTTTGGAGCCCCCAAAATAAATTCTGTCACTATTTCCACTGTTTCCCCATCTATTTGCCATGAAGTGATGGGACCAGATGCCATGATCTTAGTTTTATGAATGTTGAATTTTAAAACAACTTTTTCATTCTCCTCTTTCATTTTCTTTTTTTTTTTCTAATTTTATTTTATTTTTAAACTTTATATAATTGTATTAGTTTTGCCAAATATCAAAATGAATCTGCCACAGGTATACCTGTGTTCCCCATCCTGAACCCTCCTCCCTCCTCCCTCCCCATACCATCCCTCTGGGCCGTCCCAGTGCACCAGCCCCAAGCATCCAGCATCGTGCATCGAACCTGGACTGGCAACTTGTTTCCTACATGGTATTTTACATGTTTCAATGCCATTCTCCCAAATCTTCCCACCCTCTCCCTCTCCCACAGAGTCCATAAGACTGTTCTATACATCAGTGTCTCTTTTTTTTCATCAAGAGACTCTTTAGCTCTTCTTTACTTTCTGCCATAAGTGTGTTGTGATCTGCATATCTAAGGTTGTTGATATTTCTCCTGGCAGTCAAGAGACCTGGATTTGATCCCTGGGTCAGGAAGATTCTCGAGTAGTCTTTTCCGTCTCTTGTGTTTCCTACCTAGAGCAGTTCCTTTTGTATATATTTTAAAGCTAATTTAGAGATGCTGAATTCTCTTAACTTTTGCTTGTTTGGGAAGTTTTTGATTTCTCTCCCAAATCTGAATGAGAGTCTTGCAGGGAAAAGTATTCTTAGTTGTAGTTCTTCTTTTTCATCATTTTAAATATATTATGCCATTCCCTTCTGGCTTGTGGAGTTTCTGTTGATAAATTTGCTGGTAACTTTATGGGATTCCCTTGTACGATATTTATTGTGTTATGTTTTGCCTTGTCACTTTTAACATTTCATCTTTGTCTTTAACTTTCATCATCTTGATTACCATGTGTCTCAGTGTGTTCTTCCTTTGGTTTGTCCTGCTGGAGACTCTGCACTTCTTGGACTTGGTTGACGATTTCCTTTCCCACGTTAGGGAAGTTTTCAGCCATTATTTCTTCAAATATTTTATCAGGTCCTTTATTTTTCTCTTCTTCTTATGGGACCCTTTAATGTGAATATCGGTGAGTTTAATGTTATCCCAGATGTCTCTTAGTCTGTTTTCATCCATTTCTCATTCTTTTTGTTTTCTAGATTTTGTTCTGCAGCAGTGATTTCTACCATTCTGTCCTCCAGGTAACATCTGTTTTTCTACATCAGTTATTCTGCTATTGATTCCTTTTAGCGTGTTGTTCATCTCTGTTTCTTTGTTCTTTAATTCTTCTAAGTCTTTATTAAGCATGTCTTACATCTTCTCAGTCTTTGGCTCCATTCTTTTTCTTAAATCCTGGATCATCTTCACCATCATTATTCTGAAGTCGTTTTTCTGGAAGGTTGCCTATCTCCACTTCATTTAGTTAGTTGTTTTTCTGGAGTTTTATCTTGTCCCTTCATCTGGGGCAAAACCCTCTGCTTTTACATCCTGGTTAACTTTCTGTGATGTGGTTTTAGTTCTAGCCCTGTGGGACTGTGATTCTTTTTGCTTCTTCTGTCTTTCCTTTGGTGGATGAGGGCTAAAGTCTTGTGTAAGCTACTTGATGTGAGGGACTGGTGATAAGGAAAACTGGGTCTTGCTCTGGTGGGCAGAGCTGAGCTCAGTGAAGCTTTAATCCAATTATCCCTGATGGTTGTTTGGACTGTGGTGACCCGGACTGGGGTCTATGAGCTGTATAATGGGGTTAATGGAGACTTCCAAGAAGATCTTATGCCAAGGGGTCCCTTCCAGGACTGCTGCTGCCAGTGCCCCTATCCCCACAGAGAGCCCACTGCTGACCCACACCTCACAGGATATCCTCCAACACCTGCTGGTAGGCCTCGTTCAGTCTCCTTTGGGGTCACTGCTCCTTTCCCCTGGGTCTTGGCCTGCACACAAATTTTTTGTACTTTCCAAGAGTGGAGTTTCTGTTCGTCTGAGTCCTATGGAATCAGTCCTGTAATCATATTTCACTGACCTTCAAAGTCAGATTCTTTGGGGATTCCTAGTTCTTTTGATGGTTCCACAGACTGGGAAGACTGCGATGAGGCTCAGAATCTCACAACAATGAGAGAGCTCCTTTAATATTATTGTTTTCTAGATTGTGGGTTGTTCTCCAGGTAGGTATAGGATTTGATATTATCATATTTTCACCCCTCCTACCATCTCGTGGCTTCTTCTTTGTCTTTGGACATTGGGCATCTCTTTTTGTTGGGTTCCAGTGTCCTCCCATCAATGGTCATTCAACAGCTAGTTGCAGTTTTGGAGCTCTCACAGGAGAAGATGAGCACAGGTCTTTCTATTCTGTCATCTTGAATTTGGAGTAAAATTTAGGTATAGCATAGTATCAATGTTATATCTCTTAATTTTGAAAATTTTAATAATCATGAAAAATTTATTCTTGGTCTTAGAAAATAAACATGAGAGAATTTAGGGATATAGGTCACCATATTGCCAACTTAATCAAACAGTATTAAATGAAATGCATGTCAAAAACATACAGAAAAATAGTAATAAAACAACTGCAATAGAATGTAAACAATTTGGTGAATTTGGGTATAATTATTATAAACAAAAGTGCCTGGAAAATGTACGTTATTTACCCTTATATATAAGTGTATATATATATATATATATATATATATTTCAAATCTAGAGAGTATTTTAAATATTTGACACACCGACCTCATTTGTTAGAAAATATAGTCTGGATAATATGCTCCAGGACTAACTAAGAATATGCATTATTATTTTATATGTAGATGATATCACAGCATATGGTCATTTTGGTAAAATCATTATTGTTTGTGATCTTTTGGTTCTTTTCTTCATTTCAATGATTAAGCAAATAGGTCTCTTAGAACAGTTACGAGTCAAGCTGAATTCAAACCAGATGTTTTGCGTGTGTAATTTCACTCCAAAATTTTTGAGATGTACTGTAGAGAATGTCTAAGATATAATGATCAGGTAAAATTTCCCTTATAAAATTGGACATTCCCAGATCAGCCTCCAAGTTAAATGTTTATTTTTCAAACTGTTCCATAGTGGAAGTTTGGTTAAAAGATTTGGCACAGTGCTCCTCAGTTTAATTTTAAGCCTGACAGAAATGCTGGCCCTCAGTGTGTGTATGTGTGTAATTTAGTTGCTTTGCTACTGGAAGTCTATGGAAGATTAATGAATGGTGAGGCTCGGTGGCAGTTGTGAGGGGATGCAGGATAGAGAAAACCAGTCACCATCTGTTCAAAATGTCTTTTGTAGTGCTTTTAAGGAAAACAGTTATCAGCAGGAGACAAAGGCAAACAATGGCTTTAAATATTAATGTTTCTGTTGTTGAAAATAAATATTGCAATTGTACTTCTATTATCTCAACTAATAAATATGTTTATATCATATTGTGACCAACTGTATATCAAATCAGTTCTCCAGAAACAAGAAAACTACTAAGAATGTTGTATCTTTAGCAATATTTACTCTCAATTAGGATCTTTGGAGATTATATATATATATATGTATATACATATAAAGCTCAAAGACAAACTCTGTAAATCACCTTTTACCTTAAAGTTAACCTTTTCCTTTAGAATCAGATTTATTATTCCCGTCTTGCTTCAAATCTATTCAAAACTGGCCATTTTTAACTGAAATGCTATCAGTTAATTATGCTCACTCAGAAAACTCTAGGCTTATGACTTTCCAAACTTGAATTGAAGACAAAGCACCTAGGTGGTCTTTTTAAAATGCAGATATTGATTAAGTCAGGACTTGAACCTAACTCCCAGATGATGACAGTGGTGTTGGTCCACTCTGATTACAAGGATAGAAATATATCTTTATGATTTTTTTGTCATTAAGAATGGCGGAAGAGTCATTTATAAAATGTTAAAAATACACCACCTTAATATTGGTGTCTACTTGGCTAAGGTTTTGCAAATGTTCCTACTTATCCAGCCACCAAATAATAAAACAAAAACAGTATAGAAGTAGTAGTAAAATAAAAATAAGCCTTTTAATAGAGTACTGGATGTCATTAGAACTAGTATTGAAACAGCATTGGGTCTTTCATCAACAGATTTGGTTACATCAGAAAATCATAAAAGATGTACAAAACAACTTAAGCATTTTCTTTTAATTAAAAAGACATAAATGTTAATCCTTTTGCCCTTCTTTGACCTAAGACCAAACTATTTTATTTTTGTATAATTTTGCCAATTTGATTTCCTTGTCATCTTTCAGGTATAAAAGGTACCCATGATTCATTACCTTGGATTTTCAGTTTCCATTTCTTTCACATGGATCAATAACTTAAGTAAAGCTACAGGGCAGTATAATTAGAAGATTTATAGTAACTTCCAGTTTTTCACAATTAGCTTATTTACACCTAGCTCAAGTAGTTCAGAGGGTAAAGAATCTGCCTGCAATGCAGGAGACCTGGGTTTGATGCCTGGTTAGGGAAGATCCCCTGGTGAAGGAAATTATTGTTATTAATCCAATTTAATTGGGTTAATTAAGCTAATTAATCCAACAGTCAGTATAATTTCCATAAAAATAATAAAAATGCTTATTCTCTTACATATTGTTTTTATTTACATAATGTTTAATTATGTTATAGCTTCAAGGACAAATACAACCAAAATATTGAACTTATTACCAACATTGGTAGTAAGGTCATGTGTGTAAACTAGGGAGGGGTGAACTAGACAAAAGGGTCCATTGAGCTATTAGTATCCATGAGTTCGATTCACAAAGAATATTGAGAATGATAATAGATCTGGGAAATAGAGCATGATTAAGAAAGCTTTTAATCTTAAAGAAAATTCAATGCACCTGTAACATTTAAAAATTAAGGAATTTGACATAACCTGCAGTAAATATTTCTCATAATCTCTTCCGATACTTTCCAGGTCTTTCGTATCAATTTGGCTGATCTTTCCTCCCCACATTGAGTCATATTTTCTTCTCTATCATTCTCTCACAATTTCTAGATTTTTTTTAATGTATCTATAACACTAGATATATCCTTCCTTTTTCTTCCTCAATTTTACCTCTAATTTTTCTACTTTTTTTCCCATTTGTTTTTCTATTTTTTGGCCATGCCCTGTGGCATGCAGGATTTTAGTTGCCTGACCAAGGATTGAACCCATGTCCCCTGCAGTGGAAACATGGTGTCCAAAGCCCTGAAACTGAATGCCAGGAAGTTACCAATTTTCCTACTTCTGAATCACAAAATATCTGAGCAGAAAATGGCAAAAATGAATTGGTGCAGTCTAAAATTACTTCCTTGGTAATTAGTTGACTTTATGTTTTGCAAATATTTGTTAAAATTGGTATTTTCCTGATTAGTCAATTGTGAACCAAGATAGTAGCACAATAATCTTTTGAGACACTTGAGTTGCAACAGAACTTTGTTATTTACTACTAGAGAATAGGATATATGATAAGGATGATTTAAATGATACCTGGGACCAAAATTCCTTCAAAGGACATTTTTTTCTTAGTAGCAGCAATATAATAACTTAAGTGCCACCAGTTGATGAATCATGAAATATGAGAAAAATATAACTAAGTTTTCCACTCTTCTTTACAAAACTTGTGATTCACAATTCTTAACGATTTCCATCAGGAAAAGTAAACAGAGCAAATTTTTTAAAAACTTAAAATATATTATAATCAAAATTTCAATGAAATCATTCTAGCCGAAACTTGTCAACAAGTTGATCATTTAGAAAGAAAATACATTGTTTAATTTAGCTTAATTACTAGTTACACAAAAGGCTTGGTTATAGTTTCTGTACTTAGTATTTGCTTCACAATTTTGGATTTATTTGAAAAAATATAGGGTTGGAATTCTAAAAATATTCATATCAATTCAGTTGTTTATTAACCATCTGACATCAAGTAAATCACTTCATCTCTTTGAAATTTATGTTTTACTCTATTTTTCAGTGATTCTAATATGACTTTGAATTTATTATTTTTAGAGCAAAACTTCACAAAATATTAAAATATACAAAGTATATATCAACACATTAAAAATTAATGAGTGGCTTATGTATTATTATATTTAAGCATAAATTAATATATAAATTAGGATGTGGAAAGCAAATTGTTCTAATCTTATCTTTTTCTGGTGAATAACAAGTTACTTTTACAATATTAAATGTTTTATTCAATATCTCTTGGTTAATGACTTGAAGAAATTATGAAAAAGCCTCTTCCAGTCCAGAAATTTAGACACTTGTAGTATTTGTCAGCATATACATTTTTATAAATTTTGCTATTTAGACAAATACATGCACACAGATGTCATATGGAAACACTCACAGACAGAGCCACCGACTTACCAACTTATAAGCCTATTAACAGTAATATTGTACCTTATTCATTGTTGGTTTGATATCTTGAAAGAAATGATGCATTATTTACAGGGCACCTATGTTAACAAAACTGATTCAACGTGATATTCATACTAATTATTTTATTATTCTGGGGTTTTGGGCCTGATTTCTATTTCAGGAGGCAAAAATACAGTGAAAATTGGGATTAGTGAAAATGTTCTTGCCTATAAATAAGTTTTGAATGTAAATACATAAAGTGAATTATATAAAAAATCTCTATCTACCCTAAGAGAGTTATTGTTCTCAAATATAGATACAACAGTAAGTTAAAGAAACTAACCAAAACTTCTTCCAAGATTTAACTTAATTTCTTTAGGAATTTTGTATATCAAGTTATGTAAACAGCACTAATTGAGATACAGAACTTCAACTGAAATCTAAGCATGAGAGATAAGAAAGAGCAATGATAGTCTTTCTTACCTTACAAAGTTTATTTCATGACAATTGGCCAAAATGAATAAAAAATTTCTAAAAATATAAGCCAGCAGTTAGCGTCAACAAACAGCTTAGCTAGCTCATGCTGTTTAAGCTCATACTACAGAAATATTGGCAAAAGCAAAACTGATCTCTGGCACTCTCCCATCCCTTACAAAGATCAAGTCATCTTGGTGTACCCCAAAGAAGGCTATGAAGACCAAAGTCACTCTGCAAGTGGTACTTGCTTCACAGTTTAAAACTGCTTATATTCTTGCTGGGGCTTCCCAAGTGTCGCTAGTTGTAAAGAACCCGCTTGCCAATGCAGGAGACAGAAGAAGGCAGGTTACATCCCTGGGTTGGGAAGATTCTCTGGAGAAGGACATAGCAACCCATTCCAGTATTCTTGCCTGGAGAATCCCATGGACAGAGGAACCTGGCGGGTTGCAGTCCATAGGGTTGCACAGAGTCAGACACGACTGAAATGACTTAGCACGCACACAGGGATATTCTTGCTAATTTGCTCCATAATGTTGTTTAGAGCAAAAAGATGCATTTAATGAGCAGAACTCCCCATCCCCAACTTCCAGGCACACACACACACACCCTTACCTTCAAAGATCTTCAGTCCTAATGGCTAGACCTAGTGAAAGTGTGTGTGTGTGTGTGTGTGTGTGTGTGTGTGTGTATGCCTTCCGGGCTCAGTAACGCCCAACTCTTTTGAGACCCCACAGACCGTAGCCCATCAGGCTCCTCTGTCCATGGGATTCTCCAGCTAAGAATACTGGAGTGGGTTGCCATTTCCTCCTCCAGGAGATCTTCCTAACCCAGGGATTGCACTCGTGTCTCCTGCATCTCCTACCTCGCAGGCATAGTATTCACTGCTGAGATATCTGAGAAGCCCAGAATTGGTGAGTGTGTTTCCTTATGTGGCAAAATGTGACTGAGGTTAGGGACCGGTGATAAAATTAAGCTGAATTACCCAGGTCAACACAAATTAATCACATGAACCCTTAAAAGTAGACAACCTTTACTAGCTGTGGTGGGAGAGATGGCAGCAGAAAGATTTGACTTCAACCACATGGGGCTTCCCTTGTGGCTCAGACGGTAAAGAATCTGCCTGCAATATAGGAGACTGAGTTCGATCCCTGGGTTGGGAGGTTCCTCTGGAGAAGGGAATGACAACCCACTCCAGTATTCTTGCCTGGAGAATTCCATGGACATAGGAGCTTGGCGGGCTACAGTCATGGAATCGAAAAGAGTTGGACATCACTGAGAGACTAACACTTTCACTTTCACACACAGATGCTGATTCTGAGATGGAGGGGGCTGTGTGTAAAAAAACCAGATTCTTTCAACAACTGAATGAGCAAGGGACTGGATCCTCCTCTAGAATCTTCAGAAAGGGCAAAAGTATTGCTAATCCCTCAACTTTGACTTGGGTGAATCTATGTTGGAATTCTGATAATACATTTAAAGTGTTCTAAGCCACCACGTTTGTGATCATTTGTGTGACAGCAAATTAAACATAATAAAATTCAAAACCACATGCTCCATTTAACTGCCATATCTCTTTAGTTGAATTTATTTTGTAAGATACTCAGTCTTCTACTGACTTTCATGACCTTAGACATTTCTGAAGATTGCAGGCAGGTTAGAATGCCCTTTCATGTGGGTTTGTCTTAAATGTATACCTGATTAGATTTAGGTTCGTGAATCTGGCAGAATACCATAGAAGTGGTATTGAACATTAGAAAATATGCCTTATAAGAACTTCAAATTAGTTTTGAATAAAGTAAAATATTAATTTCTCATTAAGTAGAACTGAATTTACTTTCATTGGCCCAGGAGAGTAAATAATCTGTTATTCAAGAGGGGGAACTGAGGAGAGTTCAGTGTTCGCTATCTAACTAGATATTGTAAATTTCAGAAATGCAACTAAATAAGAAATTGGACATACTAATGGATAAAAAAGGTAAATCACTATGTCATACAAGTTACAAAAAGCGACACTAGAATAATCTTACACATATTTATAGACATCATTTGGCCTATGGAGTCTTTTTAAAAGAAACTAGCAATAACTTTTTTTTAAAAAGCTTGCAATTTGGTTTGAAAAACTGATCCAAACAACAGGTGTAAGAGGCAAAAATCCATGAGTGCATAACACTACAGGATGGCATGTAGTTTTTTAGGGACAGTGAGGTAAATAATTAGAATAGCCTATCCCACGCTACCTCTTCATCTTCCTACTAAAACTAGAATGCTAAATATTTTGTTGTTGCTGAGTTACTGAGCCCTGTCCTACTCTTTTGTGACCCTGTGGACTGTTGCCTGGCAGGCTTCTCTCTCCATGGGATTTCCCAGGGGATTTCCCTGACCCAGGGATCGAATCTGCATCTCCTGCATTGGCAGGCAGGGTCTTTACTGCTGAACCACCAGGGAAGCCTGTTACTTATCTTACAGATGACCTAAGCTATACACTGGGGTGGAAGTTGTTTGTATGTTAATAACCAGGAAATTACCAACCTTCCTGAAAGGCTAGTACTGAAACTTTCAGTGTTAGCTTTATCTTGGCTTGAATCATTATTGCATAGGATATATTATTGAAAGCATAATAGTGCTTTTAAGATGTTAGGCACTAAACTTTAAAAGAAATAGTTTTGAATTCCTTTCAAGGCTGAAAATGTTAACAGTGGAGAAAATGAGAGTATGAGGTTTCTGGTGCTCTTTTTACCTGCAATTTTTAGTTTCCTCTGAAAAAATATTTCAAATTATTAAAAATGAAAAACCTGTTAATATTGCTTTCTGGCTTAATACCCTACTATGACTCTTCATTGAACAGAGTAAGACCCAAATCCTCAAAATATGGTCATCTGGATTTCATGTACTCTTGTATTTCCATGTAGCCATTTCTCACACACACTCTCAAAGCCAAACTGCTTACTTCTTTCTCTGTGCATTTTATATAATGTTCTTTCCACTGTAAATGACCCATTTCTTTATCTGGTGAGCGAGGCCCCACAGGGGGAAAAAAAAACCTCCATTCAAATGCCAGCACCTTTGCGAACCCGGTGGCTCAGGCAGAGTTAGATGATCTCTTCTTTGTGACTCCTGCTTCTCTAAAGACATTGCTGTGGTTATGATTATGTGTTCATCCCTTTCATTCATCTGTCAGTTCCTTAGAATGTGAGATCATGTCTTGGAACTCCATGATTCTCTAGCATCAGATATAGCAGGTGTTTTATAAATCATTGATGAAGAATGAATAAGTGAACAAGGAAAATAAATATTACTGCTGCATTTAATGTAGATAACCAACAAGAATCTACTGCATAGCACAAGGAACTCTGCTCGATATTCTATAATAACTTACATGGGAAAAGAGTCTGAAAAAGAATAGACACATGTATATGTATTACTAACTGAATCACTTTGTGGTATACCTGAATCTAACATAACATTGTTATTCAACTATATTCCAATATAAAATAAAAATTAAAAAAGAAACATTACTCAGAGTTCAAACAGAATAAAAATTCATTTACTTGTGTTTTTTAGGGACAGCTAATCTAAATGTTGTTACATAACCACCTTCCCCATGCCAGCTATGAAGAGTAGAATTTTAAAATGCCATTAAGTTCAGTATGGGATCCCTGATGGCTCAGTCAGTACAGAATCTGCCTGCAATGCAGGAAACCCAGGTTCTATCCCTGGGTCAGGAAGTTCCCTTAGAGAAGAAAATGGGTACCCACTCCAATATTCTTGCTGGAAAATCTCATGGACAGAGGAGTCTGGTGGGCTACAGTCCATGGGGTCCCAAGGAGTCGGACTCTACTGAGCAGCTAAACTACCAAACATAAGGGCTTTACCCTCTATTCTAAACTTTGTCACACCTCTATATCCACAGTTAGGTCCACCCTTTAACAACTGAAGGATGCTTGAGTGATTTTCTTTTCTTATGTATTCTTAAGATCTACCATTTGTAATTTATTCTTTTCTTTCTTGCACATGTATAATGTTATCTATAATGTTTTTCATCAACTTTTGTATCTAGCACTTAAATGATGTTAAAATTAAAGTAAATAAGTAATATAATTTTGCACAAACCCTAAAGACTTTGAATTCATGTATGCACAATTTGTTAACTTCTGCAGAGTTTGACAGAAATATTTTATTTTCATGTTAATACAGTAGACAGGTACTTGAACAAAAATGACCTTTTCATATCCTGAGGTCTTCAAATCCTCTACTGTGATTCAGTTTTGCATACTATACCTGCTGAGTTTCTAATGCAAACTATCACAGTGTGTGGTCTCTGCTACTGTAAACATGAATTCTTTCTCATTGTGATTTCATATCTTCAGCACTGATTATAATGATTCTTTGTCATCTCAAACCTGTCAACTTTGTTCTCCAAGGACTGCAATCTTAGCTTAAAAAAAAAATACAGATAGCGATTCACACAGAGTTAAAGGTGGACTAATGCTCTCAAATAAAAAAGACGAAAGGGAAATATATCTTTTTTCTCTCAATGACCAAAAAATGTATAATTTTTTCCTATCATGTAATAAATAAATTCAGTATTTTTAATAAAGTAACTGGCATCACTTTTTTTTTTCCATTTTACTGCAGCAATATTCTAGATATAAGCCACTGATAGTTATTCCTCTGTTTAATCCTCCTTAACACATTTCCCTTTTCATAAAAAGTGATAAACTACACAAACACTCAACTGCCTGATTACCCAAATACCTCTGCTAATTTGCCAAGGTTAGCAGAAATGGGGCGTACAGTATATTGTTGGCTATGCATGGCTGAAGGGTGCAGAAACAGCACAAGGCTATATATTTCACACTCCATAAACAAAATGGTGAAACACACACTAGAAAGGTGCAATACTTATCTAATCTAAATTCAGGCAACATCAGTAGCTTTGATCTCTATTAGGTTAAATCACTGTCTCTTCAAGGAATGACCAAATCATTAACCCAACAAACCAGTTGATGAAAACACTCATATATATGAATACTGAGTAAGCAACATTTCTGATGCAGTGAAAAATAACCCCACATAATTGTGCAGAACACGGACAGAAGTCTCTTTAAAGCTTTATCCCCTCTTTCAACTATTTGTCCGTGCATACAAAAAATGTATTTAATATCTATGAACAAGTGCTAAGCAATGAACAGTGAGGCCTTGGAAAAACCAAAATAAGGAACAATTTCTGATCTTGCCAGCTACATAAATTAATAAAATAGAACATAGATAGTGATCTGTGGTGGCTTCAGCCTGCAGCGGCTTGAAGCAGAATCTTGGTGCCCAGCCAGAGACGTAAAGTCGCCATTGCAGCGAGAGTGCTGAATCCTAGCCTCTAGATCACCAGGAAGCAGTGGCCAGTGACATGACCTTGGCATGTCAGTTATGTAGAAATGGATTTTTGCATAGAGAGGGAAAGTAGTGAAACAGGTAAAGTGTTTATTAGAAAGGAAAAGGGTACGTGTGTCTAGACACATGGACGGGCTCAGAGAGAGGGTCGTGCCCTTGTTTGAATCACTTTTGTGGGGGCATTTCTTCCAGGTTTCCCTTGGCCAGTCACTATGATTTGCCTGGTTCTGAGTTTGTGTTTGATAACTCTCAGGACCCTCCCACGTGTGCGTCCACATGTCTTACTGAAGATGAATTCTAGTGAAGAGGCCTAAGGGTAGGTTGATACCACCTACTATGAGATGAGGCCCCTCCCTTGTGACCGTCAAGGAACCTTTCTGCACATGTGTAGTTGGGAATATCTCCTCGACTTTGAGAATAAGTAATATGTGGTCTTTTATCTCTCATCTGGGCAGGGCCCAGCATCCACTCTTGCTCCTATTGTTATGGAGTTTTTTGTCCATAAGGAACAAACTAGCTGTTCACCTGGGGCCCATCTATCTTCTGCCTCTATAGGACTTGTTTCTAAATCATAAAAAATAGGCCCAAGTTGTAGTGGTTTATAGCAACTAAGGCTGTCATCATGATTTTGCTGTGGTTCCCCTACATGTCATTTCCAATATGGAACGCCTCTTTGTGGAATATTTTTAATTTTAAATTTCCTTCCTGGAAGGGGCATATACCAATTCCACTTATTTTTCATTGGACAGACTAAATCACATGGCCAAGACTGACAGAAAGCCAATGGAAAAATACAATGTCCCTTTGGTAAGGTTCAAGGAAAAAAAAATGAGAAGAACTATGTACCTTTTATAGTACTGTAAAAGAAGGATAGACCACATGTTTTTGGAAGATAGGGTGTAAATCAGTGCCAGTTATGGAGGAATCTATTCTAGGGAGGGCTTCATAGAGGAGGTGACAATTGAAGCAAATCTGGAACAGGAATGTACTCAGTCAAATATACCCTGATCTTATATCATTAAATAGGGAAAAAGTAATTCTCTACAAAGATTAGAGGAAGTCTTAGAGGCATGAATTGAGAATGGTGTGCTTGGGTAATAGTAAGTGGTTCAGGACTGGAAGTAAATTATTTCCCAGAAGGAAAAAGATAGTAACAGGAGGCGAGATAATAAACATTCTTGAAGACTAGGCTATGGGGATTGAAAGAGATTACAGTTGGCCTTGATGAGTCAAAGGACAGAGTTAAACAAAAAATGGACATGAACTTTTCCAGACGCCTCTGGTCTCATAGGGACATGTGATGCAGTTAAAAAGTAGCCTCAGGGAGAAGGTGCAAGTCTGAAATAGAAGAGACAGAGTAGGAGTGAGAAAGGGTGAACTATTCCTTCTTGGGAAGTTTTAATGGTTCAAACACTTTAGTGAACATCTGGGACCTTAGCTAAGCAGTCATTGAAAGTGAAGTTAAAAAAAAAAAGACATTAAATACAGGAAACAAAATGTATTTATTGAGTGAGTCCAAATAATTTTGAATGTTATGATACTGAAATTCTACCATTTTTAAATTATAAATTATTTTTTATTTGTGAAAAATCTAGATTACATGAAATTTACCATTACGACTATTTTTCAGCATACATTTCAGTGGTGTTAAATACATTCACACTGTTGTGCAACCGTTGCCACCACTCGTCCATGGAACTTTCTCTCTTGTGAACTGAAGCTCTGTACCCATTTTACAATTCTCTAGGAGCTCCTGTCCTCAGTCCCTGGCAACCCTCATCCTAGTTTCGATATCTATGAATTTGGCTACTCTAAGTATGTCATATGAATGATTTAATGGTTTTGAAACAAAAATTATTTATTTATAGTTCTGTGAAGTAGATATGTATATTGGAGAAGGAAGTAGCAACCCATTCCAGTATTCTTGACAGGAAAATCCAATGGACAAAGCGTGTTGGAGAGTGACAGTCCGTGGGGTTGCAAAGAATCAGATGCAATTGAGCACACACACACATGTATTTATGTATTGTATCACCATCACAAGATGGTCAACACCGAAATCAGATTGATTATATTCTTTGCAGCCAAAGATAGAGAAGCTCTATACAGTCAACAAAAACAAGACCAGAAGCTGACTATGGCTCAGATCATGAACTCCTTATTACCAAATTCAGACTTAAATTGAAGAAAGTAGGGAAAACCACTAGACCATTCAGGTATGACCTAAATCAAATCCCTTATGATTATACAGTGGAAGTGAGAAATAGATTTAAGGGCCTACATCTGATAGATAGAGTGCATGATGAGCTATAGAATGAGGTTCGTGATATTGTACAAGAGACAGGGATCAAGACCATCCCCATGGAAAAGAAATGCAAAAAAACAAAATGGCTGTCTGGGGAGGCCTTACAAATAGCTGTGAAAAGAAGAGAAGCCAAAAGCAAAGGAGAAAAGGAAAGATATAAGCATCTGAATGCAAAGTTCCAAAGAATAGCAAGAAGAGATAAGAAAAATC
>NW_011494748.1:3726085-3727234 GCF_000754665.1 Bison bison bison | reverse complement strand
AAAGCAACAGAATGGGAAAGACTAGAGATCTCTTCAAGAAAATTAGAGATAGCAAGGGAACATTTCATGCAAAGATGGGCTCCATAAAGGACAGAAATGGTATGGACCTAACAGGAGCAGAAGATATTAAGAAGAGATGGCAAGAATACACAGAAGAACTGTACAAAAGAGATCTTCACGACCCAGATAATCACAATGGTGTGATCACTCACCTAGAGCCAGACATCCTGGAATGTGAAGTCAAATGGGCCTTAGAAACAAAGCTAGTGGAGGTGATGGAATTCCAGTTGAGCTATTTCAAATCCTGAAAGATGATGCTGTGAAAGTGCTGCACTCAATATGCCAGCAAATTTGGAAAACTCGGCAGTGGCCACAGGACTGGAAAAGGTCAGTTTTCATTCCAATCCCAAAGAAAAGCAATGCCAAAGAATGCTCAAACTACTGCACAACTGCATGCATCTCACATGCTAGTAAAGCAATGCTCAAAATTCTCCAAGCCAGGCTTCAGCAATACGTGAACCGTGAACTTCCTGATGTTCAAGCTGGTTTTAGAAAAGGCAGAGGAAGTGGAGATCAAATTGCCAACATCTACTGGATCATCGAAAAAGCAAGAGAGTTCCAGAAAAACATCTATTTATGCTTTATTGACTATGCCAAAGCCTTTGACTGTGTGGATCACAATAAACTGTGGAAAATTCTGAAGGAGATGGGAATCCCAGACCACCTGACCCACCTCTTGAGAAATCTGTATGCAGATCAGGAAGCAATAGTTAGAAATGGACAAGGACAACAGACTGGTTCCAAATAGGAAAAGGAGTACATCAAGGCTGTATATTATCACCCTGCTAATTTAACTTATGTGCAGAGTACATCATGAGAAACGCTGGACTGGAAGAAACACAAGCTGGAATCAAGATTGCCGGGAGAAATATCAATAACCTCAGATATGCAGATGACACCATCCTTATGGCAGAAAGTGAAGAGGAACAAAAAGCCTCTTGATGAAAGTGAAAGTGGAGAGTGAAAAAGTTGGCTTAAAGCTCAACATTCAGAAAATGAAGATCATGGCATCCGGTCCCATCACTTCATGGGAAATAGATGGGGAAACAGTGTCAGACTTTATTTTTCTGGGCTCCAAAATCACTGCAG
>NW_011494748.1:3713623-3725881 GCF_000754665.1 Bison bison bison | reverse complement strand
AGCCATGAAATTAAAAGACGCTTACTCCTTGGAAGGAAAGTTATGTCCAACCTAGATAGCATATTCAAAAGCAGAGACATTACTTTGCCAACAAAGGTCCATCTAGTCAAGGCTATGGTTTTTCCAGTGGTCATGTATGGATGTGAGAGTTGGACTGTGAAGAAGGCTGAGCACCGAAGAATTGATGCTTTTGAACTGTGGTGTTGGAGAAGACTCTTGAGAGTCCCTTGGACTGCAAGGAGATCCAACCAGTCCATTCTGAAGGAGATCAGCCCTGGGATTTCTTTGGAGGGAATGATGCTAAAGCTGAAACTCCAGTACTTTGGCCACCTCATGCAAAGAGTTGACTCATTAGAAAAGACTCTGATGCTGGGAGGGATTGAGGGCAGGAGGAGAAGGGGACGACAGAGGATGAGATGGCTGGATGGCACCACTGACTCAATGGATGAGAGTCTGAGTGAACTCCAGGAGTTGGTGATGGACAGGGAGGCCCGGCGTGCTGCAATTCATGGGATTGCAAAGAGTCGGACACGACTGAGCAACTGAACTCAACTGAATTATAATAAATGATCATAAATTAAATTATGAAATTTACTTTCTCAGTAGTCCCATGATCACACTAGCTTGTAAGGACTTCTAGGACTCAACAATAACACTAAAGGTAGCAATAATATTTATGACATATTTATCATAGAACACATATAGTAAAGGAACATCTAGGTAAAGGTACATCCAGGTAAAGAACATCCAGGAAAGAGAGAAGTAGTCAAACACAGACTTTCTTGCCTTTCTACCCAAAAAGTATCTTTTTTTCCACCATCAAATTGCAGCAGCTCTCCAATCTGTCCTTGCCCAAGAAATCTCTTTGTTTTTGGTTTCTTTTGAAACCTCCTTTCAGCTTCCCTATTGCCTTATTTTGTTACTAAAGATTTGTATTGTTCTATTTATTATTTTAACATATAATTTTGACTTAATTTTAGTGGTTGCTTTAGAAATTACAGTATGCATCTTATATCACAGGTTATTTCAGAATAATATTACTCCTGGTAAAATATAGAACCCTGGCTCCAGTGTAGCTGCATTCCCTCCCCCTTCCTTTGTGCTATGATTGAAATCCCAGGTCCCTATTTTTGAGGATTAATGTTTTTAGGAACCCCTAAAATATTGTGAAGAAGAAAGAGGTTCTGATATGGATACCTAGCCTGTATTACCCATAGACATAGGAAATTATAATTATGAAAACCTTGCCTGCCCAGAAGAGCAGAAATTTGTGAATGGAGGGAAATGGTTTTACCCCAGTTCTGATACTGCTTTAAAACATGTAGTGTTGTACAGCTAGTCCCTCCTATGATAAGGAGCTTGTGACTCTGGCGTTTTCTAGTTCAGTGACACTATGAATCAGTTTTACTACATTTCAAGCTAAGGTAGAATGTCTCCATCCTTCTTTTCCTTATGAAGCTAGAACTCATTTCACAATGTGCCCTTCAATGCTACATCTCTGCACTGAAAAGTCTGTGTGACTGGTTCTTGCCCCTGAACTGTTTTCTTTTGCCAACTTTTCTACACAGTGTAGAAATTGACTGAACTAAATGCTGCTCTTGCAACAAAATGTATTTAAGCCTTAAAGGTAATCCATCTTTAAGACAAATGTCCTTTTCCAGGAAAAAAAACATTATTTCTCATATATAAATATTAGTAATTAAGCTTCAAAAAAGGCACAGTTTGTTGAATGGCAATGCACTGCCACAAAAATGTTAATTGCATTCACAATTGCACATATAACTCTGAAAGTTCTTCTTTTTTAAAAAATTTTCTACAAAACCAGACTACAAATGGCAGGTGCCTGCATTGCTCTTTTCATAAAATAACTTGGCAGAAACTGAGTCACAGTCTCTCCTCCCATGAAGAGGAACTATGTGTCAGACCCAAGGACCACCAGGATATTGAAACAGAGGATGAATTAGGATGAGATTGCTTATGTGATAAGCTGTGTTTAGAATGATGACAATTGATATACAATTCAAAAACAAGTATGATAGCACAAAAAGTTTATCAGAAATGGCAGACAAAAGACAGAAAAAGAAGGGGAATAAACTCAGGATTCAGACTATTTTCACTAAATGTAATTTTCTTCCTCTTGGATTTCCTAGCCTTTAATATATTGTTTGGACATATCTTCCTTTAGGGAGAACTCAGTGTCCTGAAATGCTGCATAATTTAATACATTTATTTCAATTTATAAAATAGAGTAAATTTAGACTGACTCATCCAAGCTTCATATTTAAGGAATTTAAGGAATGTATCTAACTAAAGGTAGAACGTCTCTTACCTCTGCAATTTTGTTACTTACAGAAGGAAACTGTGATTATGAATCAAAGTGAATCATTGAAGTGTTTTAGAACTCTGTATTACCATATTTAAGTTATTATTATAGACAATAAATAGATTTTTAGAGAATAAATTTTAAAAGAAAGAAAGCTAAAGAGTTTACTTTAACACTGTGATATTAGGGTGATGGGTAGGACTGAAAGAAAAGAAAGAAAAAAAAATTAAGAGCATACACACTGTGATGCAGATTTTTCTAATTGTTTCAATAGCAAGAAAATTAAAATGATGCTAATTCTGATCTTCGTTATTAGACTTACCTCCTCCAAGTTGGAATATACACTAAGAAAGATATTTGAAATCTAACCAGTAAGGAAGGCGAACAAACTAGGAAACAATATTCAAACATTTGGTTATCTTAGAGGATTTGGAGTGTCTGTTATTTGTATGAATTCTTCCTAAGTCAAAGGACTTCAAATCTTTCCTGTGCATACTGTGATTTCCTAGATATGTCGATAGGAGGCTCATTACTTTATAGGCACAATGGATAAAGACATAGGGTAGTTAAAGTTTTTAATTTGAAAAATAAATTAACATTATATCACATAATTTATGGGAAATGTGTAATATATTTTATTGACTGCATGTAGAACTTAGAAATATGATTTATATGAATTTGCTATTTCAGCATGATGAATTGATTGTCACATTGAGGATTATGGAATTAGCTGGAAGAACAGATGATTAACCACCACAGCCTTTTGGCTGGTGAAGTTTTACCTTCTGATTTTCGAACATTAATAAATCATACTTCAGCATATGGGACTATTTTGGCAATAGAGCCACTATCAATTTAATCATCTCAAACCAGAAACGAATGTGTAAGTTGCAAATGTCACAGACACGCAAACCAGTTACTAAGAACAATTGAGTATATTATTCTTCTAGTCACATTAATTACAGCTGAAACAAACCTTGAAGAGCTAAGAAAACATAGCACGACTTATCTACTATTTACTAGGGGGGAAAAAAAGAATCAATATAGCCATTAATTGCATAAATAGCAATAAATACTTTGGCTGCTGTCCAGGAAGTGTACCAACTGAGAGAGTTTTTCGTACTGCTGGTTTCATTACACAGATCATAGTCACAGTAAAGCGGGCAGTGGACTGCTGTTCAATAAACTAAATTTAATGTTACTCAATTATGATCATCACGCTCAGATATAATACTAATAGGAATGTCAACAGCGATTACATTTTCAGATTTATGTAAAATAATTCAAATGCTATTTGCTATCCCTCAGATACAAGGTTCATCCGGTTGTTTATGCAGTTGGTCGATATTGATCGTGCACAGCAAGTAGCATAGCAGAGGCCCAATGGCAAGGATATAGAGCATCCCTGGTGCCAGCCACCAGGGTGCTATGCCAAGCACTGGGGGCAGCATGCCAAGTCATCAAGCAGACAGCGCACCTCTGCAAAGCTGCCTTGTTGTTTTTTTACAATATTTTTTTTTGAATTGCTCACATGTGCCATGAATAATTCTTGCCAACATTACCCAGCATGAAACAGAAATGAAGGCTCGGAAATGTCTTTCTTAGAGAATTCTTTTCAGAGCTAAATGAATCTAGTGAAGATATCAGTCTAGCATCATTATATGTTGTTATGTATGGCTGGGGCTGTGCCATTTAGCAAAGTGTCACTCAGTGGGCTGAGCAGCTGGTGTATATGATTTTGTATACCACCTGCAAAAAAGATGCCAAACCATACAATCAACCACCTGGCCAAGACAGGAGGGTTGCTAAACACTACTTTGTTGTTGCACCCACATTTTCAGAAAGTTCGAGAACGTAAACAGGCTTAGGCAGGATGAACATTGTACAAAATAAGATTTGTTAAAGCTTTTTCTGTTCAATAAAGCATATAGTGCCTGCTGTTCAGAGTACTGTTGAACAGATTTGCTTTATTTCTAATGAAGGTGTTTGGGCATTTTCCTGGCACAAATGGAGTAGAATTATGTACTTAAAATGATATTTTAGAACAACAACAAAACATACCGCCACTGCAATTGCACTGCAACAGATTGGAAAAAATGAAAATAGATATAAACTGAAACTCAATAATGAATTAGTGTCGTTACTATGGATGAATCATTCGTTTAGGAGAATCTTGTCTAGCCTTGAACAACCTGTATGTCTAGCAAATTCCACTGAATGCCTTTCTGCCTAAAGCATGTGTTTATTATAATAGTCTCTGTTCCATTACTTGTGGGGGAAATACCTTACAGACGGCCTCTTTATTTATTTGGTTATAAGTGAATATGAGAGTAATTTGATTGTAAAGTAATCTTTCTATCACCAGGTTTTCAGTGTCAGAAATGTCAATCTCATTATCTCATCTTTTCACTGGCTCAGCATTAGCTCGCTTTCTGTGGCCACACACCTTTTAAAACTCCAGTCTCTGATTATTTCACAGATTACTGGAGAAAGAACTAATAACAATATAAGGGTATTCAATAAGAAACAAAGGCAGTTGCGGCTTAGAGACTAAGGTCTTTGGCTCTCATTATTTCTGTTCAATTCAGTTCAGTTTAGTCACTCAGGCGTATCCAACTCTTTGCGACCCCATGGACTGCAGCACGCCAGGCGTCCCTGTCCATCACAAACTCTTGGAGTTTATTCACACATGTCCATCGAGTCGGTGATGCCATCCAACCATCTCATCCTCTGTCATCCCCTTCTTCTCCCGCCTTCAATCTTTCCCAAGAATAGGGTCTTTTCTAATGAGTCAGCTCTTCGCATCAGGTGGCTAAAGTACTGGAGTTTCAGCTTCAGCATCAGTCCTTCCAATGAATATTCAGGACTGATTTCCTTTAGGGTGGACTGGTTGGATCTCCTTGCTGTCTAAGGGATGCTTAAGAGTCTTCTCCAACACCACAGTTCAAAAGCATCAATTCTTCAGCTATCAGCTTTCTTTATAGTCCAACTCTCACATCCATACACGACTACTGGAAAAACCATAGCTTTGACTAGATGGACCTTTGTTGGCAAAGTAACGTCTCTGCTTTTTAATAAGCTGTCTAGGTTGGTCATAACTTTCTTTCCAAGAAATAAGCATCTTTTAATTTCATGGCTGCAGTCACCATCTGTAGTGACTTTGGAGCCCCACCACAAAGTAAAGTCTGTCACTGTTTCCACTGTTTCTCCACCTATTTGCCATGAAGTGATAGGACCAGATGCCATGATCTTCTTTTTCTGAATGTTGAGGTTTAAGCCAAATTTTTCACTCTCCTCTTTCACTTTCATCAAGAGGCTCTTTAGTTCTTCACTTTCTGCCATAATTGTGGTGTCATCTGCATATCTGAGGTTATTGATATTTCTCCTGGCAATCTTGATTCCAGCTTGTGCTTCATCCAGCCCAGCGTTTCTCATGATGTACTCTGAATATAAGTTAAATAAGCAGGGTGACAGTATACAGCCTTGACAAGATGACCTCAGATCTGGAACAATTATGCTCTCATATTAATGAAAAGATCGGCAATATTAAAAGAACTCTGTCATTGAGAAATTGTGGAACTCTTTGAATCTCTCGAAGAAGATTATAAAGATGTGGAGCATCTCAAAGAAAACATCCCTCCCCATTTGCCTCAAGTAACAGTTACCCAGAACTTTGTTAACGGATCAGATCTTGACCCTGAAGAACCGGTCAAAGTTGAGGAACCTGCACCCACAAAGAAGCCTCCCAAAGAACAAAGAAGTATTAAAGAAATGCCATTTATAACTTCTGATGAGTTTAATGGCATTCCTGCGTACATGAAATCCCATTTCCTATTTGGAACCAGTCTGTTGTTCCATGTCCAGTTCTAACTGTTGCTTCCTGACCTGCATACAGATTTATCAAGAGGCGGGTCAGGTGGTCTGGTAGTCCCATTTCTTGAAGAATTTTCCAGTTTGTGGTGATCCACACAAGGATAGGCTTTGGCATAGTCAATAAACCTGCAATAGATGTTTTTCTAAAACTCTCTTGCTTTTTTGATGATCCAACGGATGTTGCCAATTTGATCTCTGGTTCCTTACCTTTTCTAAAACCAGCTTGAACATCTGGAAGTTCACAGCTCATGTACTGTTTGAGCCTGGCTTGGAGAATTTTGAGCATTATTTTGGTAGCATGTGAGATGACCGCAATTGTGCGGTAGTTTGAGCATTCTTCAGCATTACCTTTCTTTGTGATTGAAATGAAAACTGACCTCTTCCAGTCCTGTGGCCACTGCTGAGTTTTCCAAATTTGCTGGCATATTGAGTGCAGCACTTTCACAGCATCATTTAGGATTTGAAATCATTCAACTGGAATGCCATCACCTCCACTAGCTTTGTTCGTAGTGATGTTTCCTAAGGCCCACTTGACTTCACATTCCAGGATGTCTGGCTCTAGGTGAGTGATCACACCATTGTGATTATCTGGGTCATGAAGATCTTTTTGTATAGTTCTCTTGTGTATTCTTGCTACCTCTTTTTTAATATCTTCTGCTTCTGTTAGGTCCATACCATTTCTGTCCTTTATTGTGCCCATCTTTGCATGAAATATTCCCTTTGTTTCTCTAATTTTCTTGCAGAGATCTCTAGTCTTTCCCATTCTATTATCTCTGTGGTTATGAGTTTAAACTCATTAGGTCTTCCCTTTGCCTCTTTTTAATATACAATGATTGATTTGGGACTTTCAGAGTTAATGCCAACTCTCCAAATAAGAAATGCTAGAATTTTGAAGATTTATAGAAGTTGTTGCTTGTAATATTAGTTTTTGACTGAGCCATCTCTTCATTTTGATATAGCTTGATTATCCTCTACCTCATTTTTTCCCCTTCACTTGAGGAGAAGAGTTCACATGACAACTCTTAAAATTATCACTGCAAATTTAAAAATAGGAATTTATTTTATTAATTTTAAAACTTTATTTTAAAATAAAAATAAAGTTGTAAGAATATATGGAGGCATTTTCCAAGCACTACAAATCTAAACTTTTTTTTTCCTTCTTTTTCCTTTAGGGAAAAGAAAACAAAGGGGAAGAAAAAAATAGAGCTTTTAAAAGCTATTAGAATGTACTGTGATTTATTATACTATTCATTACAACTCATGATCTTCTTAGAATGAAAGGAATGCTTTCCATATACTCAATGATCGAAGAAAAAAGGGCAGTGTGATTTATGTTTTTCAATATCATACTGCTCATGAACAAGCTAAATTTAAAGCTCCAAGAAAAGGAAGAGCTTATTTGTATCTTAGGTAGGCTGGTACAGATATTTATACTGAAATTAAAACTTTTCATTGTACAAATAAATAATGATGTTATATGGATATAAAATGATTTATTTAACCTATATAGATATCATTTCAATTACATGCTTTTGCTTCAAAGTCAAACAACTGTTACAATAATGATAAACCAGCTTTGTTAAAATTGATGTAAATACTCATGAAAAATAATGTTTTTGTATTTGATTTTGTTATTTGAAAATTTTAAGTATATTTGGAAAATCTTGGGGGATATGATTCTGCGTTTTTAATTGCAATTTTTACTATATTAAACAAATCAAGTACTTTGATGAAAACTGACCATCTTAATTGAGATACACTATAAATGGAAAATCATACTGAATTTTGAAGAGGCAGTAAAAACAAAGTAAAATACATGTGTAATATTTTATATTGGTTCCTTTTGGAAATGATAGTATTTTGTATATATTTGATAAATAAAACATAATGCTAGAATTCATTGTTTTTTATTTTTTATGTGGCTACTAGAAAATTAAAGTGACATATGTAGAGTTCACTTTATATTGTTGTTGAACAGCATGAAGATCTGGTATACATTCACATCAACAAATTCAACCAACGCAAATCTATGTACTTGTGTTTTTTGTTTGTTTATTTGTTTTGTCTTCCATTTTATAAACTACTTTCATAGAATGTTTCAAAACATTCGGCCAATTTGTATTAGCATAGTCTTACATTTCTATGATGTGTAAATGTTTAGTGCCCTTGGACATGGCATGCTGAAATCTGACTCTGGTGAAGGGTCTCCAAACAGCAAACAGGTAGTAGACATGATCTAATTCCCCTCCGGCATCTGTGAGCAAGGCCTGATTCTGCTTCAAGTGAAGCTTAGTGGGAATGGGAGTTTGAGTGTAAATTGAATCAAATAAATCCTTTAAAATATAAATATGCTCTATACCAGTCTCCAGTTCTTTTCTGATATGTGCTGTAATTAGTATATAAGATACTGGAAGGCTCTCTGAATATGCTATAATTGCTTAACTCAGAATATTTGATTGTCTTTTAGGGCAGTCATAGAAAATTTCTTCTTTCTTTAAGAGCTTGAGACTTAAAATCTATCTGAATAGCAGCTTTAAACTTTCCAGTGTTTGAAACAGTCATTCACTCTCATGGTCTTACTATCTTCCTCGCTCTTAGTGCCTTGGTATGTCAGTATGCATCTGGTCTGACAAGAAGGATAAAGAAGGATAATTTAGGCAACTTACTTGCAATTTTTTATGTACCAATTACTGGCATCCTATTTGGAAATAAATTAATATACTGCCGTCAAGACCAACGAGGCATCAAGCCCGGATTCCACTCACTAGAGTGGTCTTACCAGTTACTTTGTAAGTTTCAGTGACAGAATCTACTCTAGATAGTTTTAAAAGAAATTTAACAGAGGGAATTAGGCACTTTAAGCTGTTAGATGATATAATATATAATCCAGGAATGACTATCAGAACAAAGTCTCTGAATTGATTTGCAAAGGAGCTATAAGCTCTATCATTTCCAAAATTTGGGGAATAAAGAAACTATTAATGCAACTTCAGACTTCTGAATTATATAGTCACTGTTGTGACCTAAGTTAGAAAAGAAATATCTGCCTGAGGTTTTGTAAGCCATCTGCAGTGTTTGTTTTATACCACTTTCCAACAACAGGAAACTTAGAAAACCGGACGAGTCAATTTGTTAGCATTTGCTACAGAAATTCGGGCATAGTATTATCAAGAACAAGAAGAAACAACAAGGCTAATAAAAATAGCATTATTATAAAGCAAGTCATGAAATAGCAAAATCTTTTATTTCAACAGAAAGATATTACAATTTCCAAGGAAAAATAGACATACATATCATCAGAATGCATAATTTTACTCTCTCCCTCAGTAGTTGGTAGGTCAATCAGACAAAAACATCTAGAAGAACAACATAATCAACAAGCTTAATTGGATGTATATAATCCTGAAAAGTAATAAAACATAGGATATTTTAAGTTAATATAAGATGTATTTGAGAGATATCTCTAACTTTCAACACTGTTTGCTATACAAAAATCCTTTAAAACATCATTCTGGACAAAGAGATGTAAGCACCTTGCTTTTGTGATGTGAAGAAATCCAAAAGATGCACAGAGAATTGTCTCCCAACAATGACCCCTCCGAACGATGGCAGTTTCAGATTGTTTTAAAGTAAAAGCATCAGTTGTAATGTATGTTGCCTCTAAGATCCTAAAAGGTTTATTAGAAGAATTTTGACTTCTTCTTTGTCCTTGCCAGTATGGTCAATTGCATCAACACTTTGAGACCCCATGAACGGTAGCCCACCAGGCTCCCCTGTCCATGGATTCTCCAGGCAAGAGTACCAGAGTGGATTGACATGCCCTCTTCCAGGGGATCTTCCCAACCCAGGGATTGAACACACATCTCTTGAGTCTTCTGCATTGGCAGGTGGTTTTTTACCACTAGTGCTGCTGGGGAAGCCCTTTTTTGTTCTTAGGAGTATACAAGGGCACCAGCTTGTCTTTCACCTTTGAGCAGACGGTGAAACTACAGCAATGTTTTGCATTCTTTCTTTACCTTTCCCCTTGCCAAAATTCACAGCAGGAGCAGTACAATTGCCAGGTTCTCTGACTTTGGGTTTGGCTACATAACTTGTTTTGTCCAGCAGAAGGTAAGTGTCACGGTCTATGTGTGGGTTGGAAAAGAATACCCAGTATAAAGTTTATTGGAGTGGGGTTCACTGGCAGAGAATGGGCCTGCATCCTGATAGTCAGGTAACACTTGTTGCCAAAATCTCAGCTTCCTGCCCACCAGTGCCAAATATAAATATGGAGACAGAGTTTGGAGGGAATAGAAAAGAACGACTTTATTATTTTTGCCAGGCAAAATGGAAACACAGTTAGTGCCTCAAGAACTGTGCCCCTCATTCTCAGGAATAGGGAGAGGTTTTTTATACTCTTGAAGGTCTTGTCTTTTTTTTTTTCTTCTTTTTCTCTTGCAAAGTTTCAAAATGGCCACAGCTGGCATCAGACAACTCAGCAACCGGGTCTTGTGTCCCTGAAGTTATCGTCCCATGACCTTCTTTCTGAAATGCAGAATGTTACAATAGAGTATAGGGGAAAAAGTATGCCAGGTGCAGAGTATAATCTGTATGGTTTCAGAGCGTAATTAGCTTCATGAAGGATAAGTCTGGCTACAAGTGTTTGTTGGTAGTAAAAGCTAAAGAAAGTCATTTATTTAACTCTTGTAGGCCTGTTTGGCCGTTTCTTTGCCAAAGGCTGTTTACTCATTTCTGTTGCAGCTTGTTTTTGCTGCAACAAGCTGACCCTAACATGGGTCATTTGCCTGTTTTTATAGCTGGGGATCAAAGGAATGGGATAGAAATATTGCGAGTCATTTGCTGATTGGGTGAGGTATGTATACTGTCTAACTTATAGGGGGAAGGAGAACAGGACAAAAAGCTTTCCTTATATGAGATGGGAAATGGACAGGCCAGCTACCCAGGAGGGCTCCAAAAATTCTGTAACAGTTGCAGCATGCAGCAAGGGTGATAAAGTTCTGGTGCTTTCTGTTTTGTGTTCTAGGGCCCTTTGAGCTTATCTTGTTCTTCTGTGCTGAAGACACCACAGTAAGCTCACAAGCTATCCTGCTCTGCACCATGAAAAATAAAACCATCCTAAGTGGTAATTGTTTCTTCAATCCTGAAATGAAAGATACACAGAACTGATCTGAGCTTGATCTGCAACCTGAAACAGAGAGTGGGTGCAAGAAAGAAATGTGTGTCTGATAGATCACTGAGATTTTAGAGCTGTTCTTAGGAAGAATATTTTGTTATGCCTCAGACCACTGGACATCCAAAATATTTACCTATGTGCAGATTCCTGAGTTTTCACAAGAATTAGCTCCTGCTTTGCTTCATAGGAATTTTCCAGAAGTGTTTCTTAAAAACTGGGTGTGACTTTCAGTGCTCAAATCTAGGTCTTTACTTGAAATACTGTGTGACATTTCACTTCACTTCAGTCATATGCATATTATATGAGAAATAAAACCTGTGTCTGAATTGTAGCTCCCTAAAGAGGGAAACTAAAGACCAACCTCGAGACCTCTTAATTAAAAGAGGAAATTTACTAACAATATCTATTAAAATGATGCTCTTTAAATTGCTAATCTAGTTCCTGGGTGATTGCTTTATGTTCTACAATGAAAATCTTCTGATCTTCCAGTTTATAGTAGAAATATTTTGTTTCTAAATGGTCTTCATAACCTCTTTATTTTTTAAGTTTTATCACAAGAATATTATAAAATAATCAGGAAAAGTATATCATTTATCTCCATTTTACATATAAAGAACAATGAAGGATCAAATCTTAAACTGATAAGGAAAGCATCACTACATGGGAAATAGATGGGGAAACAGTGGAAACAGTGTCAGACTTCATTTTGGGGGGGTTCCAAAATCACTGCAGATGGTGACCGCAGCCATGAAATTAAAAGATGTTTACTCTTTGGAAGAAAAGTTATGACCAACCTAGATAGCATATTGAAAAGCAGAGACATTACTTTGCCAACAAAGGTCCATCTAGTCAAGGCTATGGTTTTTCCAGTGGTCATGTATGGATGTGA
>NW_011494748.1:3703562-3713523 GCF_000754665.1 Bison bison bison | reverse complement strand
TGGTGTTGGAGAAGACTCTTGAGAGTCCCTTGGACTGCAAGGAAATCCAACCAGTCCATTCTAAAGGAGATCAGCTCTGGGTATTCTTTGGAAGGAATGATGCTAAAGCTGAAACTCCAATACTTTGGCCACCTCATGCGAAGAGTTGACTCATTGGAAAAGACTCTGATGCTGGGAGGGATTGGGGGCAAGAGGAGAAGGGGACCTCAGAGGATGAGATGGCTGGATGGCATCACCGACTCGATGGACGTGAGTCTGGGTGAACTCCGGGAGATGGTGATGGACAGGGAGGCCTGGCATGCTGCGATTCATGGGGTCGCAAAGAGTCAGACACGAATGAGCAACTGAACTGAACTGAACAACTGAAGGAAAGCAATATGTTTTTTCTAATGTTGAGTATGGGACACGTTCCTTAATGAGAAAATTCTTGTTTTTTTTCCCCAGAAAACCACTCTCTCCATAGATAAAAACTCTAATTTTCAAATAACAGTTTAAGAAAAATGTCTCTGAACAAAGCTATTTGTGGTTACATAAAGGATTTCAATTTTTGAAATAATTTTATTGTAAAGTATCTTTTGTGATAGGCTGGAATCTATGGATATTTATATATATTAAGATATATATGTAGGTACATATATACATATATCTTGAGAATTTGCAATAGGTTAATATATATTCATTATCTATGACCTAAAGAGCTCAGATAAAGTAAGGATAAGAGACTTGTAAATAACTAATGTCAGTAAGGTCCCACCTGCTATTACTTAATTATGCTGTATTCTACAACAAAACAGCCATGTAAGGGTCATTACTGTGAGGGATGTCAAATTGGCCGATTTAATGTTACTTAGGGCTTACTTTATCTATATAACTGTCTTAGATAAGAATTGCAACCTAATAATGATTACATTAGTGTCAGAAGTGTAGGGTACACCTATGGTTTATTTAGTAGGAAAAGATAGTATTAATGTTCTAAATTGAATAGTAATATCTACTTTCAGATAGTTAAAATAGTGTATGTAAAATATCCAGCCACTCATTAATGGTTGATAGGTGAGAAATACCAAAGTGCTTGAAATATTTAAATGTCTGCTGCTACCTCAGGCTAACAGCTTTTCAAAAGGTATGGTGGCTTAAATATATTATTGATACATCTAAATAAAGTTACTGTGCTTTATGAAGTAAAATTTAACGTGTCATTTTTAGTTACCTATGACATATTTTGTGTGTTTAACATGTTTATTCCTTTTGGTATTATGGTTCATTCTCCAAATCCATCTTAGTGGAAAAAAAGAAAAAACTTTTAAAAGTTTTTCTGAGCTTCCTTGGTGGCTCAGATGGTCAAGAATCTGCTTCCAATGTGGGAGATCTGGTTTTGATCCCAGGGTTGGGAAGATCTCCTAGAGGAGGGCATGGCAACCCACTCCAGTATTCTTGCCTGGAGATTCCCCATGGACAGAGGAGCCTGGTGAGCTACATCCATGGGGTCGCAAAGAGTTGGACACAACTGAGCAACTAAGCACAGCACAGCACACAAGTGGGGAAAAAAATCTTTACAAAAGGAAATTTGTAATAGTAAAGTTGAAATAATGTGTTTTATGTAAATTTATAATTTTCAGATAACACACATGCACACACACGCAAAATCTGTATTTGACACTGAGTCATCAGAATCAATTATAAAACAGTAAAAAATTACAGGAAACAGTACAAACACAAAGCTATTTTAAAAAATGGAGCATTGTCATCTATATATTTTTAAGTTTCTATTTTTTCGAAGAAAGTTGAGTTTCCAGTATATGCATTACTCTAATGAACTAAGAAGCAAGCATCTTAAAAATATCTTCCATCTTCACAACAGTAATTTTTTTGTTTTAAAAAATTTATTTAAAATATATGTGACAGTTTGTTGTATTTTCATTCATAGGAGAAATCTTGAACAAATACAGAACAGCAGCAAATATAAGCACACCTATTTGAGCATGCTTTTATGAGCATGTGATCAATTGATTGCTAGTATGAATCTATGCTAACTAATCTAGCATAATAATGGGTAGGAATTGTAGAACATATTTGGAGAAAGTTTCTCTCTTCTATATGGGATGAAAAAATTTGGATTTAATGAAAAAGGGAAAATTTTCTCACATTGCTACATTAGCCATTATGTCAATAGTTAGAAAGACTAAATGCAAAGATGTCTATCTTTGGTCGGAAGCTCAACTTTTCAAATTTATTAGAACAATTGACAACAAGCTTTCTGTCTGGAACATGCCTAGACAGAAACCACCAAGTAACAGAATAGCATATGGACATTGTGCTTTATAATTCACAAGACATTTTACCATACATAATCTCATTTCTTCCTCACAACAAAACAGATACATTGGTAGGTAAAATATTATATTCTACAAGTTCAACAGCAGAAGCAGAATGAAAGAATTTTAGTGATTCTCACATGAACGCATAGTATGTGGTAATAGATTCAAGATGTAGATAAAAGTTTTAAGTATTAATTACAGACTTCTTTCTTTTACATGTGCTCTTGTGAAAAGACTGAGAACGTGTATTTCATCAAGATTTAATATATATCATAATTTTGTTAAATGCCAAGTATGTGAAAATTATTCTAGATAAATTCAAATTGACGATGAGCTTATTTTACATTTAGATCAATCAGCATCCTCAAATATCTATTCTTCAGGGCACAGTGAGGTCAAACAAATGTACAATAGGCTTCCTACTTGGATGGTAATTTTGTTAGTGGTTGATAAACCGTATACAGGGAGTAAGATAACGTGCAGCCTTTTAACAAATATTCTCTTTTAACATATGTGAGAAATAGTACTAAAAGCAAAAAAAATGAACAGAGTGAAAGAGATAAAAACCTAGGTGTTTCTCTGTGAATGTGTGCTTGTGTATATATACTTACATGATGCCTGATATGCCAAGTTCCAACTGAATCCTCGATATGCAGAAAAACTGTTAGCATTACAAGAAGCTCTTCTCTTTCATTCAAGAATCTTAGTCTAGTAAGGAACACCAATATTAATCAAATAATCATTTTCCATCCATGCATTCATTCATTCAGCTAATATTTAAAGAACACTATAGATGAGAAACTATTCTCAGTGAGTGCTACCTGTGTAAATACAGGTGCCATTGCACAGATACGAAGTCATAGACCTGGGACACCATATATCCTGCAACTGGAACACACAAATCCATCTGTCTGAAAGCAGAGGTCTTGTGAACAATCAACCATGTCCAACTCTTCATCTATCTAGAAAATGCTAACTAAAGGTGGAAAACAATTTGAAGTTTCTTTGGTTTGAAAATGCATGTAATGTTGCATTATTTGATAATATATAATATATTTTATACCATATATTGGGTTTCCCACATGGCTCAGACAGTAAAGAATCCGCTGGCAATGCAGGAAACCTGGGTTTGATTCCTGGATTGGGAAGATCCCCTGGAGGAGGAAATGGCAACCCACTCTAGTATTCTTGCCAGGAGAATCCCCATGGACAGAGGAGCCTGGCAGGCTACTGTCCCTGGGGTCCCAAAGAGTCAGACACAGCTGAGCAACTAAGCACAGCACAGCACATGTAATATATGTAATTTTGCATTATCTGATAATATATAATGTATTTTATACCATATAGTGACAATTAATTATTAATATATGGTACTATAATGAAGACATTAGTTTTTATTTACCTACTTCTAATTTTTATGTGAAATTGACTATTGGAATTCTACTGAGACTTAAGGAATGATAAGCAATTATTTCATCTGCAGCATAATTTTCAAATATGTTTTTAAAATTGCAGTAACTAAAACTAGAGATATAGAATAAGAAACTGTTCTGGAGACCCATGAATACAAAAGCAAAGTAATGTTTTATTTAGAGAGGACTTATTGCATTATTTTTCATATTACTAGAAATATTGCTATCTACCTTGCAGGAAAGTAATGAGGCCATCTAGGTAAAGACACCTTTCACAGTATAGAACATATGATTAGAAAATCAATAAATACTAAATATTAAGAGTTATATTCTTGACTACTTTTGCAATAGTTCAGTTTAGAAATAATGCAGATCATGCTGCTACTCCTGCTGCTGCTAAGTTGCTTCAGTCGTGTTCGACTCTGTGCGACCCCATAGACGGCAGCCCACCAGGCTTCCCCGTCCTTGGGATTCTCCAGGCAGAATACTAGAGTGGGTTGCCATTTCCTTCTCCAATGCATGAAAGTGAAAAGTGAAAGTGAAGTCGCTCAGTCCTGTCTGACTCCTTGAGACTCCATGGACTGCAGCCCACCAGGCTCTTCCATCCATGGGATTTTCCAGGCAAGAGTACTGGAGTGGGGTGCCATTGCCTTCTCCTAATGCAGATCATACCACATGCTTATTTTATTTCTTCAATATAATATTTTACTCTCAACAGACAACCTTATCTGTCTCCTGAGAAACCTGTATGCAGGACAAGAAGCAAAAGTTAGAATCGGATATGGAACAACAGACGGGTTCCAAATCGGGAAAGGAGTATGTCAAGGCTGTATATTGTCACCCAGCTTATTTAAATTATATGCAGAGTACCTCAAGCAAAATGCTGGGTTGGATGACTCATAAACTGAAGTTAAGATTGCCAGGAGAAATATCAACAACCTCAAATTTGCAGATGATACCACTCTAATGGCAGAAAGTTAAGAGGAACTAAAAAGCCTCTGCTGCTGCTGCTGCTGCTAAGTCGCTTCAGTCGTGTTCGACTCTGTGTGGCCCCATAGATGGCAGCCCACCAGGCTTCCCCATCCCTGGGATTCTCCAGGCAAGAACACTGGAGTGGGTTGCCATTTCCTCCTCCAATGCATGAAAGTGAAAAGTGAAAGAGAAGTCACTCAGTCATGTCTGACTCTTAGCAACCCCATGGACTGCAGCACACCAGGCTCCTCAGCCCATGGGATTTTCCAGGCAAGAGTACTGGAGTGGGGTGCCATTGCCTTCTCCAAAAAGCCTCTAGATAAGGGCAAAAGAAGAGAGTGAAAAAATTGGCTTAAAACTCACTCAATATTCAAAAAGCTAACATCATGGTATTCACATAATTCATGGCAAATAGATGGGAAAAAAGTGGAAATAGTGACAGATTTTATCTTCTAGGTCTCCCAAATCACTGTGGATGGTGACTGCAGCCATGAAATTAAAAGACACTTGCTCCTTGGAAGAAAAGCTATGAAAAACCTAGACAGTGTATTAAAATGCAGAGACATCATTTTACCAACAAGGTCCATAAGTTTAAAGCTATGGTTTTTCCAGTAGTAATGTATGGATGTAAGAGTTGGACTGTAAAGAAACCTGAGTGCCAGAGAATTGATGCTTTCAATTGTGGTGCTGGAGAAGACTCTTGAGAGTCCCTTGGACTGCAAGGAGATCCAACCAGTCAATTCTAAAGGAAACAAACCCTGAATATTCATTGGAAGGAGTGATGTTGAAGCTTAAGCTCTTTAATACTTTGGCCACCTGATGTGAAGAGCTGACTCATTGGAAAAGACCCTGATGCTGAGAAAGATTGAAGGCAAGAGAAGAAGGGAGCAATAGAGGATGAGATCGTTGAATGGCATCACTGACTCAGTGGACATGAATTTGAGCAAGCTCCAGGAGATGATGAAGGACAGAGAAACCTGACATGCTGCAGTTCATGAGGTTGCAAAGAGTTGGACCTGACTTAGTGACTGAACAAGAACACCACCAACAAACACAACAAATAAAACAAACAGAAAACATCATTTCATCACAAGCTGCTGCTTTATCGAGCAATCTTTTGAGAACATATTCCTTCAGTCATTATAAACTTCCTAAAACACAAAAGAAATTAAATCTGGAAGAAAGCTTACTATATCAGATACTGTGGTCAGAACTCTGTATGCTGGTGGTTATACTTTGATACATTACAGATAATCCACCTCATTTCCGTTATCTTGCCTATAGTAACCTCTACTTCCTGAACTGCCACCTAAGCCATCAGGAATACCGTATCTCCACTATAAATCATTCCACATTCCCATTCTCCCAACAGATCATTCATCTCCCATTTTATCCATTCCATCTCTTCCATAGCACCCCATTTCAGATCCTCACATTCCAAAGGCACTTCCAGGGCTATAATTCAAGAAAAGTTCAGTATATTAATGCTGTGTGTTATTCTTATCTTTAGACACGGCTAGCCACTGCTACTTCATGTGTCATTAAGTTTACATCTGCTTTTCCTGTTGTTTTGCCATCCACTCCAATATCAGTATGAAGTAGTATTGGACTTAGTGCTGAGAAGAAATTAACAATACCATTTTCAGTTGAATGAACATGTATCCTCTCATGTGTACAAGATGACCACCATGAAAATCTGAACGTACACAAGCAGCTCTACCATAGCCATGAACTCCCATACTTCTTCCATCTCTCATTTAAGCACCAAAGCCATCATTTCCTTAGTCAGAATTATTAGAGCTACCATAGTCATCACAACCTCTATAACCTTATTAGGGAAGAAAAAGCCAGGACAGATGCCAGAAATGTAACAAGTATCTTCTTTTCATCATCCATCCTCCACCTCTGATGCAGTGTGATAGTTTTGATGAATATTTGATCTGGAATAAATGACCCCTTTCATCTCACTGGTAATTTTACATAGCCAGCAAAATCTGCTGAAATTTCAAGATAGGAAGTTTGAGAATGTGCCAGATAGTAAGTAGGATAGTGTTAATGACATACACAGTCCTACAAAACTATGATACAAATATAAAATGGTATTTGATGATTATTTAAAAAGTGAAATTTCAATTCTTTACCAAGCAAGAATAGAGTTGAACTTCTGAAGTCAGTGCAGCAAATTGGTTGCACAGAATTTGAACTCCTGTGCATCACATAACTCAATGTTGTAGAAAACTGGATTGAGCCTTGTCTTTTAAATTGATGTAACATTCATATTATATACTGCTGAGATCACCTAACTGACTCATGTCTAGGCTCAAGTACCTTTATTTCTTTAATATTTATCCATCTTTCATATATAAATATAAAAATACACATAAACATTTTACTGGTTTCCCATCTAACATTTTTAAAACACTGGTATTTTGCTCTCTTCATTTGATGTTCTCTTATTATGTGGCTCCACATTTTATCCTCAGTGCCAGATTATCCTTTTAGACAATAGAGCTAAGAATCTGAAGGATGTTCTTTTTTGAGGATTTAGATTTCCAAATGATCAATAATTTATAATGACTCAAGTACTGAAAGTTATCAGAATCCATTAACTTCTCAAATAAAGTTTCCTTCATATGAAAAAGCATTTCCTTTTATCTCTAAAAAATTGTTAGCCTCAATATTTTGGAGACCAGAATAGAGCTGAAGGGTAAAGAGCATTTTTCTAAGATTGAGTTTCTGTGCTTTGTGTGTGTGTGTGTGTGTGTGTGTGTACGCGTGCGCATGAGTGTGCATGGTGAGTGAGTGGTGTGTTGTGCATGCATACTCTAATGTACTCATTTGTGCCTCTTTGTGGTGGTAAAATATTTTCTTTCCCCTTTACAAATAAAAATGTCTTATTCTAAAGAAGATACATAAACTATCAAATGCAATGTGATGTTTTTGTTAAATAATAAGCAACAGAAGCATACAGAAATAAATATTTCTCATGGAGATAAAATATATACAACTATAAAATCATAAATATACTGGAGAATTATAATATGAATTTGTAAATTGTATGCAAATAGCTTGAAACCAGATCTATAAAGACATAAATAAAGCAACAAGACTGAAAGGTTTATATGTTGGCTTGTTTATAGAGTAGCACAAACATTTTTCTTTTTTAATTGGCAATTAATTTTCGGCAGCCATCTAGGTACTTTCATGTCAAATTACTTTTCCTACACTAAACAAGATTAGGCATCCAAGCAGCAAAGCACTTACATGAAAAGTGAGAAACTGACTGTCAAGTGGATATTTTCCACCTATAACCAATTAAAATGTTTCTTTTTTTGATGAATGGGTGTTGTAATTTCTCATTTTGTATTTTTACCTAAGTACATACCTGTGTAACATATCAGTTCACAGGAGCTAAAAAAGATGGGTGTTGATATTTCTGTTATTTCTTGCATGCAATCTACCTTTAGAATGAAATGAAGGCACATTTTAGTAAAACAGAGTTTTATTATGCTACTGCACACAAAAATACATCAACAGTATATGTATAAGTGTATATATATATATATATATATGTCTGTGTAAATATATATACACATGTGTTTTTAAGCAATAATTAAACCTCAAAAATATTTCTATTAAAAGATTTTAGCCTTTCAGTCCCCTGTAGATTATAATTTTACACTGAAACGTAAAGATACCTGTATTTAAAAATTAGAACCTTGACACATCAGGTAAAAAAGTAATGTATTATTGATAATCTTCAAATGAATGACATAAAAAGGAAAATATTGATTTTTTGGAAGATGTCTCATTTTTCTTACTTCACAGAAGACTGATGCTGGTTCATGAGCCTATCAATATCATTTGAATTAATGCATATTCCTTACTATTGATTGCTTTAACAATGATTGTCATAACTGATTTATGGGCACTTACGCCTGTTAAATATTTTAAGAGGTAAATATCAGATTTGTATGTATAAGTAGATTGACTTGAATAAACAACAAGGTTGGATGTTAACATTATGCCTTTTGATGTAAGCCATATTATAATACATTATACAAGATGTATTTTTGAGAGAGTAGCAAAAATTCAACAAAAAGTTAATATTAGATCACGTTGCTTACTAGAATTAGGTGCAGAATTCTAAGAATTAAAAAAAGCACCTTAAATTGAAGGTAGCAGTTCTCAAGTTACTTGGAAATATACCTAACATCTATGAGAAAAATAATCTAGACTACCAAATTTGAGTATTTTAATGCTTAAAATGGATTTGTTCCTATTGCTTAGAATAGGTCAGAACATAGGACTACAGTTCTTAATTTCAGTTTCCTATGGTGACTGATACACAGTATTCTCCAAATAATTGAGAGAAGATGCTATGAAATGGAGACAAAGTAGGGGCATATATGTCCATGTAACTCTTTATTTAGCATTATTATCTTTGACTTGAGAAATTATATGTAATAGCTACAGTTATTTACCAAAGAACCTACTAAAAAAGTTTATTGAATTATCACATATGTACCATATATTCACTTGCTTTAAGAGCACAAAGCAATGATTTTTATTACTCTTTGTTGTTTGTTTGTGTAAACATTTCTGTGCTATGACTTCAGTGCATTCTATTATTCCAAAAACATACTTGTTAGCCACTGCTGTCACTTCCTATTTCCAACTCTAGTCTCAGAAAAATGCTAATATACTTACTATCTGTAAAGATTTGGGTTTTCTGGATATTTCACATAAATATGCTCATGCATGCCTGCTCAGTGCTATTGGACTCTTTGAGACCCTGTGACGATTAGCCTGCCAGGCTCCTCTATCCATGTGATTTTCCCAACAAGAATACTGGAATGGGTTGTCATTTACTCTGTCAAGGGATCTTCTTGACCCAGGGACTGAACTAGTGTCTCCTGTATTACAAACGGATTCTTTATTGCTGAGTCATGAGGAAAACCCTTTTATGTAAATAAAATCATACATAACGTGGTCTTTTGCAGCTGGCTTCTTTCATTCAGCATATTACTTTAAAAGTTCATCCATGTTGCAGCATGTATCAGCATTTCACTCATTCGCAGGAGGGCCTAGAGGAGCTATCCCACACTGAAGGTCAGGAAGGGTGGCGGTGAGGAGATACCCCTCGTCCAAGGTAAGGAGCAATGGTTGCGCTTTGCTGGAGCAGCCGTGAAGAGATACCCCATGCCCAAGGTAAGAGAAACCCAAGTAAGACAGTAGGTGTTGCAAGAGGGCATCAGA
>NW_011494748.1:3701656-3703462 GCF_000754665.1 Bison bison bison | reverse complement strand
GTATTCTTGCCTTGAGAACCCCATGAACAGTATGAAAAGGCAAAATGATAGGATACGGAAAGAGAAACTCCCCAGGTCAGTACGGGCCCAATATGCTACTGGAGATCAGTGGAGAAATAACTCCAGAAAGAATGAAGGGACGGAGCCAAAGCAAAAAGAATACCCAGCTGTGGATGTGACTGGTGATAGAAGCAAGGTCCGATGCTGTAAAGAGCAATATTGCATAGGAACCTGGAATGTCAGGTCCGTGAATCAAGGCAAACTGGAAGTGGTCAAACAAGAGATGGCAAGAGTGAATGCCGACATTCTAGGGATCAGCAAACTGAAATGGACTGGAATGGGTGAATTTAACTCAGATGACCATAATATCTACTACTGCGGGCAGGAATCCTTCAGAAGAAATGGAGTGGACATCATGGTCAACAAAAGAGTCCGAAATGCAGTACTTGGATGCAATCTCAAAAACACAGGATGATCTCTGTTTGTTTCCAAGGCAAACCATTCAATATCACAGTAATTCAAGTCTATGCCCCAACCAGTAACGCTGAAGAAACTGAAGTTGAACGGTTCTATGAAGACGTACAAGACCTTTTAGAACTAACACCCAAAAAAGATGTCCTTTTCATTATAGGGGACTGGAATGCAAAAGTAGGAAGTCAAGAAACATCTGGGGTAACAGGCAAATTTGGCCTTGGAATATAGAATGAAGCAGGGCAAAGACTAATAGAGTTTTGCCAAGAAAATGCACTGGTCATAACAAACACACTCTTCCAACAAGACAAGAGAAGACTCTATACATAGACATTACCAGATGGTCAACACTGAAATCAAATGGATTATATTTTTTGCAGCCAAAGATGGAGACGCTCTATACAGTCAGCAAAAACAAGACCAGGAGCTGACTGTGGCTCAGATCAGGAACTCCTTATTGCCAAATTCAGACTTAAATTGAAGAAAGTAGGGAAAACCACTAGACCATTCAGGTATGACCTAAATCAAATTCCTTATGATTATACAGTGGAAGTGAGAAATAGATTTAAGGGCCTACGATCTGATAGATAGAGTGCCTGATGAGCTATGGAATGAGGTTCGTGACATTGTACAGGAGACAGGGATTAAGACCATTCCCATAGAAAAGAAATGCAAAAAAGCAAATGGCTGTCTAGGGAGGCCTTAAAAATAGCTGTGAAAAGAAGAGAAGCGAAAAGCAAAGGAGAAAAGGAAAGATATAAACATCTGAATGCAAGGTTCCAAAGAATAACAAGAAGAGATAAGAAAGCCTTCCTCAGTGATCAATGTAAAGAAATAGAGGAAAACAGTAGAATGGGAAAGACTAGGGATCTCTTCAAGAAAATCAGAGATACCAAAGGAACATTTCATGCAAAGATGAGCTTGATAAAGGACAGAAATGGTATGGACCTAACAGAAGCAGAAGATATTAAGAAGAGATGGCAAGAATACACAGAAGAACTGTACAAAAAAGATCTTCACGACCCAGATAATCACAATGGTGTGATCACTCACCTAGAGCCAGACATCCTGGAATGTGAAGTCAAACGGGCCTTAGAAAGCATCACTATGAACAAAGCTAGTGGAAGTGATGGAATTCCAGTTGAGCTATTCCAAATCCTGAAAGATGATACTGTGAAAGTGTTGCACTCAATATGCCAGCAAATTTGGAAAACTCAGCAGTGGCCACAGGACTGGAAAAGGTCAGTTTTCATTCTATTCCCAAAGAAAGGCAGTGCCAAAGAATGCTCAAACTACCACACAATTGCACTCATCTCACATGCTAGTAAAGTAATG
>NW_011494748.1:3701119-3701556 GCF_000754665.1 Bison bison bison | reverse complement strand
AAGGCAAACCATTCAATATCACAGTAATTCAAGTCTATGCCCCAACCAGTAACACTGAAGAAGCTGAAATTGAATGGTTCTATGAAGACCTACAAGACCTTTTAGAACTAACACCCAAAAAAGATGTCCTTTTCATTATAGGGGACTGGAATGCAAAAGTAGGAAGTCAAGAAACATCTGGGGTAACAGGCAAATTTGGCCTTGGAATATAGAATGAAGCAGGGCAAAGACTAATAGAGTTTTGCCAAGAAAATGCACTGGTCATAACAAACACACTCTTCCAACAAGACAAGAGAATACTCTATACATAGACATTACCAGATGGTCAACACTGAAATCAAATGGATTATATTTTTTGCAGCCAAAGATGGAGACGCTCTATACAGTCAGCAAAAACAAGACCAGGAGCTGACTGTGGCTCAGATCAGGAACTCCTT
>NW_011494748.1:3696575-3700595 GCF_000754665.1 Bison bison bison | reverse complement strand
ACAGCTTATATGCAGAGTACATCATGAGAAACACTGGGCTGGAAGAAGCACAAGCTGGAATCAAGATTGCCTGGAGAAATATCAATAACCTCAGATATGCAGATGACACTACCCTTATGGCAGAAAGTAAAGAGGAACTAAAAAGCCTCTTGATGAAAGTGAAAGAGGAGAGTGAAAAAGTTGGCTTAAACCTCAACATTCAGAAAACGAAGATCATGGCATCCGGTCCCATCACTTCATGGGAAATAGATGGAAAAAGTGGAAACAGTGTCAGACTTTATTTTTCTGGGCTCCAAGATCGCTACAGATAGTGACTGCAGCCATGAAATTAAAAGATGCTTACTCCTTGGAAGGAAAGTTATGACCAACCTAGATAGCATATTCAAAAGCAGAGACATTACCTTGACAACAAAGGTTCATCTAGTCAAGGCTATGGTTTTTCCAGTGGCCATGTATGGATATGAGAGTTGGACTGTGAAGAAGGCTGAGTGCTGAAGAATTTATGCTTTTGAACTGTGGTGTTGGAGAAGACTCTTGAGAGTCCCTTGGACTGCAAGGAGATCCATCCAGTCCATTATGAAGGAGATCAGCCCTGGGATTTCTTTGGAAGGAGTGATACTAAAGCTGAACGTCCAGTACTTTGGCCACCTCATGGGAAGAGTTGACTCATTGGAAAAGACTCTGATGCTGGGAGGGATTGGGGGCAAGAGGAGAAGGGGATGACAGAGTATGAGATGGCTAGATGGCATCACTGACTCGATGGACATGAGTCTGAGTGAACTCTCGGGAGTTGGTGATGGACAGGGAAGCCTGGCGTGCTGCAATTCATGGGGTCGCAAAGAGTCGGACACGACTGAGCGACTGATCTGATCTGATCTGATTTCATTGTAGGTATAACCACATTTTTTTAAAATACATTCACCAGCAGATGGGTATATGCATTGTTTTGGGCTATTACAAATGTAATTTCTGTGATCTTTCATGTAAAAAACCTTTACATGGTCATATGTTTTCGTTTCTCTTGTGTAGTTTCAGTTCATTCAGTTCAATCGCTCAGTCATGTCCAACTCTTTGTGACCCTATGGACTGTAGCACTCCAGGCTTCCCTTTCCATCACCAACTCCCAGAGCTCGTTCAAACTCATGTTGATTGAATCAGTGATGCCATCAAACCATCTCATCCTTTGTTGTCCCCTTCTCCTCCTGCCTTCAATCCTGCCCAGCATCAGGGTGTTTTGCAATGAATCAGCTCTTCACATTAGGTGGCCAAAGTATCGGAGTTTCAGCTTCAGCATCAGTCCTTCCAATGAATATTCAGGACTGATTTCCTTTAGGATGGACTGGTTGGATCTCCTTGCAGTCCAAGGCACTCTCAAGAGTCTTCTCCAACACCACAGTTCAAAAGCATCAATTTTAGGCACTCAGCTTTCTTTATAGTCCAACTCTCACATCCATACATGACTACTGGAAAAAACATAGCTTGGACTAGATGGACATTTGTTGGCAAAGTAATGTCTCTGCTTTTTTAATATGCTGTCTAGATTTGTTATAGCTTTTCTTCCAAGGATCAAGTGTCTTTTAATTTCATGGCTGCAATCACCATCTGCAGTGTTTTTAGAGCCCCCCCAAATAAAGTCTCTCATTGTTTTCATTGATTCCTCATCTATTTGCCATGAAATGATGGGACGAGATGCCATGATGTTAGTTCTCTGAATGTTGAGTTTTAAGCCAACTTTTTCACTCTCCTCTTTCACTTTCAACAAGAGGCTCTTTAGTTCCTCACTTTCTGCCATAAGGATAGTATCATAAGCTTATCTGAGGTTATTGATATTTCTTCCGGCAATCTTGATTCCAGCTTGTACTTCATCGAGTCCAGCAATTCACATAATGTACTCTGCATATAAGTTAAATAAGCAGGGTTGACAGTATATAGCCTTGATGCACTCCTTTCCTGATTTGGAACCAGTCTGTTGTTCCATGTTCATTTCTAATTATTGCTTCTTGAACTGCACACAGATTTTTCAGGAGGCAGGTAAGGTGGTCTGGTATTCCCACCTCTTACAGAATTTTCCACAGTTTGCTGTGATGCACACAGTCAAAGACTTTGGCATAGTCAATAAAGCAAAAGTAGATGTTTTTCTGGAACTCTCTTGCATTTTCGATAATCCAACAGATGTTGGCAATTTGATCTCTGGTTCCTCTGCTTTTTTTAAATCCAGCTTGAACATCTGGAAGTTCTAAGTTCACGTACTGTTGAAGCCAGGCTTGGAGAATTTTGAGCATTACTTTACTAACATGTGAGATGAGTGCAGTTGTGTGGTGGTTTGAGCATGCTTTGGCATCGCCTTTCTTTGGGACTGGAATGAAACCTGACCTTTTTCAGTCCTGTGGCCACTGCTGAGTTTTCCAAATTTGCTGGTGAATTGAGTGTAGCACTTTCACAGCATCAACTTTTAGGATTTTAAATCACTCAACTGGAATTTCATCACCTCCACTAGCTTTGTTCATAGTGATGTTTTCTAAGGCCCTCTAGACTTTCCTTTCCAGGATGGCTCTAGTTGAGTGATTACACTATCATGATTATCTGGGTCATGAAGATCTTTTTTGTATTGTTCTTCTGTGTATTCTTGCCACTTCTTAATATCTTCTGCTTCTATTAGGTCCGTGCCATTTCTGTCCTTTTTTGTGCCCATCTTTGCACAAAATATTCCCTTCATATCTCTAATGTTCTTTAAGAGATCTCTAGTCTTTCCCATTCTGTTGTTTTCCTCTATTTCTTTGCACTGATCACTGAGGAAGGCTTTCTTACTCTCCTTGCTAGTCTTTGGAACTCTGCATTCAAATGGGTATGTCTTTCCTTTCCTCCTTTGCCTTTTGCTTCTCTTCTTTACACAGCTATTTGCAAGGCCTCCTCAGACACCCATTTTGCCTTTTTGCATTACTTTTTCTTGGGGATGGCCTTGATCACTCCCTCTTGTACAGTGTCACGAACCTCCATCCATAGTTCTTCAGGCACTCTGTCTATCAGATCTAATCCCTTGAATCTATTCCTCACTTCCACTGTATAATTGTAAGGGATTTGATTTAGGTCATACCTGAATGATCTAGTAGTTTTCCCTACTTTCTTCAATTTAAGTCTGAATTTGGCAACAAGGAGTTCATGTTATGAGCCATATTCAGCTTCTGGTCTTATTTTTGCTGACTGCATAGAGCTTCTCCATCTTTCGCTGCAAAGAGTATAATCAATTTGATTTTGGTATAGACCATCTGGTTTTGTCCACGTGTAGGGAGGCTTGATGTGCTGCAGTTCATGGGGTCGCAAAGAGTCAGACATGACTGAGCGACTGGACTGATCTGAAGAGTCTTCTCTTGTATTGTTGGAAGAGGGTGTTTCCTATGCCCAGTGCATTCTCTTGGCAAAACTGTATTAGCCTTTGCCCTGCTTCATTCTGTCCTCCATGGCCAAATTTGCCTGTTGCTCCAGGTATGTCTTGACTTCTTACTTTTGCATTCCAGTCCCCTATAATGAAGGGGACATCTTTTTTGGGTGTTAATTTTAGAAGGTATTATAGATCTTCATAGAACCATTCCACTTAATCTTCTTCAGCATTATTGATTGAGGCATAGACTTGGATTACTGTGATATTGAATGGTTTGCCTTGAAAATGAACAGAGATCATACTGCCATTTTTGAGATTGTATCCAAGTACTGCATTTTGGACCCTTTTTTTGACTATGATGGCTACTCCATTTATTCTAAGGGATTCTTGCACACAGTAGTAGATATAATGATCATCTGAGTTAAATTCACCCATTCCAGTCCATTTTAGTTCATTGATTCCTAAAATGTTGATGTTCACTCTTTCCATTTCCTGTTTGACAACTTCTAATTTGCCTTGGTTCATGGACCTAACATTCCAGGTTCCTATGCAACAAAGGTCCGTCTAGTCAAGGCTATGGTTTTTCCAGTGGTCATGTATGGATGTGAGAGTTGGACTGTGAAGAAAGCTGAGCGCTGAAG
>NW_011494748.1:3685397-3696475 GCF_000754665.1 Bison bison bison | reverse complement strand
GGACTGCAAGGAGATCCAACCAGTCCATTCTAAAGGAGATCAGTCCTGGGTATTCTTTGGAAGGAATGATGCTAAAGCTGAAACTCCAGTACTTTGGCCACCTCATGCGAAGAGTTGACTCATTGGAAAAGACTCTGATGCTGGGAGGGATTGGGGGCAGGAGGAGAAGGGGACGACAGAGGATGAGATGGCTGGGTGGCATCACCGACTCAATGGACTTGAGTTTAAGTGAACTTGGGAGATGGTGATGGACAGGGAGGCCTGGCGTGCTGCGATTCATGGGGTTGCAAAGAGTTGGACATGACTGAGCGACTGAACTGAACTGATGCAAGTGAACTGAACTGAACTGAACTGATGCAATACTGATTTATAGCATCAGACTTTACTTGCATCACAAGTCACATCCCTATTTGGATGTTGTTTTTGCTTTGGCTCCATCTCTTCATTCTTCCTGGAGTTATTGCTCCACTCATCTCCAGCAGCATTTTGTGCACCTACCAACATGGGGAGTTCATCCTTCAGTTTCATACCTTTTTCCCTTTTCATACTGTTCATGGAGTTCTCAAGGCAAGCATGCTGAAGTGGTTTGCCATTTCCTTCTCCAGTGGACAACATTCTGTCAGAACTCTTCACCATGACCCATCCATCTTGGGTGGCCCTACACAATATGGCTCATAACTTCATTGAGTTAGACAAGGCTATGGTCCATGTGATCAGATTGGTTAGTTTTCTGTGATTTTGGTTTTCAGTCTGTCTGCTCTCTGACGGAAAAGGAGAAGAGGCTTATGAAAGCCTCCCGATGGGAGACATTGACTGAGGGGGAAACTGGGTCTTGTTCTGATGTACCATGAATAGTAAATCTTTAATCCAACTTTCTGTTGATGATCTGTGCTGTGTTCCCTTCCTGTTATTTGACCTGAGGCCAAACTATTGTGGATGTAGTAAAGATAATGGTGACCTCCTTCAAAAGGTCCCATGCATGCATTTTTAGACTCAGGGACCCCAACCCTGCAGCAGGCCACTGTTGACCCACTTCTCTGCCAGTGACTCCTGGTTCCTCATGGGCAAGTCTGGGTCAGTCTTTTTGGGGTTACTGTTCCTTTCTCCTGGGTCTTGCTGCATACAAGGTTTTGTCTGTGTCCTCCAAGAGTCTGTTTCCCCAGTCCTGTGTAAGTTCTGGTGGCTCTAGGGTGGGGTTAATGGTGACCTCCTCCAAAAGGGCTTATGCCATACCCAGGTCTACTGCACCCAGAGCCCTTGCCCCTACAGCAGTCCACTGGTGACCCATACCTCCTCAGTCCAGTTCAGTTCAGTTCAGTTGCTCAGTCATGTCTGACTCTGTGATCCCATGGACCACAGCATGCCAGGCCTCTCTGTCCATCACCAACTCCCAGAGTCTGCCCAAACTCATGTCCATTGAGTCGGTGATGCCATCCAACCATATCATCCTCCATCGTCCCCTTCTCCCTCTGCCTTCAATCTTTCCCAGCATCAGGGTCTTTTAAAATGAGTCAGCTCTTCACATCAAGTGGCCAAAGTATTGGAGTTTCAGCTTCAAAATCCATACCTCCTCAGGAGACACTCAAACACAGTTCTGTCTCAGTCTCTGTGGGTCTCTGGGTCCTGGTGCATAGAAGGTATCTTTGGACCCTCTGAGTGTCTCTGGCAGGTATGGGGTTTGATTCTAAACATGATTTTGCCCCTCCTACCATCTTGTTGGGGCTTCTCCTTTGCCCTTGGAAGTGGGGTATCTCCTCAAAATCAGCAATGTAGAGTTGGAGAAAATGAGAAAAAACAGTAGACTGGCCATCTTGTAGTGATATACAAGAAGAGGGAACCCTGTAAGATTAGGTTTTTCTGTAAGGGAAGACAATGTGTTGTGGATCAAATGCCACACACTCTCATTGTTATTACTAAGATTTAGTACATTTTGTTGAATGAATCTTTTTTTCCATTTGCTGTATACCCTTAGGATAATTTACAATGACTTAAATTGTTTTTTGAAATAAAATTCTCTGTATATAAATGGTTGATGAGTAAAGCATCTATTGTGCTCCTTCTTCTGTCATTTCAGAAGTCAGTCTCTTAAGGAACTTACTTTTAAAGGTAATGATTTTGTTTTTATTATCAAAAAACAAAATTTTTCATTTGAGACATAAACACTTTAGGGACTCAAGTATATTACAAGCTTTTGTAAATATTACTAAATATATTGAAATGCTTCTTTTAAAACTAATATCTTCATAATTAAAATTGCCAAATGACAATCCTTTATCAACCATTATAATACACATAATGCCATTATAGCATTTTTTTCTTCTAAAGAGTCTTCATTTAATTGTTCTTGATAAAATATCATTTGCTGTCATAACACCAAAATCATTCTGAGCGTAAATTTTAATTGATAATCTATAGTCTAATTGCTAATCCCATTCCACACTAATTTATAATTCTACTTATGTCATAAATATGAATGTGTAGTTTCCAATAATATACTGTCATGCATTTGTTCAAGGACTGCCTTTAATTACTTCCATTATTTCTGGTCTTCTGGTGTAGGTGGGAGAAATTTGGGTAACTCTTTGGATGCTACCACTGTTTTATGTGTCAAAATTGGATTAGATACTATGCATAATGCAAATAACCATGTAATTATTTTGAATTTACAATGTATTTACTATGTAATTGCATAGTAAGTACCATATAATTACAAGATGATTACATGATTATTTCTGCCTTTTACACAGCTTTAAAAGCAAAAGATTTTGTTGCAATTATTATTGGCATTTATTGGTAAGTGTTACATGGTAGGGAACAAAATATTTATCATATAATCAACCAACTAAGCAACTGCTATTGACTCTTTTCACTTGCAAAAATTATATTTAAAAGTTATTTTAGTGAACCTAAAATTGCTTTAAAATGAATTTTATTAATTAAAGAATTTAATGCACTTGAAGTTAAACATGAATATAGGCACAATTTGATATCTCTCAAACAGTTGATCATTGTGTACACCATTCTGTTTAACTATTGTTATTGTGCATTTTTATTTGAGATTTTGAGTTTCAGGTTAATTTCTTTGAATATTCCAAGAACATCTTAAATGACCAATGTGAGGAGAAACTCAAGAGATAAACGTGTTATTTCACTTTTTGACTTTTTACCTAAAAATGTCCATACTTATGATAATAAAACGTATTATGCTTCTAAAAATTCTTGACTCATACATTTTGCAATTATAAAACAAATATTTTATATTAAAGGATTATTCAGTTCAGTTCAGTTCGGTCGCTCAATCGTGTTCGACTCTTTGCGACCCCGTGAATTGCAGCACGCCGGGCCTCCCTGTCTGTCACCATCTCCCGGAGTTCACTCAAACTCACATCCATAGAGTCGGTGATGCCATCCAGCCATCTCATCCTCTGTCGTCCCCTTCTCCTCCTGCCCCCAATCCCTCCCAGCATCAGAGTCTTTTCCAATGAGTCAACTCTTCGCATGAAGTGGCCAAAGTATTGGAGTTTCAGCTTCAGCATCAGTCCTTCCAATGAGCACCCAACACTGATCTCCTTTTAGTCTTACATGAAAACTGGAGAAATAGTACATATTTTCTGCACCCTCTACATTCTCTGCTTCCACTATTATTAACATCATGTGTTATTTTGCTGCAATTGTTATAATAAATGAATTAGTACTGATACATTATTGTTAACTAAAGTCCATCATTTATTCTGATTTCCTTGGAAGTGAAAAGTGAAAGTGAAGTTGTTCAGTCATGTCTGATTTCCTTAGTTTGTAACAAATTTTCTTTTTCTGTTATAGGATTATATTCATGACACCACATTGCATTCAATAGTGATGTCTATTCAGTATCTTCTTGGATGTGCCAGTTTCTCAGATTTTCCTTGTTTTTGATGACCTTGAGAGTTTGAAAGAATGTTGGTTAGGTATTTGTAGAATATCCCCCAAATGGGATTTGCTTCATGTTTTTCTCATGCTTAGGTGATAGCTATGTGTTCAGGGAAGGAAGATCACTGGCGCAAAGTGCTAATATAATCACATCATATCAAGAGTACATAATATAAACATGATTTATCACAGTTGGTGTTAACCTTAATCGCCTGGCTGAGGCTGTGTTTGTCAGAGTTCTCAACTCTAAATCGACTTTTTTTTTTTTTTTTAATCCCTTTTCCATGCTATAATCTTGGAAGAAGTTCACTGTGCACAGCCCACAATTAAACATAGAAAAGTTACACTCTAACTCCTCGAGGGCAAAATAGCTACATAAATTATTAGATATTCTTCTACATGGCAGATGCATCTCTTCTCTTCCACTTAGTTATTTATTCAACCATTTATTTATATCTGTATGGACTCATGCATATTTATTTTAGCTTTTGGTTTATAATCTAACACTGCTTTAGTTTGTTGCTCAAATTTTTCCAGCATTTGCTCCAGGATGCTCTCTTGATTGGCTCCTGTGCTCCTTAGATATATTGAATATTGTAAAAATTTTGAGCAATTATGTACCAAGTTGTTATATTTTGTATGAAAATTTTTATGTGAAATTAGCTATCATATCTCTTGAGTAAATATCTAGAACTGTGATTGTTGAAGTGTATGGTAAGGCTATACCTACTTTTTTCAGAAACTGACAAGCTGTCTTTTAAAGTGGCTGTATATTTTATATTGACACCAATAATGAAGGAGAGTTGCTCTTGCACCACGTTGTTCTCAGTCATTGGAGTCACAGTTTCTTGGATTTTAATCGCTGAAATGGGCTTCCCTCGTGGCTCAGCTGGTAAAGAAACTGCCTGCAATGCTGGAGACCTAGGTTCTGTCCCTGGGTTGGGAAGATCCCCTGGAGAAGGGAAAGGCTACCCACTTCAGTATTCTGGCCTGGAGAATTCCATGGAATGTATAGTCCATGAGGTTGCAAAGAGTTGGAGACAACCAAGGGACTTTCACTTCAATCACTGAAATAGATATACAGGGGTGTGTCACTGTTATTTTAATTTGCAATTATTATAAATTATATCACACATTTTTCATAAATATATTTGCCATCTATGTATCTTCTCTGGTAAGGTATTTGTTACATCATTTGCTCATTTAAAAAATATTTTTTTATTGCTGTGTTTTAAGAGTTCTTTACATAATTTGCATACATTCGTTTATGAAATGTATTTTTAAAATATTTGCTCACAGTCCGTTGTTGTATTTTGTTTTTCTTAATGGGCTTTTGCTGAAAAGAAGTTTTTAATTTAAGTAAATATAAGCGATCCACTTTTTCTTTCACAGATGATGCTTTTGGTGCTACATCTGTATTATGCTGCTTGGACTGCCTAACAATTTACTATAGCCAGTGTGGCTTTAACAATAGATTCATTGTCTCACAGCTCTAGAGACTAGAAATCAAGATCAATGTGTCAGTAGGGCCACAGTCCCTCAGAAACTAGTGGGGAGCAATCTGGTCCAGATCTTTCTCCTAGCTTCTGGTGGCTTAACTCTTGTCTTCACTTGGCATTCTCCCTGTGTCCAAATTTTCTTTCTGGGCTTCCTTGGTGACTCAAATGATAAAGAATCTGCCCTTCAATGTGGGAGACCTGGGTTTGATCCCTGGGTTGGGAAGATCCCCTGGAAGAGGGCTTGGCAACCCACTCCAGGATTCTTGCTTGGAGAATCCCCATGGACAGAGGGGCCTGGCAAGAAAGTTAGCCCAAGGGGTTGCAAAGAGTCAGATATGACTAAGCACATAAAGACACCAATCATATTGAATCACCCAGTGGCTCAGAGGCACACAGTGGCAATGCAGGAGACACAGGTTTGACCCCTGCATCAGGAAGAGCCCCTGGAGGAGGAAATGGTAAACCATTCCAGTATTCTTGTTTGGGAAAAATCCCATGGACAGGCTCCCAGAGAGTCCTGGTGGGTGATGGGATCAAAAAGATTCAGACATGACTTAGCATCTAAACAACAAATTAAATCAGGGACCTACCTTACTCCAGAAAGGCTTCACATTTACTTAACAATTACGTTTTGCACAACCTTATTTCCAAGTAACATCATATTCTGAGGTACTGGGTATTAGGACTTTAACATATGAATTTTAAGGGACCCAATTTTACCCATGAAAGTGAAAGTGTTAGTTGCTCAGTCATGTTTGACTCTTTGCAACATGATGGACTGTAGCCCACCAGGATCCTCTGTCCATGAGATTTCCCAGGCAAGAATACTGGAGTGGGTAGCCATTCCCTTCTCCAGTGAATCTTCTCAACCCATGGACAGAACCCAGATCTCCTACATTGCAGGCAAATCTTTATTTCTGTGCTACCAGGAAAGCCTATTATTATTATTTACCCATTAATTTAGTTCAGTTCAGTCGCTCAGTCATGTCCAACTGTGACCCCATGAATCACAGCACACCAGGCGTCCCTCTCCATCACCAACTCCTAGAGTTTACCCAAACTTATGTCCATAGAGCTGGTGATGCCATCCAGCCGTCTCATCCTCTGTTATCCCCTTCTCTTCCTGCTCCCAATCCCTCCCAGCATCAAGGTCTTTTCCAATGAGTCAACTCTTTGCATGAGGTGGCCAAAGTACAGGAGTCTCAGCTTTACCATCATTCCTTCCAAAGAACACCCAGGACTGATCTCCTTCAGAATGGACTGGTTGGATCTCCTTGCAATCCAAGGGACTCTCAAGAGTCTTCTCCAACACCACAGTTCAAAAGCATCAATTCTTTGGTGCTCAGCTTTCTTCACAGTCCAACTCTCACATCTATACATGACCACTGGAAAAACCGTAGCCTTGACTAGACAGACCTTGTTGGCAAAGTAATGTCTCTGCTTTTGAATATGCTATCTAGGTTGGACATAACTTTCCTTCCCAGGAGTAAGCATTTTTTAATTTTATGGCTGCAGTCACCATCTGCAGTGATTTTGGAGGCCCAAAAAATAAAGTCTGACACTGTTTCCACTGTTTCCCCTTCTCTTTCCCATGAAGTGATGGGACCGAATGCCATGATCTTTGTTTTCTGAATGTTGAGCTTTAAGCCAACTTTTTCACTCTCCTCTTTCACTTTCAACAAGAGGCTTTTTAGTTCTTCTTTGCTTTCTGCCATAAGGGTGCTGTCATCTGCATATCTAAGGTTATTGATATTTCTCCCAGCAATCTTGATTCCAGCTTGTGCTTCTTCCAGCCCAACGTTTCTCATGATGTACTCTGCGTATAAGTTAAATAAGCAGGGTGACAATATACAGCCTTGACGTACCCCTTTTTCTATTTGGAACCAGTCTGTTGTTTCATGTCCAGTTCTAACTGTTGCTTCCTGACCTGCATACAGATTTCTCAAGAGGCAGATCAGGTGGTCTGGTATTCCCATCTCTTTCAGAATTTTCCACAGTGTATTGTGATCCACACAGTCAAAGGCTTTGGCATAGTCAATAAAGCAAAAATAGATGTTTTTCTGGAACTGTCTTGCTTTTCAATGATCCAGCAGATGTTGGCAGTTTGATCTCTGGTTCCTCTGCCTTTTCTAAAACCACCTTGAACATCTGGAAGTTCATGGGTCGTGTATTTTTTACCCGTAACAGGCTCTAAAACTCATTACAAGTCTTATGGCCACCTAGAAGTTTTCCTATGCTTTCTTCCAGAAGTTTGGCGATATTTCATTTAAAAGTTAAGCCCATGATTCATTTTAAATAACTTTTTTGTAAGTTCTAAAATTAATTTTTGTATGTGAGCTTCCAGTGATTGAAAGCAACTACCACTTGTTGAAAAGACAAAGCATTCTTCATTTAACTGTCTTTTCTCCTTTGTCAAAGTTGAGTTGACTATATTTGTGTGACTGTTGTGGATATTTTTCTGGACCTCTGTTCTGTTTCATTGATCTTTGTCCTTTCACTGCTGCCATGTTGTTCTTATTGAAATATGTTTAAAGTCAGTCTTGAAATTAGCTTATGAGGGTTCTCCAGTCTGTTTTATTTTTTTAGTCTTGTATTGGCTAGACTAGTTCTTTTGTTTTCAAGATAAACTATAGAATCAAGTAAATTTTCTCAAGAACATGATAGAATTCGCTGAAAATTTCAGCAATAAGAACTAAAAGGATACATTGTTTATCTTGCTGTCTATCTGTGGCTAATACATAATTCCTTGTCTGAGTGATTCAACCATCAAACATGGAAACGTATGTCTTCTAAAGGAATGAGGCAACCTCTCCCACAGTTGATCTCTGAGTTATGGAAAAAAAAAAGAAAGGACCATGGTGCCAGCTTTTTTAATGAAGAGCCCTTGCTTCTGCTGACAGAGGCTGCATTATTCACTGAAGTACTATCTTTTTTCTGTAGCTGTTGAAGCATATTTGATCAAATCTGGAGAAGACCGAAAACCTAGGCAGTACCTTTCAATATTAATCTACATACAAATCACCAAAGGATGTTGTTGAAAAGTGTATTCTAATTCAATATGTCTGGAGTGGTGCATACTTTTGCCTCTCCAGCGAGCTCTCAAGTAATGCTGTTGCAATTCTATGAACCACACTTTGAGTAGCAGAGAGATAGAGAAAATTTTCCCAAACTTGAGCAAATACAAAATGACTTGCTGTTGATCATATAAAGATTGTTGGTCTTCATCCCCAGACTTTCTGATAAACTAGGCCTGGGAGCAGTCCTTTGAATTTGAATTTTTTGGCAAATTCCTAGGTTGGATTGAGGCTGGAGATTGAGAAACTGCAATTTGGAAAACACTGACCCAGAATTCTAACATGCAATCACTCCAAAATATAAAAGAACCAGAATTCTAGCTTATTTGACAGGTTGGAGGAAAAAAATAAAATAAAATAAAACAAATAAAATCTTCCTACCCTTCACCACTTATTGACTCATCTGTTGGTCAGATAATCCAAAGTATGATTACAAAACATAAAGAAATTAAGATGGAAAATAAAATAGATTCCATCTGGGAGGGGGAGGGGAATGGCTAAATTCTTCCCCAACTACCAATTGGCTATCCATACTTTCCAGTTGCTGTATCTTAATGCTTGAGTACATCCAGTTGCTATATCTTAATGCTTGAGTACTTCTCTTTGTCTTTCACATTTTATACACAATTATTCAGCAAATGCACTTGGCATTGCCTTCCAAATATATAGAGTTTAACCACTCACTATTGCATCTACTGCTAATATCTTGAACTAGGCAACACATTCTTTAATCTGATATTAACATATCTGCTAATATGCCTCTTTGCTTTCCCTTATGTTCTCTCCACAATCTACTGTTCTCAACATCACCTAAGAGTGATCCATTTTAAACATCAAGCAGATCACATCACAGCTGTCTTCAAAATGTTCAGTGGCTTTTACCACACTCAGTAAATTCAATTCTTAGTGAGTCCTACAAGACCCCTCACGACCTGGTCCCCGTTACTTATCTAACCATCACCCTTCTACCTTCCCCTCTTGCTTATTCTGGTTCTCAAGCTACTCTGATTGAGGCTTTAGGCTGCTCCTGCCTTTAGGTCTTTGGTGTTTGCTTTTACTTGTGTGTGTTCTGTGTGTGATCAGTTGTGTTTGACTCTTTTTGGCCCCATGGAATACAGCCCACCAAGCTCCTCTGTCCATGGAATTTTCCTAGTAAGAATATTGGAGTGAGTTGTCATTTCCTACTCTCGACCCAGGAATCAGACGCCAGTATCTTCTGTCTCCTTCACTGGCAGGCAGATTCTTTACCACTGTGCCACTTGAGAATGCTTTACTTGCTTCTCCAAAATCCACAAGAGTTGCACCCTCACCTAATACAAGTCTTTGATCTAATATCACCTTTACAATCAGGCCTTTGTTGACTGCCCTGTAGTAGCAACTGGCTCTCTCTCCATACTTCTTTCCCTCTTTTAATTAATATGTCTGCTTCCCTGGTGGCTCAGACAGTAAAGAATCTGCCTGCAAGGCAAGAGACCTGGGTTTGATCCCTGGGTCGAGAAGATCCCCTGGAGGAGAGCCTAGCAACCCCCTCCAGTATTCTTGCCTGGAGAATCCCCACAGATAGAGGAGCCCGAGGGACTACAGTCCATGGGGTCACAAAGAGTCAGACATGACTAAGCATAGCACATAGCACTTAATATTATCTGTCATGAAATGTATTTTTCTTATTTATTGTTTATAGTATCATAATGTAATATAAATTGTAAGAAAGAATCTTTATGGTGGGATGGAACTTTTTTGTTCAATGCTGCTGTATGCCTAAAAGCTTGGGGAACACAGAGGTCCCTAGGAATGACGCACCTCTGACCCCAATGAATAAACGATGAAAAACCTTCAAAAAATAAAAAAAAAAATAACAACAATAATAAAACCTAAGGGAGTACTTGACCAGTCAAAACAAAAGTCCAAAGGATTACTTAATATGATTGAGAGTAATATATACATACATATATATATATATGAAAGAAAAATCCAGAGTCTTACAATTGAATAATAAAAATTCAATGGGGAAGACTAGAGAACAAAATAATTAATAAACAGTATAAAAATACTGTACAATAAATAAATGTATGAACTAGCAATAAAAATAAAATTCTAGAAGCTTATTATCAGACAAAATAGATTACCTACCAAAAATGAGAACCACATGGCCATTTCTTTTAAACTGACATTTAAAACACATGGACCAATGTTTATGGATTTAGAAAGAGCTATATTTCTAGAAGACTGCATGTTTTCATAAGGAAAACAAAAAACAACTGAGGGGATCTCCCCACTTGTGGTAGAGACTCCTGGCTTGTCCCATGGCATGGAGTTTCTGTGTGGGTCCAGGACTGCTCAGTGATAGCATACTTCCCCACCACTCGGTTAGCAGAAGCCTATGACTAGGCTCTTGACAGTGAGATAGGAACAGATGTGAAATGTACAAGGTCTGTGATCTTAGATGTTTATGTGTGCTTTGTTCGTCACATGCTTTTCCTTAAACTTCTATCACCTGGAAAACTCAATGCACAGGTGAATTGGAAAGGAAACTAAGTCCCTGATCAACTTTGGGGAGCAGAGGTGACAAATTCGGAGATTTCACATCAACACAATA
>NW_011494748.1:3671835-3685297 GCF_000754665.1 Bison bison bison | reverse complement strand
TGCCCCCAAAGAAGGGTTTCTTGTTTCTTAGCTTAAATGTGCAGATATAGTTCCAGGCAAGATTAAGGGAAAAAAAAACAAAAACATGAACATATATCTAATTATATTTCTGAAACCTGAGGAGAGAGGAAGAAAACTTTTAGTATTTTAGTCTCTGTATTTTGAGTCTTTGTCATTATAAAGTACAATCTTTATCCAAAATAATGCATTACCCATTTGCCTTTCCCTATAAAGTTTACCTAATCAATTATTCCATGGGAAGAAAGAGTAAGTTTTACTTCTTAATATACCTTACTAAGGTTGTAATGATGAGTTATTTTTTATTATATTTTTTCTTTTCAATCATCATATTGATGTAATAAGAAACTGAAAAATCCATAATGCAGTGTGGAATGTTGAAGCAAATAATTTAGTTGAATTGGTTTTTAAAAATAGAGAAAATAACCAAAAAACCCCAATAATTTTTAGAATGCTTTTTTTTTGTCCTAGAATGTGTTACATAGACTGTTCATTCCCTCAATCTGTCAGCCTGAAATGACTTTTCCTTCTTTTTCCTTTTGTTCTACAGATATTTTTCTCACCCTTCAAGATTCAGTTTAAATATCACCTTGTCCCATAAAATTCTGCCCATACTTCATTATAACCTATGTAACACATGACTTTATCATAATCTGTCTAAATGTTACCTTCTCCCTCTAGGCTGTGAAAACCTTGAAGACAAGAAATGTATCCTGTGCTATTATTTAAAGAAGAAATACTATTTATAATTATAATGACATGAAAGAGATGAACTTGACCATGTGCTTTAAAAACAAGCCAAAATTAATAAGATAAAGAGTAGATAGAAATGTAAATTCTTATGGTTGTGTTCAAAACAACAATTTCCCAAGGACAGGAAGAGAAAGACCAACTTAACTACAGTTCATATAAAATGGCTTATGAGATTTTGTTAACTACTCAGCATGTGAGTCAACAACGTAACATGGCTGCCAAAACAAGCAATAAGCCCAATGAAAATGTTTCACTTTGCCAGACTCAATAAACATTATTTTGCTGTTCTGATGGTCTCTAATTAGGATAATTAAGAGCTGAAGTGTCAACATTGGCCCATCTACTAATTTCCTGATTGTTCATGGACTTTAGCAACTCCACATTTTGTTGCTCTGCATTCTAACACTCTGGTCTTTTTACTCTGCATAATAAAGATATATGACTTACTCTTAGCTGCTTTGATATATGTATTAGACAGTTTCTATCCATACAGATGATGTGATAAGATATGCAGTCTTAAGAACTATCAAGAGGTATTGAATATTTTGCCTTAATAGTAGTTCTACTTTCAGCCAGATGGTGGCTTTAATGATTTCTGATCAGCATTATATTTGATATAATAAGCAAAAAAACAGTATAGACAGGTTACAACATTGTTTAGAGTTTCATGGAAAATTAGATAATGAAAAGTCTTAAGGAATTTTCTATTTAAAAATGTTTCATTATACTATTAGCATAATCTCTTATCATGGAAATAAAGAATAACCTTTCCAACTTTATTTTCCTCAAATTTCAGGTAAATTTAATCTCAACTCATGGTGTATAGTGTCTCATCTCCTGACTGAGGCTCTGTGTGTACAAGCTTTATTCACCTGAGCCCATATATGATTTGATGTTCCTCTTTTCATTAATGGAGAAGGAAATGGCAACCCATTCCAGTACTCTTGCCTGGAAAATCCCATGGACAGAGAAGCACAAATTCTTTATTTCACCTGATCTGCTGCCTTCATCTCAAATGTAAATGTCTTAGATCAAGCTCCTAAGAAGCAAAACCTGAGACAGCAGTCTGAGTGCACATAATCCACTGAGGGAGAACTTTTCAAGGAAATTTTCAGAAAGGGGATAGACTAGATTAAGGAAGGGAAAGTGCCATGTAAGAATGTGGATTTGGATCAAGTCTAATCTTTGTCTCACCTGTTTGGTGGAAGGGAGATGTTCAGAAAACAAACAGCTCTGCTGCACTCTCCACATTTAAAGAAAAAGGTTCAGCATTTAAGACACCAAATCAGGAAGTCACTGGCTGTGTGGGTTTCCCCTGAGTCTGGCCAGGTGTGTATAACTTCTGCTGTAAGGTAACTCCAATCAGGCAGGACAATTTTCCATAGAAGGAATGGTGTCTACTATTTTGTAGCAGAAAACAAAGCAGCTAAAAACGAATCATGTACACCAAATTAGAAAGGGGAATCGGCTGGGACATTGTTCAGGCACAGCTTTCCTAAAATTTTCTTGCCAAAATTCCTGAGACAATTGACAGTAGTAAAGTTACTGGGAAAATTACGGCCTCTGGCATGGATACTGCAGTTAGTACCAGGGTTGTAACTAACACCTTCACTTCATTTGTTTTTTTCCCCCTACCCCTTCCAGATTCCCCTCACTCTTGGATAAAACCTCTGCTGGACTAGAGACTGGCAAAATAGGTTGACTCAAACTCCAATTTTGTAGACTTTTGCTATCTGGGCCTCAGGTTATCATGTACGATCAGATGCAGATGCTGCAATTGCTAATTTACAGGTAAAATTGGTCATGTGAGTACCACCAGCTGCCTCACTTGTTATATGAATATCAAATGCATTTCTTCCTCCCTTATTTGCAAAAGCAACAGTCCTACCTTTCAATAAGAATCAGGGTCAGTTATCTCTGACAGACTGTATACTGGCATATGAAGCCAAAATAGACCCTCTATCAGTCCCAGATTCAGTTTTACTATATCCCTTGTTGGAAGGATCATTCTTCTGAGAATGAAGACCTCTGGACTCACAGATCCTAGAGTTTCAAGGAAGAGATTCATGAATTCATCAAATGAATGGTATAGGTAAGTGGGGTCTTATGGGCTGAATACCCATATGTGTTACTCAAGCAGTGTTAAGACCCAGTGCTTCATAATGTGGCTGTTTTCAGGATAAAGACTTTAATAAGGCAATTTTGATGCTATGGGGGGGGGGTGTTAATCTAATCTTACTAGCAGTTTTATAAAAGAGGAAATTCGGACCCGAAAAGAGATACTGAGGATGTGCATGCCCTAAGAAACACCTATTTGAGGAACTGGCAAGAAGGTGGCCACCTACAAGCCAAGAACAGAGACTTTATAAGAAATCAATCTGACTAGCACCTTTATTTTGGGTTTCTAGCATCAAGAACTGTGAAAAATAACTGTCCATTATTCAAGTCACCCAAATTGAAGTATTTGTTATGGCAGCCCTATCATGGGGCCACATTTGCTTTTACAATGTGTGTTCCACATGCATATTCTATCTATGGGGGCTACAGTGACACATGATGCTTCTATTTTAAGGATTATACCTCATTCTGAAGATTAACCCTCTTTCTTGGCACTGTTTTATTTCTTCATCTTTTTTAGGTTAGTCTACTGTTCTTTAGAAAGTATCTGAAAGATAATCTGGATAGTGAGACCAGTGGATCTCATGGTTGGAAGTACACTACCATTTTAACTTCATTGTGAAGGAAGTTCCTTGGTGCAAGGTGACATGCTGTGATAAACCCTATAAATGAGAAATAGCATTTATAGAATGGGAGATCTGGAAAACATCTCTCCATAAAGCTATTAAACAGAACAAATTCTTCAATAACCATCAGTTCTCCAAAGTAAAAAAATACAACAAATTGTGAAACATTTAATTATTAAGAAAAATTACTATAACTTATGTAAGAATAGTGGTGATCTATGGGGTTTTGGCATAAAACAGATCCTAACCCTGCTCCTAAACTATCAGAAATAGCTTTCTTGAAATTGAGAAAGCCATAGAAACTATCAGTTTTATTGCCAGGCAGCACCAACTTGATTAGTAGCAGAGCACATAAAAACTCCATAACCATGATCATTGCTGAAAGCCTTATTGATCTTGCTACTCATCAATCCCTACCTGAATTTGGGATACTGGTTGGACCAAGCAACAGGTAAGATAACCCTAGGAGTTTATCCAGGAGATTCGGGAGAATGAGACTGTCATAGTGGGCTTGATAAGCTACCACATATCCTAGGTGGTCTCAAAGGGTGTGCATATGTATTCACAAGGATACACAGAAACTTAGGAGAAACTGGAGAGGGCCTTATTATGTTTCTGGATGAACATGAGACTATGTGCAAGTGCATAAAAGACCTGACAAGACCCAGCAAAAGGTAAAAGCTGGGACATATTTGTAAACTGCCTGAAATATGAATGTACAACTTAATCTTTACACAAAAGAGTCACAAAGAGTGGAAATTTTACTGAATCAAGGTGTTTAAGCACTATCTCTAGCCAGTCATTTCTTGTGATCACTAGGATCTCAATAATAATTAAAAAATAAACAGATACACTAAAAAGGGAGATCACTGACTACACACTTCAGAACAGGCAAATTCTATAGAATTAGTTCAGGTAAGTGGACACAAATACAAACAAATAACAAGAAACTACAGATTCAGTAGGGAGGAGCACCAGAATCCAGAGTTGCTACAACATATTACTTAAAATGTTGAGCCTTCAACAACAGATTGTGAGGCATGTGAAGAAACAGGGATATGTGGCACATACATACAAAAAAAAAATCAATATTAACTATTATTTATAGAAGTCCAGATATTAGACTTCACAAAGATGTTAGGGAAGCTACTATAATATATTCAGGGAACTAAAGGAAAGCATTTAAAGAATTAAAGGGAATATAACAATGACTCATCAAAGAGTGAATATCAATAAAAAGAAATTTTAGAAAAGAAGCCAGTGGGAATTCTGGTATTAAAAGTACAAATATTGAAAAAAAACACCAGAAATATCTAAAATGAAGACACAAAATATGAAAATCAAGATTGAAAGAAGGGTCATCACTATTAACTCTAAAGACATGACAATGATTATAGGGAAATGATAAGAAAAAGTTTTTGTCAATAAATTAAACAATTTAGATGAAACATAAAAATTACTAGAAAGAACCAACTTCCAAAACTGACTCAAGAAGAAATTGAAAATCTGAATACATTTGTAACAAGTAAATAAAGTTAGTAGTTACAAATCTCACATGATAGAATTAGTTATTTTATAAAAGCAGCAGCAGAGAGCTTCCTTGCTCCTTCAGTCATTTGAATATACAGCAAGAGTACAGTTATTTATTAGCCAGGAAGTGGACTCTCACCAGACACAAGATCTGCTTGTTCCTTTGTCTTAGACTTCCCAGCCTCCAGAAGTATGAGAAATAAACTTGTGTTGTATATAAGTCACCCAATCTATGGTATTCTGTGCTGAAGAGTTGAGTATGGCCAGGCAACCATTTGTTAAGAATATTAATGTGGGTGTGAATCACAGTCCCAAACAGCCATTTCAACAGAAGCCAGGTTCTGTTCTTACAGATAAGGGAAGAATGGCCCAAAAGTGACTGGGACTACCACTTCAGTTTTAAAATGGGAGGATGATTGCCTTTTTTTCAACAGGTTAGGTGTGTTCTGCCCTAAGCCATAGGGGTGAGGCAGCTCAGGGTCTTGGTTGGCAATCCTTGCTCGAAAACTGAAGGAGAAAGATACCTAACCCACTAGGTCCAGAATGGGAGAAAATCTCCTCCAATCTCCTCCAGTGTGTCCCACAAGCAGGATCTTGACCTGGGTGGTAGGACAGAGCATCAAGCCAAAGAGGATTATTTAGATGCCTTTTGATATTTGGCAAAACTAATACAATTTATAAAGTTTAAAAATAAAATAAAATTAAAAAAAAAATCTCATGTGGAGTTTGCCTTGTAGCTTGAACTTACTTTGAACCTGGTCCCCTTATTTCTTTCTTATATCCTCTTTTGGAATGAGAATGTCTATCTTATGCCTGTCTGACTACTGTAGTTTCAAAGCACACAACTTATTTGATTTCATAGGTTCATAGCTGGAGAGCAATTTGCCTCAGGATGACCCCTACCTCGAGTTTCACACATTTGTGATTTGGATGATATTTCAGTGAGACTTTGGATTTTAGGCTTTAGAGTTATTTGCAGGCTATTGGCATGCACTGAATGTGTCTTGCCTGTGAGAATAACATAAATTTGATGGGGTCTACTAAATGTTATGTTTCTCTGAAATTCATGTGTTGAAATCCTCAGTTCAGTTCAGTTCAGTCGCTCAGTCATGTCCGACTCTTTGCGACCCCATGAATCGCAGCACGCCAGGCTTCCCTGTCCATCACCAACTCCCGGAGTTCACTCAAACTCACATCCATTGAGTCGGTGATGCCATCCAGCCATCTCATCCTCTGTCATCCCCTTTTCCTCTTGCCCCCAATCCCTCCCAGTGTCAGTCTTTTCCAATGAGTCAACTCTTCGCATGAACTGGCCAAAGTACTGGTGCTTCAGCTTTAGCATCATTCCCTCCAAGGAACACCCAAGGCTGATCTCCTTCAGAATGGACTGGTTGGATCTCCTTGCAGTCCAAGGGACTCTCAAGAGTCTTCTCCAACACCACAGTTCAAAAGCATCAATTCTTAGGCACTCAGCTTTCTTCACAGTCCAACTCTCACATCCATACATGACCACTGGAAAAACCATAGCCTTGACTAGACAGACCTTTGTTGGCAAAGTAATGTCTCTGCTTTTCAATATGCCATCTAGGTTAATCATAACTTTTCTTCCAAGGAGTAAGTGTCTTTTAATTTCATGGCTGCAATCACCATCTACAGTGATTTTGGAACCCCCCCCCAAAAAAAAGTCTGACACTGTTTCCACTGTTTCCCCATCTATTTCCCATGAAGTGATGAGACCAGTTGAAATCCTACTCTGTCTAATTGTATTAGGAAGTAGGGCTTTCAAGAGGTGATTAGATCATGAGAATGGAGCTCCATCCATGGATCCCCCATGGATGGAGTGCCAATATAAAAGAGATCCCAGAGAGCTTCCTTACTTCTTCCATGTAAGGCTATAATGAGAAGAGAACCATCAACAAACCAGGAAGAAGGTCCTCACCAGACACTGAATCTGCTGGCACCTTAGTATTGGATGTCCCAGCCTCAGAACTGTGAGAGATGAATTTCTGCTCTTCATGAGATGCCCAGTGTGTGGTTTTCTGTTATAGTCACCTGAAAGGACTAAGATACAACTTAATATTTCATTGTTTAGCATCTGGAAGCATTTTTCCCCCATTCCTGAAAAATTGCAAAAATCTGATCTCTATTATTCCTTTATTATTTTGTTTCCAAAAGAAACAAATCTCATGCAAGCTTTTCTTTTCCTTCTGATAACTACTGGCTAACCAAACCAATGTTATCTGTTCAGAATTTTATTTCTGTATCACCCAACTTCAAGGTACCAATGCTACCCTAGCATATGAATTCCTAAATTTGTGGCTTAATGCAATAAAACTTTCATATTTGCTCACAATAAGTCCACTGTATGCAGTCCATTCATTCATAGGAACACAGACTAGAAGAGACTGCAGCTTCATCATATTTGGCAAACAACTAGCCTGTTTCTGCCAGTTTTCTCTCTGAAATGCAAAATTTTCCTCATTGAAATCCTTCTTATGAATCCTTTCTTACCTTGAGAATAAAATCCAGGCACCTTCACATAGGAGTACAGAGCTTCTTAAATGAACCTGCCTTTTAAATCTCTTTTTCCTTGTCATATAATGCTTCCTCTTTTTGGAGTTCTCTTCTCCTCCATTAGTACTAGGCATTGTGATATTCATTGTACAGAATCCATATCAAATGCCATCTCCTCTTGAATGTTTCTCCAAAATCTACATCTAACGTATTCTAATCAATTCTTCTTTGTGTAATATCTTGAAGTTGCTTATGATTTTACATTTAAAATGATGCATTTTATAAATTTTTGTTTTTATTCATATACATATGTTTTTATTCTTATAAGTTTTCCTCAGTATCTAGCACAGTGTGTAAAGTGAAAGAGGTCAAAAATATGTTTACTGAAATACATGACATGCTTAGCACTTTCTAATGAGACACATTGTAGCAATTATTACTCACTCTGCACTGAAAGTTTTCAAATTTCCAAGACCTATATATTAAAATGAGTATGATTCAGACTACTTTTATAAATAAAAGTAAATAATGATTTGTATTTCATCTGACCCCATGGTAATCTTTCTTAGAATTCAATGCCCTTTTATCAGTTTGTTTTTCTAAATAAAAAAGCTTCTTTGTTTTCTTGTTGCAATTTTCTTTCCTTTTCTGTTAAATTGTAGAATTTAAACCTATTCATGATATAATAGACATTTGCGTTTTAACATGATTTTCAAGCACATTTCCTTTTCTCTGTGCTACAGACAAATGACCTCAAGCTCAGAATAAGACTGGGTCACTGAGATTTGGCTGTGTTTAAATTTAATTTGATTTTAGAAAATGATTTATCTGGCTTCTTTTATGTGTAAAGAAATATGTTACACTTTTAAAGGGATGGAGCTGAATAAGGTATATCGTCTTCTGGAGGGATTGGGGGCAGGAGGAGCAGGGAACGACAGAGGATGAGATGGCTGGATGGAATCACTGACTCGTGAATCTGAGTGAACTCTGGGAGTTGGTGATGGACAGGGATGCCTGGCGTGCTGCGATTCATGGGGTCACCAAGAGTCGGACACGACTGAACAACTGAACTGAATTGATATCGTCTTCTGCCTTCACACAGCTTCAGTGGAGACCATGTTGAATTAGAGGCTTATCAAGCACGATTGGCATTGATTGCTGGTATTTCCAGAGATGACTTTCTGAGGTTCATGCTTTTAATTTTCCACTTCCAAAATGTTAATTACTTGAATTTACATTACTTAGTTCAGTGCTATGCAGCAAAGATACTTCTTTAAAGCCATAGTTCTGAGATTGAGTTTCTTGGTTTTTGTCCTTGAATTAGTGTCAGTAAAACCAAGACAAATACTGAATGGACAATACTGTGGTCCTAGTCTCTGAAGTGCCCATGACTGATAGTTGGTGGTAGAAGAAAGGTGTATTTTGCATTCAAGGGTCCTGACTTTTCTTAGCCAACTATGTGGTGTCTGAGGGATTCAGTCTCTGAACCTGTATTATACATATCTTGAATATCAAATGAACAGTGATACTCAATATTTCTTTTAGATTTTTTAAAATATGACATTAAACTCATATAGGAAAACTGGGAGAGTATTAAATCAATTAATCAAAAATCAATTATTTAATGGATATTCTTTGTTCAGGAAAACGAAGCTTATTTTTTCTGTTACACAAAATTCACAATGAATTGATGTTGATAGCACTTAATATATATGTTCTTCTTTGCATTTTCCAATGTATTTCAACCTTCATTTTATGCTATTTAGTCATTGCAGCACTGTTTTCTCCTTATGGGTGAGTAAACACATATTTAAGGATTTTTTTTCAATCATAGAGACAGCAAATTGTAGTATAAGGAATCAAACTCAAACTTCTGATTCCAAGGCTTCAATATTTAAACAAAACAAAACAAACAAAAGACATCAAAAGCTAACACCAGGAAGAGACTGGTACTCTCATTCCCTGAGGCTTCGAGGATGAAGCCGAAGTCCTGCCAATTCTAACTGTCTCATTTATTCAAAGAGAGAATAGAAAGCTCAGAAATCTTTGGGGACCCACTCCAAAGGCACCAGATTTGGCACTAGAAGCATCCCTAAAGCACAGATTGGAGCAGGAGCAAGGAAAAGGAAGCATTTTCACTGTACCACTTGTATTTTGAGGTCTTTTTCATTATGATTTTATTAAAGTGTTTTCAGTAACTTCTAGGATCAGGACAAACTCAAGCACAGAGGCCTGTGGGATAGGGGTTATGGCAAGTTTAGTTTGGCCTATGGACACCAAAGCATCTTCCTGGGTTGTAAAAATAATAAAAACAAGTCAGATGAGGCATTTGAGGATAGTAAATATAAAGTCTGTAACTCTGCCAAAAAAGGCAATAGAAACAGCTACATCTCTCCCAACTCTGCTGTTTGCCTTGTTGTTGCCAAATTCACCAGTGTAATGCCCATTAAAATAACATCTTTGGGAAAATAGCAGAGTGACAGTGTTGTCTGTGAGAGCAAGGAAAACAAAAAGCAGAAAATGACTGTGTGACAGTCTCTAACTGAGTAACTATGGGAAATTGAAACTTCTAAGAGAAAAATAAATCCATTAGTAGAAGAGGAGTAAAAGAAAGAATAATTATCTCAAATCAAAACAAGTTTAATCCTTGAACTTAACCACAGTTCAAAGACCAACAATAAAATGGATCCCCATTTATCTGATGTATGATTCAGTTAATTTCTTCATTCTTCAAAACAATAATACAGAAACTGTTGTGCATTAATGTGTGATGAGAATTCTCACTAACAACCTGATAGGCTCTCAATTGGACAGCCTCTGATTTTCCAAAATTTGGTCACATAATTATTGTATGCTGCTGAAGTCCTGTCTTACTTCTTTAGCTAATTATTTCCTGGAAAAGCAAGAAAAGAAAGTTTAGGTTAGCAACTCATAATAGTACTAATGACAATTTACTCTTTTTTTTTTTTTTGTCTTCACAACTTTTTATTTTGTGTTGGGTATAGCCAATTAACAATGTTGTTATTAGCTCAGTTCAGTTCAGTCGCTCAGTCATGTCCGAATCTTTGTGACCCCATGAACCGCAGCACGCCAGGCCTCCCTGTCCATCACCAACTCCCAGAGTTTACCCAAATTCATGTCCATTGAGTCGGTGATGCCATCTAGCCATCTCATCCTGTGTTTCAGTGAATAGCAAAGGGACTCAGCCATACATATACACGTATCCAATTTGCTCCAGAACTCTGTTCCCATCCAGGCTACCACATAACACTGAACAGAGTGTTACTTATTCTTTTTAAATTGAAATATAGTTGATTTACAATTTTTTTCTTTCTTAATTAACTAATTTAATTGGAGGATAATTAGTTTACAATATTGTGGTGATTTTTGCAATAATTTACTCTTTGATCTGCTCTCACATTCCTCAGAGCCACCAATCTTTCTTATTCCCCAGTGTCTGAAGTTTTCCTGAATTTTTACCTTTCAAAGTAACCCTGCTGTGACATCCTTGATGTGTGCGTCTGACCCTCGATTCTCCTTTGCAAAATACACCTTGCATTTGAACAGTTTAAGTTTTTGCAAACAGTTTCTACCTAAATTCCATTTTTCATACTACATTCAAATTATCCACTATTGTTCAAACTAATAACTGCCCTCCTGTGACTAGATATTGACATATTCCAGAGATCTGGTTTTTTTCTCAGCCTTAACCTTCCACAGGGTGACCCTTCTAGATAAGCCTTACTTCTGATCCCCTATTATTCAGGTGATGGATGTATTTTCCTTGCCAGGTAAAATAGTACATGTGATGGTTAATTTAATGTGTCAACTTGACACAACTACAAGATACCTAGATATTTGGTCAAAATTTATTCTGGGCATTTCTGGGTGTTTTGGATGAGATTAACATTTAAATTGGTGAGCTTTTAGTAAAGAAGCCTGTACTTTTAAAATGTGGGTGGGTATCATCCAATTGATTGAAGGCCTGAATATAACAGAGATACAATCTCCCCTAAGAAAGAATTCTCCAGCTGACTGTCTTTGAAGTTACTTCATCTGCAGCATCAGTTCTTCCTGGACGGCCTACAGGCTTATGTTAGAACATCAACAGGGCTGGGTCTCCAGCTTGCTTAAGGTTTTGGAATTGGCAGTCTCCATAATCATCTAAGCAATTTCCTTAATAAATATTTTTCCATATATATAAACATCCAAAATTTCCTGGGATTTCTTTTTGGACAACTTTGACTGATACAATACCCTTTACTTAGTAATTTACTCATATTCATTAAAGAATAATTCTATAATGTTATGGAGAAGTCTTATAAATTAAAACTACCTACACCCTTTTATTTTAATGTTCATTCTCCTATGAGATTTTAATCCTGGTGCATAGTAATATATTTTTATGACATTGTCACATTTCTTGACAATCTATATTTTATATAGTTATAGATGCCTTATAAGTACTCCAGTTAACATTATATCATAAATAACTTTCACATTAGTTTTATAATAATTAAGGTTTCTTATATCCATTAAAAGTAATTTATTATAATTTTCAAAAAAGTTAATTTTAACTTTTTAAATTTAAAAAACTGACAATACACCTGAATATAAATATAATTTATTATATACTAATAATAAACATATGACATTATATAATACTAATAAACATCAGTTCAGTTCAGTTCAGTCACTCAGTGGTGTCCGACTCTTTGTCACCACATGAATTGCAACACGCCAGGCCTCCCTAGCATCACCAACTCCCAAAGTTCACAAACTCATGTCCATCGAGTCAGTGATGCCATCCAGCCATCTCATCCTCTGTCATCCCCTTCTCCTCCTGCCCCCAATCCTTCCCAGCATCAGAGTCTTTTCCAATGAGTCAACTCTTCACATGAGGTGACCAAAGTACTGGAGTTTCAGCTTCAGCATCAGTCCTTCCAAAGAACACCCAGGACTGATATCCTTTAGGATGGACTGGTTGGATCTCCTTGCAGTCCAAGGGACCCTCAGGAGTCTTCTCCAAACAGCACAGTTCAAAAGCATCAATTCTTCAGCACTTAGTTTTCTTCACAGTCCAACTCTCACATCCACACATGACCACTGGAAAAACCATAGCCTTGACTAGATGGACCTTTGTTGGCAAAGTAATGTCTCTGCTTTTGAATATGCTATCTAGGTTGGTCAAAACTTTCCTTCCAGGGAGTAAGCGTCTTTTAATTTCATGGCTGCAATCACGATCTGCGGTGATTTTGGAGCCCAAAAAAATCAAGTCTGACACTGTTTCCCCTGTTTCCCCATCTATTTCCTATGAAGTGATGGGACCAGATGCCATGATCTTCGTTTTCTAAATGTTGAGCTTTAAGCCAACTTTTTCACTCTCCTCTTCCACTTTCTTTCTTTTTTTTTTTTTTAAATAGATATTTTTTTTAAAATTAATTTTATTTTATTTTTAAACCTTACATAATTGTATTAGTTTTGCCAAATATCAAAATAAATCCACCACAGGTATACATGTGTTCCCCATCCTGAACCCTCCTCCCTCCTCCCTCCCCATACCATCCCTCTGGGTCGTCCCAGTGCACCAGCCCCAAGCATCCAGCATCGTGCATTGAACCTGGACTGGCATCTCGTTTCATACATGACATTTCACATGTTTCAATGCCATTCTCCCAAATCTTCCCACCCTCTCCCTCTCCCACAGAGTCCATAAGACTGTTCTATACAAAAATAAACTCAAAATGGATTAAAGATCTCAACGTAAGACCAGAAACTATAAAACTCCTAGAGGAGAACATAGGCAAAACACTCTCTGACATACATCACAGCAGGATCCTCTATGACCCACCTCCCAGAATATTGGAAATAAAAGCAAAAATAAACAAATGGGACCTAATTAA
>NW_011494748.1:3670418-3671735 GCF_000754665.1 Bison bison bison | reverse complement strand
CAGCTTGTGCTTCTTCCAGCCCAGCGTTTCTCATGATGTACTCTGCATATAAGTTAAATAAGCAGGGTGACAATACATAGCCTTGACGTACTCCTTTTCCTATTTGGAACCAGTCTGTTGTTCCATGTCCAGTTCTAACTGTTGCTTCCTGACCTGCATATAGGTCTCTCAAGAGGCAGGTCAGGTGGTCTGGTATTCCCATCTCTTGAAGAATTTTCCACAGTTTACTGTGATCCACACAATCAAAGGATTTGCATAGTCAATAAAGCAGAAATAGATGTTTTTCTGGAACTCTCTCGCTTTTTCCATGATCCAGCGGATGTTGGCAATTTGATCTCTGTTTCCTCTGCCTTGTCTAAAACCAGCTTGAACATCTGGAAGTTCACAATTCACGTATTGCTGAGGCCTGGCTTGAGAATTTTGAGCATTATTTTACTAGCGTGTAAGATGAGTGCAATTGTGTGGTAGTTTGAGCATTATTTGGCATTGCCTTTCTTTGGGATTGGAATGAAAACTGACCTTTTCCAGTCCTGTGGCCACTGCTAAGTTTTCCAAACTTGCTGGCATGTTGAGTGCAGCACTTTCACAGCATCATCTTCCAGGATTTGAAATAGCTCAACTGGAATTCCATCATCTCCACTAGCTTTGCTCATAGTGATGCTTTCTAAGGCCCACTTGACTTCACATTCCAGGATGTCTGGCTCTAGGTGAGTGATCACACCATCGTGATCATCTGGGTTGTGAAGGTCTTTTTTGTACTGTTCATCTGTGTATTCTTGCCATCTCTTATTAATATCTTCTGCTTCTGTTGCATCCATACCATTTCTGTCCTTTATCGAGCCCATCTTTGCATGAAATGTTCCCTTGCTATCTCTAATTTTCTTGAAGAGATCCCTAGTCTTTCCCATTCTGTTGTTTTCCTCTATTTCTTTGCTTAGATCCCTGAGGAAGGCTTTCTTATCTCTTCTTGCTATTCTTTGGAACTCTGCATTCAGATGCTTATATCTTTCCTCTTCTCCTTTGCTTTTCGTTTCTCTTCTTTTCACAGCTATTTGTAAGGCCTCCCCAGACAGCCATTTTGCTTTTTTGCATTTCTTTTCCATGGGGATGGTCTTGATCCCTGTCTCCTGTACAATGTCACGAACCTCTTTCCATAGTTCATCAGGCACTCTATCAGATCTAGGCCCTTAAATCTATTTCTCACTTCCACTGTATAATCATAAGGGATTAGATTTAGGTTATACCTGAATAGTCTAGTGGTTTTCCCTACTTTCTTCAATTTAAGTCTGAATTTGGCAATAAGGAGTTCATGATCTG
>NW_011494748.1:3669994-3670318 GCF_000754665.1 Bison bison bison | reverse complement strand
AAGACCAGAAACTATAAAACTCCTAGAGGAGAACATAGGCAAAACACTCTCTGACATACATCACAGCAGGATCCTCTATGACCCACCTCCCAGAATATTGGAAATAAAAGCAAAAATAAACAAATGGGACCTAATTAAACTTAAAAGCTTCTGCACATCCTCTTCCACTTTCAACCAGAGGCTTTTTAGTTCCTCTTCACTTTCAGCCATAAGGGTGTTGTCATCTGCTTATCTGAGGTTATTGATATTCCTCCCGGCAATCCTGATTCCAGCTTGTGCTTCTTCCAGCCCAGCGTTTCTCATGATGTACTCTGCATATAAGTT
>NW_011494748.1:3669032-3669894 GCF_000754665.1 Bison bison bison | reverse complement strand
GTACAATGTCACGAACCTCTTTCCATAGTTCATCAGGCACTCTATCAGATCTAGGCCCTTAAATCTATTTCTCACTTCCACTGTATAATCATAAGGGATTAGATTTAGGTTATACCTGAATAGTCTAGTGGTTTTCCCTACTTTCTTCAATTTAAGTCTGAATTTGGCAATAAGGAGTTCATGATCTGAGCCATAGTCAGCTCCCGGTCTTGTTTTTGCTGACTGTATAGAGCTTCTCCATCTTTGTCTGCAAAGAATATAATCAATCTGATTTCAGTGTTGACCATCTGGGGATGTCCATGTGTAGAGTCTTCTCTTGTGTTGTTGGAAGAGGGTGTTTGCTATGACCAGTGCGTTCTCTTGGCAAAACTCTTTTAGCCATGCCCTGCTTCTCTCCGTACTCCAAGGCCAAATTTGCCTGTTACCCCAGATGTTTCTTGACTTCCTACTTTTGCATTCCAGTCCCCTATAATGAAAAGGACATCTTTTGGGGATGTTAGTTCTAAAAGGTCTGTAGGTCTTCATAGCACCATTCAACTTCAGCTTCTTCAGTGTTACTAGTTGGGGCATAGACTTGGATTAATGTGATATTGAATGGTTTGCCTTGGAGATGAACAGAGATCATTCTGTCATTTTTGAGATTGCATCCAAGTACTGCATTTCAGACTCTTGTTGACCATGATGGCTACTCCATTTCTTCTAAGGGATTCCTGCTCACAGTAGTAGATATAATGGTTATCTGAGTCAAATTCACTGATTCCAGTCCATTTTAGTTCACTGATTCCTAGAATGTCAACGTTCACTCTTGCCATCTCCTGTTTGACTACTTCCAATTTGCCTTGATTCATGGACCTAACTTTCC
>NW_011494748.1:3651801-3668848 GCF_000754665.1 Bison bison bison | reverse complement strand
CCATCCCTTCATTCTTTCTGGAGTTATTTCTCCACTGATCTCCAGTACCATATTGGGCACCTACTGACCTGGGGAGTTCTTCTTTCAGTATCCTATCATTTTGCCTTTTCATACTGTTCATGGGGTTCTCAAGGCAAGAATACTGAAGTCATTTTCCATTCCTTTATCCAGTGGGCCACATTCTGTCAGACCTCTCCACAATGACCTGCCCATCTTGGGTGGCCCCACACAGCATGGCTTAGTTTCATTGAATTAAACAAGGGTGTGGTCTGTGTGATTAGACTGACTAGTTTTCTGTGATTATGGTTTGTGTGTCTGCCCTCTGATGCCTCTCGCAACACCTACTGTCTTATTTGTGTTTCACTTACCTTGGACATGGGGTATCTCTTCAAGGCTGCTCCAGCAAAGTAAGGAGCAGTCGCTGCTCCTTACTTTGGACAATGGGTATCTCCTCACAGCCGCCCTCCTGACCTTGAACGTGGAGTAGCTCCTTTTGGCCCTCCTGCACCCTCGCAGCCACTGGTCCTTGGACGTGGGGATGCTCCTCTCGGCCACTGCCCCATAGCTACTACCGATTGGATGGTTAGTGTTGCCCTTGGATAATCCAATAAGTAGAATTAATAGGTGAAAAGTTGTGAGCATTATTAATTACTTTCTAAAAACTGTTTATTGTGTGCTTGTGATTAGAGATGGCCCAACTGACAATGGTTTAATTTAGGATTTTCACTTTTCAATGGTGTGAAGGTATTAGATGGGTTTCTCAGGTGTCTCAGTGAGTATAGAATCTGCCTGTAATGCAGGAGATGCAGTAGTTGAGTGCTGAATCCCCAGATTGGGGAGATTCCCTGAAGGAGGGCATGCCAACCACTCCAGTATTCATGCCTGGAGAATCTCTTAAACAGAGAAGCCTGGTGGGCTACAGTAATTGGGTCACAAAGAGTCAGACACAACTGAAGCAATTGAGCACGTGTGCATGCGTGAAGGTAATAGACATCCAGTGGAAACCATATTTCAAATTCTTAATTTTGATATTTTCTTAGGGTAATGATGTGCAGTACTATGCATACTCTTGTGATGTTGAACAGCTGCTGTGAGCCCTAGCTCTTCAAGTTATGCAAGTGATCCTGAGGGTAAACAACCAATGCACTTATTAACACAAGCATTCTTGACTCACACAGCCATAGTTTTTCATTTTCAATACAAATTCCTCAAATTACATGAGATGTTCAACACTTTGCCATAAAATAGGCTTTGTGTTAGATTATCTTGCCTAATTGTAGGCTAACATAAATGTTCTGAGCACCTTTAATGTAGTCTAGGCTAAGCTATGACTACGTTAAAGGTGCTCAGAACATTTATGCTAGCCTACAATTAGGCAAGCTAAGCTATCGAAGGCGATGGCACCCCACTCCAGTACTCTTGCCTGGAAAATCCCATGGACGGAGGAGCCTGGTAGGCTGTAGTTCATGGGGTCGCGAAGAGTCGGACACGACTGAGCGACTTCAGTTTCACTTTTCACTTTCTTGCATTGGAGAAGGAAATGGCAACCCACTCCAGTGTTCTTGCCTGGAGAATCCCAGGGATGGGGGAGCCTGGTGGGCTGCTGTCTATGGGGTCGCACAGAGTCAGAAACGACTGAAGCAAACTAGCAGCAGCAGCAGCAGGCTAAGCTATGATGTTCAGTGGGTTAGGTGTATTAAATGCAATTTTATTTAAGTTATGATGTTTTCAACTTCTTGGGTTGATATAATGTAACTATATTGAGGAAGACTGCATATACAACACCTGCTGTTGTTGTTCACTAGCTAAGCTGTCTCCTCCTCTTTGCAACCTCATGAACTGCAGCATTCCAGGCTTTCCTGTCCTTCACTATCTCTTGGGGTTTTCTCACACTCATGTCTATTGGGTTGGTGATGCCATCCAACCATCTCATCCTCTGTTGCCCACTTCTCCTCCTGCTCTCAATCTTTCCCAGCATCAGAGTCTTTTCCAATGAATTGGCTCTTTGCATCAGGTGGCCAAAGTACTGGAGCTTCAGCTTTAGCATCATTTCCTCTAAAGAATATTCAGGGTTGATCTCTTTAGGACTGACAGGTTTGATCTCCTTGCAGTCCAAAGGACTCTCAAGAGTTCTCCCCAGCACCACAAGCTTTCTTTATAGTTCAACTCTCACACCAATACAGGACTACTGGAAAAACACTATACAACACTAGCAATAAGATAAAAATATTTGTGTCACAGACAACACTAATATATATAATATAGTGTTATTTAAAATTTTATTATAAATTAAAATTTTTCCATTATATTAGGGAACATTGAATTTTGTCACAAATAAGATATAGCAAATTCATAATTATTGATATATCCTATACTCTCTACTTTTTCCAGAGAGAAAAACTCTCACTCACTCATTTCATTAATTTTCTCTTCTACAAATAAGAATTGCATATGTTTTATAGTCTACGTATGTTGATATAGTATATATTGTGAAATGATTACTACAATCAATTTAATAACAAATTCATTAGCTCAATTGTTACTCCCCCTTTCTTTTTGTGGTAGGAGAAATTGAGATTCTACTGTTGGCAATTTTCAAACATATAACATATTATTATTAACTGCAGTTATCATGCTGTACTTTAGGTCTTCATAATTCATTAATCATATAACTGAAATTTGTGCCTAATGACCAACATCACTGCTCTACCCCCAATCCCCAGCTCCTAGTAACTATCATTCTACCTTCTGTTAATGAGTTCAATTTCTTCATGTTTTGATTCTACCTGTAAATGAGAGTATACAGTATTGGTTTTTCTATGTCTGGCTTATTTCATTATATACACACCACATTTTCTTAGTTGATTTACCTGTTGGTGGGCAGATAATGTGAATAATGCTGTGATGAACAATGGAGAACAAATATTGCTTCCAGATAATGATTTTATTTCCATTGGCTACACACCCAGAAGGAAGATTGCTGAATCATATGGTTTTTATTTTTAAATTTTTGAGGAACCCCCAGACGTTTTTCTGTAAGGACTATACATTTATATTCCCATTAACAGTGCACAAGGGTTCTGTTTGCTCCAAACATTGGCAGCATTCATGATCTTTTGACTTTTTGGTAATAGTCATTCTGAGAGGCGTGAGGTGATAGCTCATGAGCTTTTGATTTGCATTTCCCTGAAATTTGGTAGTGTTGATCATCCCTTCAGATTCCCGTGGGCCATTTGTATGTCTTCTTTGGAAAAAAATGTATGTTCAAGTCATTTACACATTTATTATTTGGGTATTTAATTTTTGCAATTACGTCATATGAGCTTCTTATACATTTTGGATATGAATCCCTTATCAGATATATAATTTGCAAATATTTTCTCTCATTTTATAGACTGCTTTTTTAGCTTATTGTTTCTTTTGCTGCGCAGAAGGTGTTTAATTTGATTTAATCCCATTTCTTTATTTTCGCTTCCATGTTTTTGATGCTAAATTCAAAAAGAAAAAATTGTCAGGATCAGTGTCAAGGAATTTTATGGTTTCAGAGTATCAAAAAAATTTTTTTTCTATTCTGTAAAAAATGCCATTGGAATTTAAATAAGGATTACACTGAATATACAGAGTTTGGATGGTATGGACATTTTCAATTCAGTTCAGTCATTCAGTCGTGTCCAACTCTTTGCGACCCCATGAATTGCAGCACGCCAGGCCTCCCTGTCCATCACCAACTCCTGGAGTTCACTCAAACTCACGTCCATCGAGTCAGTGATGCCATCCAGCCATCTCATCCTCTGTTGTCCTCTTTTCCTCCTGCCCCCAATCCTTCCCAGCATCAGAGTCTTTTCCAATGAGTCAACTCTTTGCATAAGGTGGCCAAAGTACTGGAGTTTCAGCTTTAGCATCATTCCTTCCAAAGAACACCCAGGGCTGATCTCCTTCTGAATGGACTGGTTGGATTTCCTTGCAGTCCAAGGGACCCTCAGGAGTCTTCTCCAACCCCACAGTTCAGAAACATCAATTCTTTGGTGCTCAGCTTTCTTCACAATCCAACTCTCACATCCATACATGACCACTGGAAAAACCATAGCCTTGACTAGATGGACCTTTGTTGGCAAAGTAATGTCTCTGCTTTTGAATATGCTATCTAGGTTGGTCATAACTTTCCTTCCAAGGAGTAAGCGTCTTTTAATTTCATGGCTGCAGTCACCATCTGCAGTGATTTTGGAGCCCAAAAAAATAAAGTCTGCCCCTGTTTCCCCATCTATTTCCCATGAAGTGATGGGACCGGATGCCATAATCAGAGTTTTCTGGATGTTGAGCTTTAAGCCAACTTTTTCACTCTCCTCTTTCACTTTCATCAAGAGGCTTTTTAGTTCCTCTTCACTTTCTGCCATAAGGGTGGTGTCATCTGCATATCTGAGGTTATTGATATTTCTCCCGGCAATCTTGATTCCAGTTTGTGCTTTTTCCAGCCCAGTGTTTCTCATGATGTACTCTGCATAGAAGTTAAATAAGCAGGGTGACAGCATACAGCCGTGATGTACTCCTTTTCCTATTTGGAACCAGTCTGTTGTTCCATGTCCAGTTCTAACTGTTGCCTCCTGACCTGCATGTAGGTCTCTCAAGAGGCAGGTCAGGTGGTCTGGTATTCCCATCTCTTTCAGAATTTTCCACAGTTTATTGTGATCCACACAGTTAGCAGCATCTATTTTTCCAACCCATGAGATGTCTTCCATTTATTTTTACATTTTAATTTCTTTAATCAGTGTAAGATAGTTTTAGAGTACCGTTGTGATATGTGATATTTTATACATCCTTGATTAAATTTATTTCTAAATAAATAAATACTTTATTTTTAGTGTACTGTTTGTTGTTGTAATAGATTTTCTTAGTCTATAGAACAGAGAAGGCAATGGCACCCCATTCCAATACTCTTGCCTGGTAAACCCCGTGGACGGAGGAGCCTGGTGGGCTGCAGTCCATGGGGTCACTAAGAGTCGGACACGACTGAGCTACTTCACTTTCACTTTTCAGTTTCATGCATTGGAGAAGGAAATGGCAACCCACTCCAGTGTTTTTGCCTAGAGAATCCAAGGCACGGCGGAGCCTGGTGGGCTGCCGTCTATGGGGTCGCACAGAGTCGGACACGACTGAAGCGACTTAGCAGCAGCAGCAGCAGTGTATAGAAATGCAACATATTTTTGTAGTTTGGTTTTGTATTCTGACATTTTAGTGACTCTGTTTATTAGCATTAACAGTATTTTAGTAGAGTCTTTAGGATTTTCTGTTATGAGATCAAGTCATCTTCAGACAATTAAGATTTTCAGTTTAAGATGGACTTATGCTTTTTCTTTGCCTAGCTGCTCTGGTTAGGGATTCAAGTACTATGTTAAATAGAAGTGATAAGAGTGAACACTGTCTTCTTCCTAATCTTAAAAGAAAAACTATACTTTTCACCATGGAGTATTATATTAGTTGTAATCTTGTCATAAATAATCTTTCAAGTGTGGAGGTGCATTCTTTCTATACTTAGTTTGTTGAGAATACTTTTCATAAAAAATGTTGAATTTTGTCACTTTTTTTTTCTGTATCTCCTGTGATGATCATATAATTTTTACTATTGGTTTGAACATGTTATATCTTCTTTGCATCCTAGGGATAAGTAAAGCTTGATCATGATATACAATGTGGTGCTGAAATCAGTTTGCTATTTTGCTGAGGATTTTTGCATCTATCTTAGTGAAAGATTTTGACTTATACTTTTCTTATCATGATAATCTGCTGATATTCTTATGGGGGTTCCCTTGTATATGATCAGTTTCTCTTCTCTGGCTGCCTTGTAATTTCTCTCTTTGTCTTTGATTTTTGACAGTTTTATTATAATGTGTCTTGACAAAGTTTTCTTTGGGCTGAATTTATTTGGGGACTTGTGAGTTTCTTATAACTGAATGCCCATATCTCTGCTCAGATTTAGGAGGTTTCTGGTCATTATTCCTTCTTTTTTTTAATTAATTAATTTAATTGGAGGCTAATTACTGTACAGTATTATAATGGTTTTTACTATACACTGATATGAATCAGCCATGGGTGTACATGTGTCCCCAATCCTGAACCCTCTTCTCACCTCCCTTCCCATCCCATCCCTCAGGATTGTCCCAGGGCACCGGCCCTGAGTGCCCTGTCTCATGCTTTGAACCTGGACTGGCGATCTATTTCACATATGGTAATATACACGTTTCAATGCTATTCTCTCAAATCATCCCACCCTTGCCTTCTCCCACAGAGTCCAAAAGTCTATTCTTTACATCTGTTTCTCTTTTGCTGTCTCGCATATAGGGTCATCGTTACCATCTTTCTAAATTCCATATATTTGCATTAATATACTGTATTGCTGTTTTTCTTTCTGACTTACTTCACTCTGTATGATAGACTCCAGTTTCACCCACTTAATTGAACTGATTCAAATGCATTCTTTTTAACAGCTGAGTAATAATTCATTGTGTATATGTACCACAGCTTATCCATTCATCTGCCAATGGACATCTAGGTTGCTTCCATGTTTGAGCTATTGTAAACAGTGCTGCGATGAACATTGGGGTACATGTGTGTCTTTAAATTCTGGTTTCCTTGGTGTGTATGCCCAATAGTGGGATTGCTGTGTCATAAGGCAGTTCTATTTCCAGGTTTTTAAGGAATCTCCACACTGTTCTCCATAGTGGCTGTACTAGTTTGCATTCCCACCAACAGTGTAAGAGGGTTCCCTTTTCTCCGCACCCTCTCCAGCATTTATTGTTTGTGGATTTTTTGATAGCAGTCATTCTGACTGGCATGAAATGATACCTCATTGTGGTTTTTATTTGCATTTCTCTGACAATGAATGATGTTGCACATATTTTCGTGTGTTTGTTAGCCATCTGTATGTCTTCTTTGGAGAAATGTCTGTTTAGTTCTTTGGCCCATCTTTTGATTGGGTCGTTTATTTTTCTGATATTGAGCTGCCTGAGCTGCTTGTATATTTTTGAGATTAATTCTTTTTCAGTTGTTTCACTTGCTATTATTTTCTCCCATTCTGAAGGCTGTCTTTTCACCTTGCTTATAGTTTCCTTCATTGTGCAAAAGCTTTTCAGTTTAATTAGGTCCCGTTTGTTTATTTTTGCTTTTATTTCCTTTACTCTGGGAGGTGGGTCATAGAGGATCCTGCTGTGATTTATGCCAGAGTGTTTTGCTTATGTTTTCCTCTAGGAGTTTTATAGTTTCTGATCTTACATTTAGATCTTTAATCCATTTTGAGTTTATTTTTGTGTATGGTATCATAAAGTGTTCTAGTTTCATCATTTCTTTTAAAACGTTTCCTTTTTCTCTCTTTTAGGACTCCCATAATGCATATATTTCTCACTTGAATGTATCTAATTCCTTTTTTTGTTGTTGTTGTTGATTTTTATTTTTTTCCTCTAACAATAATTTCAAATGAACTGTTTTTGAGTTTGCAGAATTGTTCTACAAGTTGATCAACTCTGATTTTGACAATCTCTATTGAATTTTTCTTTACATTTATTATATTTTTTAGCTCCATAATTTCTTTTTGGTTCTTTTTTTTATTTTTATAATTTCTATATCTCTCTTAGAATTCTCATTTTGTTTCTGATTGTTTTTCTGATATTGTTGAATTATCCATGTCCACAAACTCTCTAAGCTTCCTGAAAACAATTATTCTATAAGTTGTCAGCAATTCACACACAAAAAATCCTTTGATGGTATTGGATTTCCTTGATTTTCATGTTTCCTGTCTCTTTAGTTTAAACTCTGTACATTTGATGCAGAAGTCACCTCTTCCAAGCTTTACATTCTGGTTTCAGTGTGAAAATATCTTTATCTACAGGTGGGTGTGAAGCATCAGCTGGACAGGGTGTGACTGTTCTGGCTCTAGGGAGGATACAGCTGTGTAATCTTTGTCCAGGTACAGCTCTGTGTAGCTATCATGAGCTCAACATTGCTGGAGATCACAAAGGTCCTTGACAGCCAAGACTGAAAATGTCTGTTGGAAAAGTTGTTAGGTCTTCAGTGGTAAAGACTGCTGTAGTCTTCCTGACATCTTTTTCTTCCAGAGACACAGTCATGGTTAAGGGTCTTCCTCCTGGGTCCTGCTTGCAGGTGAATTTGCAGTGGTAACTGTGTCTGATATTTAGGCACCTGTGGAATGGCCATGGAGCTGATACGTAAATTGTGAATGCCGTTGGTGCAGCCATGGAGCTGGGATTCAGAATGTGGGCACATGCAGAGCTACACTCCAGGGTCCACAAGCATTCTCTGAAGCAGTGGCTCTGGTACTAGGCATGGGTGTTCACGGAACTGTCATGGAAGTCAGGACTATGTGCAGAGTTGTGGAGGTGACCCTGGTCCTTGGATGTAACAACAATAACTTCTTCTTTGGGAGGAGAGTGGTGCAGCCATGTCTCCTTCTTTAGGGGTGGGTAGTGATGTTGACTATCGATTATTTAAGTGGTGAAAACTGCTGGTGTCCTCTGCAAATGAGCTGATGGAGTTCACACTGATGAACACTGTAGGATCTTCTGCTGTGAAAGCTGTGGGGAGTCTATGGCTGCCATCTGTCATGAGGGCTGTTGAGGTCCTCAGAGGTAAAGGCTGCAAGGGTCCTTTACACAGTAGGCCACTGGAAACCATGGTGGCACCTTCCGCCTGGCTGATCCTGGCAGCCCCTGCCCTTTGTCTTTATTTTAATCTGTCTCCAGACATTTCAACCATACCAGTCACCCAACAATCCTTTGTATGAGGTTGTTATTTATTTTTGACTTCTCTGTGTTGCTGCAGAGGCTAAATGGACTCTTGATTTCTCCCAAGGCTATGTTTGTGGATTGCTATCTAATTCACTTTTATAAAGAGAGAAAAACTGGTATCGCCTACTCCCTTATCTCAACTAAAAATTTTTTTATAGATTTATAAAAACAAAATGCATTAAAAACATTATCAAAAATATTACCCAAATATCATAATACCCAGAAGTCTTTGTTTTTACATTTAAATATTATCTTATCTATAACTTAAAATCGGCCTTTGAAGTTAGATACAACTCGATACAACTTTTATGATCCTAGACAGTTTTGCTAAATGTTTTTTAACTCCTGATAAATTATTATAATTTTTCATCTGAGCAATATTTTGCTTGTATTTTATAAATGTTAATGTAGTCATATGATTATTTGATAAATATCTCTTTCTCCAGGGTTCATTTTTCTTATTTAGAAGTATTCTTAATTTTTTTGTTCATTTCTAAGTAACAAGATTTTTATTTGCTTCTAATATTTATTATTTTTTCTAATTTTGTTGTGTCAATTTATTATCTAAATTTATATTTGATCAATTTTTAACTGTTCAATGAATGCTTTATACTCTTAATACTAACATCAGTATCAAAATAAAACTAAAACTAAAAGTGAAATTAAAATAAAGAAGACAAGACTGATTTATTTATATTTGGATGTATAACATAAACACATGTGTACTTGCTAAATCACTTCAGTCATGATTCTGCAATCCCATCAACTGTGGCCTGCTAGGCTCCTCTATCCATGGGATTCTCCAAGCAAGAATACTGGAGTGGGTTGCCATTTCCTTCTCCAGGGGATCTTCCCAACCCAGGGATCAAGCCTGTGTCTCTTATGTCTCTTGCATTGGCAGGTGGGTTCTTTACCAATAGCGCCACCTGGCAAGCCCAGCATAATCAGAGAAACATCAAATGTAAAACATGCAACAATATTTGGAAAGAAAGAAGGAAATGGCAACCCACTCCAGTGCTCTTGCCTGGAGAATCCCAGGGACGGGGGAGCCTGGTGGGCTGCCGTCTATGGGGTCGCACAGAGTCGGACAAGACTGAAGTGACTTAGCAGCAGCAGAGTACTAATAATAGGCATTAATAATCTTACTTCATAATAAAAGCCCATGAAACAATAAGGGAATAAAAAATAAATAATGGTGAGGAGGGTCTAAATGATATAAGCATGCAACCAGTAGTGATAACTCATCAAGAGTTTCCACTTTTTGTAAAATAATTTCTTAGCTATTTGTTATTTAATAATTGTAGACATATATAACACTGTAAATACAATGCCATGCAGGTGTATAATTGATGCTTCCCAAGTGACTCAGTGGTAAAGAAACCACCCATCAATGCAGGAGATGCAAGACACGTGCATTCGATCCCTGGGTCAGGAAGACACCTTGGAGAAGGAAATGGCAACCCACTCCAGTATTGTGGCCTGGGGAATCCCATAGACAGAGGAGCCTGGCAGGCTACAGTCCATGGGGTTACAAAATGACTTGGTGACTAAATAACAACCATAACAACTTTTAAAAATTAATATAGAGTTTATCTTTGTCAAGCAAAGATAAATGGTATGCTGATGTACTGCTTCAGGGATGTACTGCTTCAGCAAAAATTCAAATAAAGACCGTTTCTGGGAGAATTAGGACACCAGATAGTAAATAGTTGCATAATATAGACTTAGAACATGATATAATGTAGACTTAGAGGATGATTGTGCAGAATTGATATATAGTTAGAGCTTTCCACAGTGCTAAGTACATAGTGCACCATTCCTAACTTGTCTATATCACCATATGACAGTTTATTAGTAGAAAGTGTAATAATATAGTCACAAGGAAGGACACCAGGTTAACCATGAATTGTCTTTTTCAGTATTATATTTAGGGTATGAAGCTTGAAATAAGAGCTATCATTCAAAGAAAACTGTTTTCCAAATACAAGGCTGTACATAAAAATGATCAAAGCCTTTTATTTTGGGGAATTATGTTCAAAATTTAGTGACGAAGAGGTGATGAAAAATAATAAATCTGAAATTTGAAACTGATATTGAAAGAGTATGTATTTTTTGTAATTAAAATGGGTTATTTTTATACTCTATATTTTATTTATTTTTATCTATTAAGTCTTCATTAATAAATTTTAGCCAATTTATAAGATAATTTTTTGTTACTAGAAATTGCCTCAAAGCTTTTAAATTAAAGCATATTTTGTAGTTTCTAGACTTCTGGATCTTCCCTTCTATCTCACTCTGTTTAAATTTTTGTTTACTTTTATTTCAATTTATCATTTCCTGACAATTATTTAAAAATAATGTTTATTTCAGATAACTTAATGAATTTTTTAATGAATGGATTTTAGGGGAATATTCCAATTTCCAAGCTTTTTCCTGAAATGGATTTTGATTTCCATTTTGTTTTCCACAGGATATTTTTCTGTGATTGAAACAAGAGTAAATTTAAAGGTCAGTATTTTAGGTATTAACACAGGTAAAGCAGATATATTTTAAGCATTTTGATGCTTTTCAAAGTGTGCACCAATACCCTGCTATCTGATGGACAGCCGGGATGGACAAAGCAGTTTGTCTTTGCCGTGGTAGCAATTGTCTATACTGGTGACAACAAACACAAAATAGCATATCAAACCTTTGTTGTAATACTGAATTATGAAGATTGTGATTTTGTGAACACTCTGAAATAGTCAAATAAAAATTTCACACAGCAGGATCTCTTGTAAAATGATTTTTCTTTAATTAGATTTTTAGAAAATATATTTTTAGTTTTTTGATGAAATATGTGACAAATAAAATTCAAACACTAAAATATAAAGCTTGTCAACTTACTCTTTTAGTTGAAATTTCCAAATATATATATGTGTGTGTATATATATATATATATATATATCAGTTCAGTTTAGTCGCTCAGTTGTGTCTGACTCTTATATATAAAGACACATATAGACACATATTCCACATTATCTGTCAGAGGTTTTATGTGTTTTCAGGTATAATAGCCCAATGCTATTTGTTGCATTTTATAGGAAACTGTTTATTAATAGCTATAATTGTATAGATCACTTGAAACTATTATATTTGCACAATAAAATTTGCATTGTGTGACAAACAAAAAGACTGAAAACAAAATGGTATATAGATTATATAAATTAAAAAATATTTTACTGAATTTTAAAAATATATTTTTGTTTGCTAATTTTCTCTGGGAATTAGATCTCCATGTTTAAATCTGCAACTTAGAAAGCTGGAATTTCTTCCCATTAGAGATACAGTAATAACTTTGTAATTAGTGAAATCATTGTCACACTGCATAATCAGCTCATTGAACACATACATTATAGTAAGAAAAAATAATAAAAAATCCTTGATAGTAACATAACTGTCCCATTAAAGTCTTGATTAACTTTATAACAATAATGTAGTATCATTTTACTTTTATAAATTAGCAGACAAATTGGAAATATATCAAACAATGCTCCTGTATCTCTACAGAAGGGAGGGATGCTTAATTAAAATAATATAACACTGGCAACATTAATTTCTTATTGTGGGGATTTAGCAACTCATTTCAGGATGTGAGGCCAAAATTATATTTCAGCAGTTTTATGTTAAATGTTTCAAGGAAAGCCATACGGCCCCTGGGCACTGCATGACATACAGTAGTATCAGAAACAATTGATGTGTGTAATGACAATTGTGAGCATCCTTTCCAGATGAGCTGACACGCCCTGATTCCACCCTGCTGCTCCTGTTTGGTCAGCAGGTACCTTTCACCATCTGTTTCTCTCATAGCAGCTGAATTGTTTCTCTTATTGTGCACCTAGATGGTGAAGCATGTTGAGTATGAAATATAACTTGTAGGTCATGGGATATTCTAAGTATTTCTGTTTAATTTGGTAAGACTAATTTTAGTCTTTGATTGCATTTTGCCTTTTTAGTAGGCAAAGAGATTCTATCCTGAGTATAATCAGACCAAGGCATGTAAATTTTTAATAGGGACTGTACACATACTTATAGAGATTGCTGCATTTTGCTGTTTGTATTATTAACATCTTTATGATGATTTAATAATCATTTCTTCTAACTAAGTACTTGGCATGATTACTAAACTGGCCATGAAAGCTAAAGAGCCTTGAAGAAATCATGTAGAGTCCATTCTTTGAATCCATGCATTTTGTTTTTTCTGATTCAAACACTGATGGGGAATATTTGGGGAAAAAAATCATGTCATGTACAACTCAGTCATGTCCAACTCTTTGCAAACCCATGGACTGCAGCACTCCAGGCTACCCTGTCCTCCACCAACTCCCAGAGATTGCTCAAACTCTTGTCTATTGAGTCGGTGCTGCCATCCAACCATCTCATCCTCTGTTGTCCCCTTCTCCTCCTGCCTTCAGTCTTTCCTACCACCAGGGTCTTTTCCAGTGAGTTAGTTCTTCACATCAGGTGGCCAGAGTATTGGAGTTTCAGCTTCAAGATCAGTCCTTCCAATGAATATTCAGGACTGATTTCCTTTAAGACTGACTGGTTTGATCTCCTTGCAGTCCAAGGGACTCTCAAGAGATTTCTCCAACACCACAGTTCAAAAGCATCACTTCTTCAGCACTCAGCTTGCTTTATAGTCCAACTCTCACATCCATCCATAACTACTGAAAAAACCATCACTTTGACTAGATGGACCTTTGTCGGCAAAGTCTCTGCTTTTTAATGTGATGTCTAGGTTGGTCATAGTTTTTCTTCCAAGAAGCAAGTGTCTTTTAATTTCATGGTGGCAGTCACCATTTGCAGTAATTTTGGAATCCCCCCAAAATAAAGTCTGTCACTGTTTCCCCATCTATTTGTCATGAAGTAATGGGACTAACCATGACTTTAGCTTTCTGAATTTTGAGTTTTAAGCCAACTTTTTCACTCTCTTCTTTCACTTTCCTCAAGAGCCTCTTTAGTTCTTCTTTCTGCCATAAGGGTATATTAATTATTACATAAGCATTATTACATTATTAGTTATTATATATGGATGTGTTAGTTTTTATAGTATAAGTAATCTAGATGCAACAAACTATACAGGATAATGTGTGTATGGTACATGCAAATACTACACCATTTTAAATAATGGATTGAGTATTCTTGGATTTTGTATTTATAGGAAGAATGGAATCAAGAAGATTCAATGCTCTGTTGAATAAAAATCTAGACATAATTTTTGCATTGTTTCTTGTCTTTCTTCTCCAAAGATCACAACTTACATTAAGGTTTGCTTTTTAATCTTGTGTTTCAATTTATTAGTATTTTTATAGTTAAACAAAGCCCCCAATATTAATATTCTATACAGGAGATTCATTTATGTTTCTTTGAAGCAATTCCATTTCTCTTGAATTTAGAGAATGAGTGTTAAGAAATTAAGTCATGCCAGGAAGAGACCCAAACTGAGATTGTTTTAGGAAAAGACTGGTAGGGGTCCAAGGCAAGAGATGGGTAAAAAAATGACTTTATTCTTGAAAGGAGAAAGAAAATAGCTGAGATATGAGCCTCATCATAATCAGCAACATTTCCTAAACTTTTCAAGAATCTGACAAACAAACCTTTCTAAAACGTGGTTTTCATCATGTTATGTTTATTTGTTATTTAAATGTAAAGATAACTCAGAGAAAATCGAATGTGCTAGTTTTGTTATTCCATTAACTAATTCCCAGATGGTGCTAGTAGTAAAGAAACTGCCCGACAATGCAGGAGACACAGGAGATGTGGGTTCAGTCCCTGGATCAGGAAGATCCCCTGGAGTAGGAAACAACAACCCATTCCAGTATTCTTGCCTGAAAAATTCCATTGATAGAGGAGCCTGGCAGGCTACAGACCATAGGGTCGCACAAAGTCAGACATGACTGAAGCCACTTAGCACACATACATACACACATTAACTAATTATAGGACCTTGGATAAATAATTCAAAAGTTAACATTTTGTAGTGGTCTCTCAGGTACTTAATCTGGGCCCTCAGTAATTCTGTAAACATTCATTTTATTCTTGTCCATTTCATTTACTCAGCTCCAGTCACACTAGTGTCCTTACTGTTTCTGGAACATACCAAATATACTCCAGCTTCAGCTTTTGCCAAGGTCCGTACAGGCAAAACTTCAGTTTTTCCAGTGGTCATGTATGGATGTGAGAGTTGGACTGTAAAGAAGGCTAAGCACTGAGAACTGATGCTTTCAAATTGTGTTGCTGGAGAAGACTCTTGAGACTCCCTTGGACATTAAGGAGATCAAACCAGTCAATCCTAAATGAAATCAAGCCCAAATATTCACTGTTAGGACTGATCTGAAGCTGAAGCTCCAATAATTTGGCCACCTGATGCAAAGAGCGGACTCATTTGAAATGACCTTGATATTGGGAAAGACTGAAGGCAAGAGAAGAAGGGGGCAGCAGAGGATGAGATAGTTGGATAGCATCACCAACTCGATGGACGTGAGTTTGATCAAACTCTGGAGAATAGTGAAAGACAGGGAAGTTGCAGTCCATAGGGCTGTATAGAATCGGACCTAACAGATACAACTTAGTGACTGAATAACAACAACTTTTGTAATTTCTTCTTCCTTGACCATTCGTACTTCAGGTATTTTTACTTCCTTCAATTGTTTTAATATAATGAGCTTTATTATTGAGGATTCCCTTGCCCACTTAATGAAAAATGGAGTCCATCTGCAACAACTTTCTCTCTCACTCTGCTTTAATTTTCCCCCAAGCTCTTTCCAAGTATCTTGATTGAACTTTGTTTATTTTCTTATCCTTTTTACTAAAATATAAACTCAATGAGACATGGGCTTTGTCTACTTTGCTTATAGTACTAATATGATCCCCAGCTCCTAGAACAGTGCCTGGCACATAGTAGATGCTCAATAAACACTTGCATGAAGGAATTAATTCAGATAGCTAGAGTGGCCTTTTTGTACAAGCAGTATACTAACGATGGACTAGAAATATATTGCTGAGTAAGACAGCTTTGGCACTTGTGGAGATATATTCTTAGATTATAAAATATTTGTAATGTGCCAATCTGTGTATTATCTAACCTCTCTTTACTTATGCACTAATGAAGGGTTAAGTTCAATAATCTCTACAGTTTCTTTCATTTCAAAAGTTCTATAATATGGTCAAGTTGGATTCCAGATCCTTCCTAATCTACCTTCATTTCACTGTTTTAACATTCTCTCAAGCCAATTTTATAAGCAACAAACTCTACTCCTGATATATGCCCTCAAAATACCAACTCTGAAATGTGTAAAAATTTCTTTTCATATACTAACTTGTCTTTCTCATCTCTACCTATCTGCATCCCTTCTACTCTCAAAGGTGGTTTAAATCCTTCTTATCTGTAAAGAATCTGTGGTTTCACTAAGGCAGCTCACAATGATTACAATGAGAACTTGCTAATTAGTTTAATTAACATCATTCACAACGAAAATGCAAATAAACTGAGTCCTAGAGCCATTGCTTCTTACTCAAAGGCTCTAGCTAGTTGATGACAAATTTGCTTGTGTACCTAAGCCCCCAGTTAAGAGATCTGCCTGGACCTGGAGATCATATATTCTTTTGTAGTGTTGTCTTAGACTCTTCAGTTCAGTCGCTCAGTCGTGTCCAGCTGTTTGCAACCCCATGAATCACAGCACGCCAGGCCTCCCTGTCCATCACCAACTCCCGGAGTTCACCCGGACTCACGCCCATCGAGTCAGTGATGCCATCCAGCCATCTCATCCTCTGTCGTCCCCTTCTCCTCCTGCCCTCAATCCCTCCCAGCATCAGAGTCTTTTCCAATGAGTCAACTCTTCGCATGAGGTGCCCAAAGTACTGGAGTTTCAGCTTTAGCATCATTCCTTCCAAAGAAATCCCAGGGCTGATCTCCTTCAGAATGGACTGGTTGGATCTCCTTGCAGTCCAAGGGACTCTCAAGAGTCTTCTCCAACACCACAGTTCAAAAGCATCAATTCTTCGGCACTCAGCCTTCTTCACAGTCCAACTCTCGCATCCATACATGACCACAGGAAAAACCATAGCCTTGACTAGACGGACCTTTGTTGTCAAGGTAATGTCTCTGCTTTTGAATATGCTATCTAGGTTGGTCATAACTTTCCTTCCAAGGAGTAAGCGTCTTTTAATTTCATGGCTGCAGTCATCATCTGCAGTGATTTTGGAGCCCAGAA
>NW_011494748.1:3557035-3651701 GCF_000754665.1 Bison bison bison | reverse complement strand
CATAAGGGTGGTGTCATCTGCATATCTGAGGTTATTGATATTTCTCCTGGCAATCTTGATTCCAGCTTGTGTTTCCTCCAGTCCAGCGTTTCTCATGATGTACTCTGCATATAAGTTAAATAAGCAGGGTGACAATATGTAGCCTTGACGTACTCCTTTTCCTATTTGGAACCAGTCTGTTGTTCCATGTCCAGTTCTAACTGTTGCTTCCTGACCTGCATACATATTTCTCAAGAGGCAGATCAGGTGGTCTGGTATTCCTTTCTCTTTCAGAATTTTCCACAGTTTATTGTGATCCACACAGTCAAAGGCTTTGGCATAGTCAACAAAGCAGAAATAGATGTTTTTCTGGAACTCTCATCAAGCTGCTATAACAAAGCATCATAAATGGCTTATAAACAATAAAAATGTATTTCTTACTATTCTAGAGAATGAGAAGTAAATTTCAAGTTGTTGACCAATGTGGTGTCTAGTGAGGCCTTGCTTACTGGTTCATAGGTAGACTTCTTCATGCAGAAAGGGTAAAATATTACTCTGTAGATTCCTTTGTAAGGGTGATAACCTCATTCATGGGTGTTCTGGGCTCATGATGTAATCAGTTCCCAAAGGCTCCTTCTCCTAATACCATCACACTGGGGATTAGGTTTTAACATATGAATTTTCGAGGAATATAAACATTCAGTCTAGACCAATTGCTAGCTATCTTTTTATTTACAATGCCAAATAAACAGAAATTAATTGACACATAACTTGATGTTGGAAGAACCAGGATTTTTTGACATATGATGACTCAAAGTTTTCAGAATTCCTTTTTTTAAAGATATCTTATCTTTTTGTAATATTCTTTCTGGGAAAAATGTATTATTTAACGGAGTCTTTATTTATATCACAGATTATAGTATTGTGATTTATTCTAGGAAAGCAAATTCATGTACCCTAACACAAATATTATGAATAGGTGTGTGTTTCATCTGTGTTTTTTCTAAACACAAAATTGAGCACAACAGAGATACTTCTTAAGTCCTTGAAATATGTACTTAATACTTTTGCAGATATTTTCCATATCAGTACTTGTTCTTTCTAATTTTTGCAGAGTATTCCATTGTATAAAATGTAAGGACTTAACTATGCATCTATGTATCTCTTGATGGATTCTTTGGGTATTTTCATTGTTTTGCTACTCCTAGTAACAGTGCAATAAATAGAATATACATATACATATTTTATATATTTATAAATTTCATACACATACCCACCATATCAATAAAAATAGTTCTCATAAATTTATTATTTTTTGTGAAATACATACTCCTTTCCTTGGTTGATTTTGTATTGATTCCATCATCTTTTTGTTTTAAACTTGTATGGGCTCTTTGAAAATTGAAGGTGGTAGTTCTGTGTCAAATTCTGTAAATATGTTTTTCCAGTTGTCACTGGTATTCACTTTGAGATTTAAGGCAACCCATGAAATGACTATGAACGCTATTCAAAATTAAGTGGATAATTGAGGCAATTATTCAGCAGTGTCTATCAAAGAAGAAAAATACTCATTCCTGTTAATATTTAAAAAGGAAATGTTAATTTGGCTAATCTTTTAGGAAACAAAATTATTGGCATAGCAAAATAATATTTTATCTGGAGTTGAATGGCATCAGTTCAGTTCAATTCAGTTCAGTCGCTCAGTTGTGTCAACTCTTTGAGACCCCATGAACTGCAGCATGCCCTGCCTCCCTGTCCATCACCAATTGAATGGCATAAATAATATTTAATAGTTTTTGCCATATAGTTCATATATAATTTAAACATTTTGTAAGTGTCACAAGAAACTTTTCCTCTTCTTAATTCTTGGTCATGTGTTCAAAGTAGTTGCTCTGGTCATTTGAACATGTTTGTATTTCCTTAACACCACCATGCCATTAATGCTTAACTTAACTATATATGCTTAACTTAACATATAAATATACACCAAATGGAGATGGAATTCTTACTTCTCCTTCACATTAAAAAGTCTGCTTAATGTTCATCATCTCTCTGTCTTTTGATTATTTCTACCACCTATTTTAAAAACTCAGTTTTTACTAAGGGATATTCAGTTTTATGGTCCCCTTTTCTAATCATTATGTGAAAAATTTTTTTTGCATAATTGTTTTACTTCTAACAGATATTTACTTCATTGTTATTTCCATTTCCACACTCTCTGTTTTGGATTCTCTCTGGTAGGAATGTCCTCTTGCAGTTAGCAAACACGGTCAAGTGTTGATGTGAGCCTACCTGACACTTTTCTTCTTTTAAATCATGTTTATTAGTGGCAGAGTGGTTTCTGTTTTCATTTCTCTCTACTTTTAGTTTAACATAATTTTTCTTCTTATTTATTTGCTGCATATGGAGATGCCATTTAAAATGCTCTCTGGAAAACATTATTTACAAATAGATGTTGCTCCCGACACATATATAAAATCTTTTATCTGGAATGCAGTAGCATAAATAACTTTCAGTAGCTTCTACCAAAAAAAAGGTATATAAATATTTACCAAATAGTAGTGAAATTCTTTCTCCTATTTATTCCCCATTTTATCTATCTCTATTTATCAATCTATAGTCTATTTACCTATTATCTATGTATCTACTTACCTATATATATATAAATCAGAAAACAAAATAATGGATATACTTGAAATGTATAGGTATGTACGTATTTACACATATGCCTGTATACATACATATGGGTGTATATGTACACATATACATATACATATGTGTACATAGGGGGAAGAAGAAAGACTTTTTTGGGTGCATTTTCCACCATCTGACAATGTTCAAAATACTCTGCTAGAGAAACTGTGATGTTTTAAAATATAAAGTATGTGGAACAAATCCCACAGATTTTCTGCAGTGAATTAGTGAAGCAAAAACACAAACAAAACAACTCTGCATTACCTACAGTGAATAGTTTAAGTGCTTCTCCTGGGGAGCTCAAAAGGAGAGAGAAGTCAAACAGTATGGGTGTTAAGAGAGTGGGCTGTGGATGTCTCGTGACTGGGTTCACTAGCTGTGTCTCCTTGGCACTGACACAACTATTCTGCATCTCTTTCCGCTTATTTATAAAATAATAATCCCCATCCTATAGGATGCTGTAAGGATGGATAAGTTAATACATGTAAAGTTCACTGAAGAATGTTTGGCAGGCAGCAAATGCTCAGTGACTATCTAGCTGTATTATTACTGTTATTATCCCATCTTAAGCCTGTCTAAAAGAGGCTTCTTCCACACCTTCCTCATATGCAGCAATCCTTCTGCTTTATCTGAGGTTTGGGAGAGAGTTGGCTTTTAGAGAAATGCAATCTGAGAGAGTGAATAGGGGCATGCCAATTAGTATGACGGCAGCTGAAAAGCTTGGGTATGATTGTTCTCATGAGACTAAAGCTGAGGGCACAGGGGAGGGTTGGCAGTAAGGTGAGAAAGGTAGGCTGACATCAAACTGTGACCAGTGTAATTGTCATATTGAAAACATTTAAAAGTCACTGAACTCCAGCTCTGGGGCCAATTTCTATAATGTTGCCTGTGATAATGGCCATCTTTCTTCCTGAAGGGTCTCCTGATCAAATTTTACGGATTTAAAAAAAAAATTTTCCCCAAATTTCAAGTGAAGAAAGAATGCAATAGATATGATATAACATCGTGAAACTTAAATAAAATTAAATATGAGAACTTAGTATAGTGCCTGGTTTATAAATTACAGTTATTATTGTTATCAATATCATTATCACTATTATTATATACAATTCACTAGAGGAAAGATTAAAAGTCAAATTACATATATTTATATAGAGAGAAAGCCAAAGAACAAGACAAATGAGAATGTTTTTAAAAACTACAATAAGAGAAGTATTATATTTGTGCCATCATCTGGCTGGTACACATTAGGCAGATAATAGTTTCAGCAAATAAGTAGTGAGAGTCCCAGAAAGTTTTATTCATAGAAGATTATAAGTGTGAAAAATAGCCATGTGGGATAACATAAGAAAGTTAAAAGGCACAGCATCCAAGTGAATAAGGTATCACGTCAGCATCCTAACCATTTTACAGCCTGAAGACAACTACAGTGTAGCCAACACAAGAGCAAGAGGAGGCTGCCAAGGAGCCAGATGCTATTGCTGGAAAGAAAATTTTCTCAACTCAGCATCTGGGTCTTCTAAATGCAATCCGGAAAGAACGAGGGCAAGCAGAGCTTTGTAGAGGGGAAAATAGTCTTCTTTCCTATATGCTGTATATATTATAAAAATTAATATTTGCAATAAAAAATTGACAAATACAAACAGACTATACTTTGAATGCAATGTCAGTGATGACATCCATAAAGACATTTACCCATTATAAGGATTCTAATAATATATATTATATTTGCATTTTTGGAGGTGGTAATGGTTATATATGATCATGTGTTCAGTATAACTTCCAACGGATAAAGAGCTCATAACTGGAAACCTCTGGTCTTTGGATGTCTGTATTTGTAGTAAGATGTAGGAAGTACAGGCTTTCAAATTCTAGTATTTCCTTTTAATGTAAAATAGTTACCATAGATAATAACATTTATCCATTGGAAAACATTGAATAATTCAGAGATTAAATGGACAAGATAAGAGTTAATATTGACACCAGACAAGAATAAAGCACTTGTTTATTTGAAATGATCTTATAATCTTTATTCTTCAGAAGAGTATTTCTGTTTGGAAAAGGATGACGTGTATATAAAAATAAATAAATATTTGTAATACATATCCCTGTATATCAACTAATTATATATTTCTGTGCAGAAGTTATATCATAACATAGGAATATTTGTGTATAAATCTAGAAATCTGAGATTGATTATTATAACATTGTGTCTTTCAGTGAGTAACCCTGTATTTTAAAATAAAGCACAGTACTTGGTAATGAAAGCTTAGGATCAAATTTCCTAATAAGCTGTACCTGGCATTTCAGTATTTTAATTTCAGGAAGTTGTGTATTAAAAGATACAGCTTAATCTAATAATCCTAGTTGGTGACCTATTATGTTTATAGTTTTAAGAAGTTGCCTAGTTAATTTAAAACTAAAAATGTGCTTTTTCTGTCCAGAAGTTTGCTATATTTTGACATAACCACAAATATATACCACTTATATTTTGTACCATTTTATGAAGAACAACAGCCCAGTACTAACAGATAAAAGAAAAATCATGCTTCCAAATACAACTATGGATTTGCTTCATTCCACATCTGCTAGGCAATAAGATTTGTTTGTTTGTTTACTTATATATTTATATTGAACAGAATGATTTTCTTTCAATATGCCAACATCCTGATAATTAAAAATACTAATACCAGTTTCTAATGGTAAAGTTATAATTTCAAAGTAAAACAAACAAAATTATTTGTGGTGAATATCATATTTTTTCTTATCAAATCAAATATGTGCTGGCTGAGCTTTATATTTTTCTTACATTTTACTTGTTTTTTAATTTATGTGTTTCGATAAATAATATCAGTGAGACCAGGTCCAAGGTCTGTCCCCATTTAAACTATTTAATTTCTTGGTCAGTAGATATGTTGCTAAATCTAGAAGGCAGTTTTGGAAACATGTGACACTGGTGATAAGATACACTTGAAAATCTAGTGTGAGTACAAAATCACTGCAAACGGTGATTGCAGCTATGCAATTAAAAGAGGCTGTCTCCTTGGAAGAAAAGTTATGACAAACCTAGATGGCATATTAAAAAGCAGAGACATCACTTTGCCAACACAGGTCCATAGAGTCAAAGCTATGTTTTTTCCAGTAGTCATGTACAGATGTGAGAGCTGTCCATAAAAAACGCTGAGCACCGAAGAAATGATGCTTTTGAACTGTGGTGTTGGAGAAGACTCTTGAGAATCTCTTGGACAGCAAATCAGTCAATCCTAAAGGAAATCAACTCTGAATACTCACTGGAAGTTTGATGCTGAAGATGAAGTTCCAATACTTTGGCCACTTCATGTGAAGAGACGACTGTTTGGAAAAGACCCTGATACTGGGAAAGATTGAGGCAGGAGGAGAAGAGGGCAACAGAGAATGACATGGTTGCTTGGCATCGCCGATTCTATGGACATGAGTTTGAGCAAACTCTGGGAGTTAGAGAAGGACAGGGGAAGCCTGGTGTGCTGCAGTCCCTGGTCACAGTCAGGCATAACTGAGTGACTGTACGACAAACAACACTAAATTGTACAACTGAAATGAATCTTTCTCCCCCACCCCCCAAATAAATAAATGTCAGTGGTGTTTTCACTTCAAGATTATATCAATAGATTATATGCGTATGCTTATACAGAAGATGAAAATGAGGCAGAACTTAAATACCTCTGAAAAAGAAATGAAACATTATTTAGCACATTAAACATTCCTGAATAGCTTACTTTCTGTTAAAGGCAGCAGTTTTACTTGCAAACTCTGTGGTTTTTGAAGTCACTGAAGAGAGCCCAAATTAGATTACTTGAATCCACAGTCTTGTAGCTACTCATATACTGAACTCCATGCTTTTCATTGGGTAGGAATTGCTCTAAATTTTCCAACTGCATCATCTCTGTACTTTGCATACAAACCAAATCTGTTAGATCCATAATAAAAACAGGGCTTGTAATTGTGTTTTTCTCTTGACTATGTTAAAATAGGATTGAAGTAATCCTGTAACTTCCCCAGCATCAAGAGTTGTGTATATTCACATTTACAAAAAAGGTTTGTTGTATGGAGAAATAAAAGAACAAATGAAAAAAAAAAAAAGGAATAAGTCATGAGGGATTTAAGTTATGGTTAATGTGATTTCCCTGGTTGTCCAGTGGTTAAGAATCCACCTGCCAATGAAGGGGACATGGGTTCAATTTCTGGTTCAGGAAGATTCCACGTGTCACAGGGCAACTAAGCCTGTGTGCCACAACTACTGAAACCTGCATGCCCTAGAGCCTGTGTTCTGCAGCAAGAAAAGAAGCCACAGTGAGAAGCCTGCACACCACAGCTACAGAATAACCTCTGCTCACCACAAGTAGAGAAAGCCCATGCACAGTGCATCTATAAATAAGTAAATTAACAAAATTTTAATTATTTAAAAAATAAATTAAAAATTATAATCTGTCAGTAACAGATTAACATTTTACCTTAATTTTTTTTTTAATCTATAGAGGTGAAGAGATACATGAGAAAAGAGGTAGAAAAACACATTCACAATGAATAACTTTATTGACAAAAATATCTTAGCACTGTCAAGAGAATCAGCCATGTGCTAACAGTGAATGAAGCATGGGTTTCTAACTGTAGGGTTACAGTTGATGTTTGATGAATTATAGACTTCTCTAGGTGGTGACTGCAGCCATGAAATTAAAAGACACTTGCTCCTTGGAAGAAAAACCACGACCAACCTAGACAGAATATTAAAAAGCAGAGACGTTACTTTGCCAACAAAGGTCCATCTAGTCAAAGCTATGGTTTTTCCAGTTGTCATGGATGGATGAAAAAGTTGGATTATAAAGAAAGCCGAACACTGAAGAACTGATGCTTTTGAACTGTGGTGTTGGAGGAGACTCTTGAGAGTCCCTTGGACTGCAAGGAGATCCAACCAATCTAAAGGAAATTAGTCCTGAATATTCATTGGAAGGACTGATGCTGAAGTTCAAACTCCAATACTTTGGCCACCTGATTCGAAGAACTAACTCATTGGAAAAGACGCTGATGCTGGGAAAAGTTGAAGGCAGGAGGAGAAGGGGATGACAGAGGCTGAGATGGTTGGATGGCATCACCGACTCAATGGGCATGAGTGTGAGTGAACTCCAGGAATTGGTGATGGACAGGGAGGCCTGGCGTGCTGCAGTCCATGAGGTCGCAAAGAGTCGTACAGACTAGGCAACTTCACTTTCACTTTTCACTTGCATGCATTGGAGAAGGAAATGGGAACCCACTCCAGTGTTCTTGCCTGGAGAATCCCAGGGATGGAAGAGCCTGGTGGGCTGCCATCAATGGGGTCGCAAAGAGTTGGACACGGCTAAAGTGACTTCGCAGCAGCAGCAGCTCCTCATTAGTTCTGGTAGGAGTATAGTGACTGTAAGGGCCAGGAGATGAGTGATTCTGAGCTCAGCACTTTGTGGAACAAACAGGCAAATTGTGGATGTTTGGTTCACAATGCCTGTTATGGGCTTGTGGGAATAATGATATCCATGATCTAGAAGTTTTCTGAGGGTTTTCCGTGTTTTTTCTCACTTCTTTAGCTATTGTTTCTTTGGGCTGAATATGCTTCTCTTACTTCTGTAACCTCTTGCCATCACCCACTACTTACAAGCTTTACTTAAACGTCTTCAGGATAGAGGTTCCAAACTTATCTCTGGTTAAATGATTAAGTTTCATATTTGGCAGGTCTTTTCCTTATTGTTTGGTTATCATAGATGAGAAGTTGCTAATTTTAAGAACTGATATAAACAACTTCATATAAAGCAACTAAAATTTTTAGTACTATAAAAGTTAATTCTTGTCTGTTTAATAAAATACAAAATTATTTGAGATCATATAATGCTTCTGCAGTCCCATAAAACTAATCAGTTATTTGATAACATTAGCAATGGGTAATTCTAATAAAATGTAGAGTTTTCATATAGGACTAAACAGTTATATTCAGATTTTATAATAACTGATTCCTGTGAGTTTTAAACTATCATCTATTTATTTCAAAGCACTGGTAATCCACAGATCATGAAATGAGACTGTTATAAACTTTAAACAATTCAGTTCAAACTCTTACACGTGTAGTTAGATTGCACATGTAGATGCTTAAAAAGCTGCTATTACAAACAGTTTAGTCAATTTTGTTACATTCTTTTCTGGATAACAGACAACAATGTACTGGGACTAATGCATTTTAATTTATCCGTTTAATCAACTTTGGATAACATGTTGCCAATGTTTTGCCTTTAAACAAGAATATATGGCAATTGATCAGAAAGAATATGCTTTCCGTGTGCCTTTGAAACTCCGCCATTCCTGCTGCAGTTGTGTTGCTGCGATGGATGACTTTCACAACAGGAAATCAGGCCAATTTAAAGTCCAGGCACCAAGCAATTTGAGAACCACCAGCTTTATGCAGTAATATAATTATTCCCTCTGAGGCTCTTAATTGTATTCATCACACCATGATTTCTGCACAAATTAAGCATGCATTTACTGCTATATATAACTTCCTTTGCAGTTAACATTCTGGAAACAAATTTCAAGGAGATAGAATTTTGGACTTATTCATCCCCTGAAATCACAAGTTCCAAATGTTCCGTATACTGTAAGGTCACATTTTCTACCTTCTGGCCACTAAATAAATGTGATAGCAAACTGTTTAAGGGAGAAGAAATATCTGAACCTGGATTTTTTTATTTTTATGTTTCACTACCCTGAAAATGTGTAGGGCTTTAAATCCTAAATAGTTCTTGCATGATTAATATATTGTTTTCTAGAAGGAGTTCTTAGCAAAATGTAAGTTATGTAGAAACTTAGAATCAGAAACTGAATATGTTCAATATGAGGTTTTAATAATCTGTGAAATAGATTGCATATTTAGGACAAAAATAAAATAATCAAAAATGACCCAAGAAGTATACATAGATAATTTAAAAATACATTGTGTATTTTAAAATAAATTTATTTTCATATGTGTTTCTAAAAATTTTAAGCCAGAAAAATTAAGCTTCCTTTTCATTATTTCCTTTAGAAAATTGGAGTTAAAAAGCATTGGTTTCTATAGTAGTTGTTGCTTATGGCTTTTATTACTCTACTTTCCCTAACCCTGATTTTTTATTATATTATAAACATTTAAAAAACTAAGATCATGGCATCCAGTCCAATCACTTTAATCAAACAGAAGGGGAATAAGTGGAAGCAGTGACAGATTTTCTTTTATTGGGCTCCAAAATCACTGAGGACTGTGACTGTAGCCATGAAATTTAAAGACACTTGCTCTTTGGAAGGAAAACTATGACAAACCTAGACAGCAGGTTAAAAAGCAAAGATATCACTTTTTTGGCAAAGGTCTGTATGGTCAAAGCTATGTTTTTTCTAATAGTCATGTGCAGATGTGATAGTGGGACCATAAAGAAGGCAGAGCACTGAAGACTCTTGAGAGTCCCTTGGATAACAAGGAGATCAAACGAGTCAATCCTAAAGGAAATCAACCCTGAATATTCATTGGAAGGACTGATGCTAAAACTGAAGCTCCAAATGGTCACCTGATAAGTGCTGACTCTGATGATGTGAAAGATTGAAGGCAAAAGGAAAATGCAGCATAGGAAGAGTTGGTTAGATAGCATCACTAACTCAATGGACATGAATTTGAGCAAATTCCTACAAATAGTGAAAGACAGGGAAGCCCCGCATGCTGCAGTCCATAGAGTCGCAAAAAGCTGGACACAACTTAGCAACTGAACAACAACAATATTATAAACATCACTTTCTAACATTTTATATAGTTTAGTTATTTTCTCTATTTTTTTCCAGATTGTAAGCCCCACAAGGGCAGGAATTTCTCTCCTTCTCTCTCTCATCTACGTATCTAATCTCACTGCTGTTGTTTTTGCGAAATGAAATGCTAAGTATCCAGTTTCTGTGTGATTCCCCGCTTATTAGATAGGTTGTAAACTCCTTGAAGAGAGAAGCTTCAGGGAGGCCACGGAGTGATTTGTCTTCTCTCAATCATTCATTCAAAACCCTTTGTTGAGCAGCAACCCTGGGCCAGACAACAAGCTAGAAGACATCTATGGCTTTTGTACGCACACACTGCAAGTGGTTCAAAGCATGGGTCGTGCCCCGTTTTAGTTGAATAGCATAAAATTATATAGAATCTTCAATATTCAGTATTTCATTTGTGAAAGCAGATTAATTACAACTCTTTTTAAATTGTTGGAAATCACATCCCTTGCACACTGTGGGGGGAAATATAAAATGGTACCAACACTATGGAAAACACTATGAAGATTCTTCAGAAAATCTAAAATGGAATTACCATATTATCCACTAATTCCACCTCTGTGTGTGGATTCAAGAGATTCAAAATCAGAATCTCAAAAAAATATTAACACTCCCATTTTCTACCGCACTCTTCACAGTAGTTAAGAAATGGAAATAATATAAATGTTCACTGACAGATGGTTAAAGAAAATGTACTATGTGCATGCAAGAGAATACTGTTCAGCCTTAATAAAAATGAAATTCTGCAATATGTCAATAATATGGGGCATTGAGGGTAGTCTACTGATATAAACCAAAGGCAGACACTACATAATTTCACTTATATGAGATATCTAGAATGGCCAAATTCATAAAATAGAAGATTAAAATGGAGTTTACCAGAGGCTGGAGAGTTATTAATCAATAGACATAAGGTTTTGGCTAAAGTCAAGAAATCTGTGGTACAGCATTGTATCTATAGTCAACAAAAAATGTACTCTTAAAATTTCTAAGAGTATTTAACATAGGTTAAATGTTTTACCACAATAAAGGTAAATAAAATTCCAATGTTTACTTTTACATTTTTCTGAATTGATAAATATTTTTAGAAGCAAAAAATCCTAAGATATAATACGATACTGAATGTATACTACTGTAAGCATAGGTCTGTCAGAAGGTAAGTACTTAAAAATTGGCAACTATTACCTCAGAAGGATTTTTGTCTCCTATATTTTTGACCTAACACCTTAAACAAACTAGGGAGATAATATTTTTGAATGATTAATTCATTTCTTTTCAGCCACTATCATTTATTCAGTTATTCTTAAACTTAAGATGTCTCTACTTTAATTACAGCTCTTAGGGCAGCTATGAAAAATGGTGTTTGTCAGCGGGGTGGCCTGAGCCATTGAGACAGGAGAAGACCCTGGGAAGCAGGGGAACGGACAATGTGATGAGCCGAGATTTCTTCTAAGTGCATCTAATTACAAACCAATGAAAGATGTTTAAGAATTTTGCAAGATAGAAAATATCTCTAGGTATTTTCTAGGAGTCAAAGAACTAGATTAGAGGAAATTTGATGATAAATACAACAAATTTTCTCATTAATACAAATGTGAAGTCGTGGTAAATTATATGGGATTATTTGGAAAGTGAATGTAGAAAAATAGGCAAGAGAAAGACTCAAAAGTACTGGGTAATTGGGTGGAAGGGCTTGCACCTAGGGTGCAGATGAAGTAGAAAAAGTAACCAATTATAAAATACAAACATGTGGTCTTCCCTGGTGGTCCAGAGATTAAGAATCTACTTTGCAGTGCAGCGGATACCAGTTCAATCTCCAGTCCGAAAGGTTCTCACATGCTGCAGGGCAGCTAAGCCCATGCACTACAGTTACTGAAGCCCTGGCTCCTAGAGCCTGTGCTCCACGAGAGAAACCACAGTAAGCCCACACACCGCAACTAGAGAGTAACCCCGCTGTCTGCAACTAGAGAAAGCCTGTGTGTAGCAACAAAGACTCAGTGCAGCCAAAAATAAAAATAAATTGAAAAAATAAAAATTTAAAAAAGCAAATATCTGTCATTCACTAAGGAATGGAATATAAAATGAGGAATAAATATTCTCTGGACACATATTTTAGGCAAAAAAATAATGGTACATAATTATTGGACAGTATATTAATTCTTCCTTCCTATTTCCTTGTTTAAATTTATTATGTTTTCTTCCACTTGTAAATTTGATCTGCTCAGTAATCCGTAGATTTAAAAATTAGAGCTAAAAAGTATTAGATATTTTCTCTGTTCTTTTCTTATAAAAATGAATATTTAAATTTAATTAATATTTATATTAATTTATAGAGAATACCTATGCTGGGTTGGAAGAGTCAGGAAGTCCAAAATGTGAAAGTAACTTCCAAACAACAAATGGTGGAAGTTAAATCTTCTCATTTATAAAATGCCATTTCTACATAAATGCTTGGAAACTGATGATTAGAATAATTGATTCCTTGTATATGCACTTAATTGCAGTATCTGCTCTTATATTATGGAGCAAACATCAGATTGGCATTTTGCAAAATCTTTCATTTGCAAATTGTAAGCTTTTAAATTCTGTGCTCCCATCTGTCAACTTCAAGTCCATCCAGTCTATATCCTTTTTAAGTGGTGTTAACACAACTTCATTACACAGTGATATATATTATACAAATGTTAATTATGTATTTGACCTTGTTAATAACATGGCAATGTTACAATTTTGTTTTGCTTTTAAAAACTATAGATAACACAAATCATGCAAAAGAATATAGAAAAGAATCATTAATGCAATTAGATCTAATGCATAAGCATAAAATGTCCCTAACATGTTATTAATTTATTCAACTTATTTTTTAGGAGAAAGCAATAACATTCATGATACAGTGTTATTTTTTAACTTCATGTATTATCATTCTTATGTGCTAATTAAGGAATAAACTAATATAATAACATGACATTATTGCAAGGTACACCAAGAATAATCTTGTGTTTTACTAAGATTCAAACTCACATGTATTCCGTTTATGTGAGAAATGATAGCAAGCATAATTCTCTGAAATTGATTATTATCAGAGTTCTGTCTTTTAACACTTTAAGTTTAACAGCCAATAAATTCTGCATACCTCTAGATTTATGCTGTTTACATGTCACTATAATAATTGACATATGATAAAGCAGAAAGAATCAAAGAGAGAGAGGGAGGGAGAGAAAGAGAAGAAGAAAAGACAACTAGGAAATGGTAGGTAGCAATAATCTCAGTTACAAAAAAGTATTAACTATAATAGATTCATTGGTATTTCAGTGTCCTCTTTTTCCAGTAATATCATATTTTCAGGAAATCGAATCTTCATAGAATGGTGAAATTCAGGGCTACTAAAATCGCTAAGCTCCAGTCTTCTTGAGATAAAGAGCAAACAAACAAAAGGATATAAAGGAATAAGTTGTCTGCAACAGGAGAAACAGAATCAATGCAAAACAAAACAGTATTCTATGAGAATATCAAAAGAGAAGAAATTACTGGCAGAGTATAAACTGCATACAAGAAGCATTTATTGTCATGAATATTCATGCTACCGTATGCAAGGAAAGTTGAGTGAATTTCTTGAAGCTAGTGATATAGTAACAGAATGGGTCCTGAGAAGAAAATCTTAAGCAAATCTAAATTTGCACTGAGGAAAGAGAATGATTAGGGAAGCAAGGATATATTTTTGCCTGGTGACACATGTTTGTGCTGTGGTTAGTCGCTCAGTCATGTCCTACTCTTTGCGGCCCCATGGACTGCAGCCCGCCAGGCTCCTCTGTCCAAGGGCATTCTCCAGAATACTGGAGTGGGTAGCCATGCCCTCCTTCAACGGATCTTCCCGACCCAGTGATCAACCCCAGGTCTCTTGCAATGCAGACAGATTATTTACCATCTGACTATGTGGCGCCTTCTAATAATGGGACAGTTCTTGTGTTTTGGCGTATTCCTGGTTCAATGGAGAAGAAGCTCATTTTGTGAGTAACAAGTGAAGCCCCAAGTAAGTTGGTGTTTCCTGTGTTACTCTTACAATCAGTGCCAAAAATTAGGCTGGAAACTATTCGTAGAAAATTTTTAAACAAGTAATTCACAACATCTTCTTTCTGCTTAAATGCTGCTATATATTTCAGTAGGCAGGCAGTAAAATTTTAAATAAAAAAATCCAAATAAAAAGATTCTAAAGAATAACTATATAAACAATTGCTATTTGAATCCAAATTTTTATATTGTGACAATTTATTGGAAATTTGATTTACTGTTTTTATGTATTATGCAGAAAAAAACACCAGCTTCTTTTATTTTTTATGATTTTTAGATTTTTTTGTGATCTGAAGAGATGCTTTTGTACTTTAAAATAAGAGTTGCCTTTATTTCTAATTCATATTAGTTTCTAAAATTACTGAGTGACCTGTGGCTGTTTATGAAAATGATAAAAGTTAAATGTTGTGGCTTTGAGAATAGCTGTAAAAATGCATAAACTATAACTGTTTTCACTTTTCATTATATACCTTTAAAAATAATGTCAATATATCTCAGGAGTTTTCTAATTTACAGAGATAAGTTTTAATTAATTATAGAATAAAGGCATGAATCATGAACTTAAAGATTATTCATTCAAGAAAGAGAAAGCTTTCATATGAGCACTATATTAGGAGCTTAGAATAGAGTCATAAATAAAGTGCTGACTCTGCCTTTGGGGATATCAAATCAACTTAATAGCTAAACACAACTCAATGTACTTCTGCCTTCACTAACTTGAGTGAAACACATGTCTTAAAAGGTTGGCAAAAGCTCTCATTCACAGCAGAGAGAAAGATTCTGTGTATATATAGGTAGAAGTTTAAACCCTTAAAAAGAATATAGTAAACCCATAAAGATGATGCATTACAAACACCCTTTGATGTCAGATATAGGAATCACAGTAGAGGCAAAACAGTGCAGATGTGAGAGTTGAAGTACCAAAGTACTATTAATTAAAATGTGTGTGTGTGTGTATGTACGTGTGTGTAGTACAGCATTATATGTATATTCTCTGAATTTTAGATTTTGTATGTTAAAGGTGTGTAATTTTACTTTTTTCTCTTCAACTTTTACAGGACACTTGAATCTGTACATTGAATGCCTAAGAGTTGGATGTTACTAAATGCTGACAAAGGGCAGTTACTCTGGAAACTTTATCTTAAAGGGGCTTCCCACATGGCACAGTGGTAAAGAATCCACCTGCCAATGCAGGAGATGCAGGAGATGCAGGTTCAATTCCTGGCTTGGGAAGATACCCTTGAGTAGGAAATGGCCACCCACGCCAGTATTGTTGCCTGGAAAATTCCACATACAGAGGACCTTGGGGGGTGACAGTTCATAGGGATGCAAAGAGTCAGTCATGCTTTTCTTCCTATTTGATACTCACTTTTATTGACTGGGTCAAGAACTGGAGACTATTCTTCAGATTAAATAGGGTTGCTCTTAGACTCTTCTAGCACAATTATTTGCCTTGTACCCAAAATGTAAACAAACAAACAAACAACAACAAAAAAGTGATTAGTATTGGATTTGGGAAAAGGAGGAAAGAAAAGAACTAAACAGTGAAGAGAAAACAAAGGGGTAGGTGAGAGAACATTACCAAAAAAAAAAAGAGGGGAGATTGAGTTAAAACTCTCATGGCAATTTGGTTTTGAGTAAGTTTCAATAAGATCATGATTCAGTACAATGATGAGGAAGTATGAACTTTAAAAGAAAAAGATTAATGTTGTACACAGAGGTTGTTGTAGGCACCTGTTTCACTGCAACATAAACTTGCAACAAATAAAAAAATAAAAAGTGTGTGTGTAGATATATATATGTGTGTGTGTGTATGTCCATAAATATATATATATATATAATGAAGGTTTTTCTGATTGTGATAATTATTTTTGTTATCCAAATAATTGTAAAATAATGGTAAGAGCATGAATCTCAGAATCTGAAGATTTGGAATCTGGAGCTAAGTCTGCTCTGTGATCAGAAATATAACACTAATGAGTTTACCTAATCTCTCCAGGTCCTTTTTCTCAACAAGACTATTGTTTTCACTGAAATTTTCCCTGAAATTTCTTCATAAACTGGGAGTCAGGATGTTCCCAGACTTGTGTATGTACACAGTGGTCTGTAAGCTCTGAAATACAATGGCGTGCTGTGATGATGATAGTATATTTCAGAACATGATTGGTGTCAGCCTAAATGTGACCTGTTCATAATTAACAATAACTTTTATTTTTTGCGCATCAAAACTAACAAGCATCAGGAGCATCATACACTATACATTTTCTTTCCTTTTTAATTCTTTTTTCCTTAACAGCTGTCTGCACGTGAAAGAACAATATAAAGGGGAAAAGTTAGCCCTTTGTGATCTCCTGTGTTGTGTCTTCTGAAATGGATTATTTGAAAAAGGATTTACAAAATGAATAGAAAAGAGAGAAATCTTTTCAGTTATTCTTCATCATATAATTGCTCATGGAAATGTGGTTCAATTATAGCCATATATTTTTGGGGGCTCCAAAATCACTGCACATGGTGACTGCAGCCTTGAAATTAAAAGATGCTTGCCCTTTGGGAGAAAATTCGTGACCAACCTAGACCTGCATATTATACAGGTCATATTATACTTCCTAATGCATATTATACAACCTGCATATTATACAGCAGAGACATTATTTTGCCAAAAGTCTGTCTAGTCAAAGCTATGGTTTTTCCAATAGTCATGTGTGAGACTTGGGCTATCAAGAAAGCTGAGCGCCAAAGAATTGATGCTTTTGAACTGCCGTGTGGAGACGACTCTTGAGAGTCCCTTGGACTTCAAGGAGATCCAATCAGTCCATCCTAAAGGTAATCAGTCTTGGGTGTTCATTGGAAGGACTGATGCTGAAGCTGAAACTCCAATACTTTGGCCACCTGATGCAAAGAATTAACTCATTTGAAAAGACCCTGATACTGGGAAAGATTGAAGGCGGGAGGAGAAGGGGATGACAGAGGATGAGATGGTTGGATGGCATCACTGATTCAATGGACATGAGTTTGAGTGTACTCCCGGAGTTGGTGATGGACAGGGAGGCCTGGTGTGCTGCAGTCCATGGGGTGACAGAGTTGGACATGACTGAGCGACTAAACTGAACTGAACTGAAAATACCTTACTTTATTCAATGATCTTAGGAAAAAAATATTTTTGAAGGTCTAATTCGTTCGTGTCACTAATGATGGCAATGATTGTGTCAATGGTGGTTCAGTGGTAAAGAATCGGGCTGCCAATGCAGACGTGGGCTTGATCCCTAGATCAGGAAGTCCCCCTCAAAGAGGAAATGACAACCCACTCCAATATTTTCGCCTGGGAAATCCCATGGGCGGAGGAGCCTGGTGGGCTATAGTCCTTGAGGTTGCAAAAAGTCGGACAGGACTGAGGGCGCGCGCGCGCGCGCGCGCGCACACACACACACACACACACACACACACACACGATAAATATTATCATGAATTGGATCACAGTCTTTTGTTACAACTAAAAGTGAAAAAGAACTCGGAGGGAGAAGTTTCTTACAAAAAAGGTCAAATTTCATTAAAAGCATAACATGAAAAAGATTTTAACAGAAATTTAAAGATTTTTCAAAATGTCATTGAGATTAATCAAAATGACAATACGAAGGAGAAGCTCCTTGTTTTGTTATTTCCATTTAAAATAAATTAATTAGATAGATTTACTACTCTTAGAGATTTGGTAACTTTTCAGTGAGCAAGAAATTTCAAGGATAGAGACATTTCCTGAGAGACTGAATTGATTTAACCAAAAATTTTAGGAGTACCAAAGAAATAATTTTTTATCAATAATTCTAAAGAAATTCAAATTCTTAAGGTTTATTTTAAAAATGATTTAGGATTACACAGGGCAGTAAGCAACTACATGTAATAAGATTATATTTCTAATAGGGAAATTTGGCTATGACGCATAGGTCAGTTACCATCTTTTATTCAAAGAAATTTTAATGATAGGGAAAAATGGTTTTAAATCTGTATAATCAATAGAGGCAAAATATAAACTATTTGTAGTATAACAATATTTCAATCTTTCACATAGTGTGAAAGATACAGACCAATATAATAACAAGGTTGTGTGTGAATGATAGTACTGTGTGCAATGAATAATTTAATTTTTTAAATTTATACTCTTCCAAATTTTTAAGAATTCCTGTATTTTATAAATCCAATATTACAAACTGAATGCTCATTAAATGCCTAGCTTGTGCCAGTAACTTCAGTTATAAAGGTGAAAAGGAGCTAATTATTAAAAAAAATACACTATTAATAAATATTATAATAACAATTTTCTTTCAATGTAACTAAAATCTAGTTTATATTTCAGAAGTGTATGTATGAGTCAAAATTATGTGGGTTTTTTTTTGCAATAATTTATCTGCATCCACTTAACTGTGACATATTCTAGTGCTTTTTATAAGAAATGATTAGTAGGGAGTAGAAAGAATATGTTCCCACTTGCAGAAGTTTTCAAATGCAGAAGCTGCATTTTTATTGTTGTGAAGTAACTGAGAATAATCCTCAAAATATATATAAATTTGGTATTATAGAAAGCAGAGGTGAAATAAATGTTTTAAGAGTTTTTTGCTTTGTTTTGTTGTTATTTTCTTACTTCTAAGAACCTACAATAAGTCTTTAGGAAAAGCTGAGAGTGAGCAATTTTAATACTCCATTTTCATTACTTTGATAAGTTCAATTTTATTATTTTATTCTAATAAAGGAGTGTCCCTTTAAATAAACCTACTTTTGAGAGACACAATTTAATTGTGCACAATAATCTGAACCCAACAAAGCACATTATGCTTTTAGCATACTTGCCTCATTAGATTCAGCACTCAAAAGACATCAATGACTTGGCTGAACTAACAAAATATGCGTTTTTCCTTTTGCTGATGTGCTGCCTAAGACAGATAGGAAATATTGCTTTCTTTTTTTTTTTCATTCCTTTAAAGCATTTCAACTTTCATTTCTGTAAGTGTTATCACATTCGATGACTTCAACACACTCTCCATTTCACTAGCAATCTGTTAGTGATCTGCTCCTTTCATCTCTCCACAGATTTGTCCTAATGAAATCATTATGACTGAACTGTTGTTTTTCATCTGCTTTTATTCCATCTCTCTATGATAATAATTATCTCATTTTATTTTCAGAAACACTGACACACAGCCACAGTTTTGAGTCATTATTTTTATGTTTCTTAAAAGAAAAGTAATTGATTCTCTAAATATTTTTGTTTTGTATATTTATTTAAGGTGAATACAAGACAGTAACTGCATTTAATCTGAAAGGTAGTAGAATAGTGTGGTTAGTAGATGCCTCTGCATTCATAACAAACTGGGTTCAAATCTCTCTGCTATTTAGAACTATGTTGTCTTAAACATGCAGCTTAATTCATTAATTTTCAGCTAATTCATAGGTTTCCTGTGTGTATCAAATGAGACAATGTACAGGGAATAATTAGTTCAATCCCCAAAACATAGATGTCAATCTAAATGCTTTATAAGAATAGACCTGCTCTTATGACTCAAGGCCATTATCATAAATGCATTCATTTAAGTCATGCTTTAATACTAAGGTACACTTATGCATTTTTACATGTCTTTACCTGTCAGTATCAACTTATATCTTTTATCTCTTCTGCCACAAGTTCTTTTAATCCAATACCATTGATCTTTAGCAAACTTAAAAACAATGACATTTACATAAAGTACACTTTAAATAAATGTTAATCCTATGTTGAATATGAGCTTGAGGATCTGGTTTAAGGATGGCGACCCAGGGAATTCATAAATTCTGCCATGTAAATCTGATTTTTTTTAAATTTTCATAACTATTCCAATTTTCTTTTGCCTTTTTTTAACTTCCCCCACCTTTGCTTTTTGTTTCACTCCCATCCATCCCTACCTTATCCCATTCCCATTTCCCACACATTCACTGGTAGGCTTTCTGTCAAAATGGATTATTTTGCATTTATATAATTTTATATAAATGAAATTATACAGTACGCACCATTTATTTGTCTCACTTTTTTTATGTAGTTATTTTGAGATTCATTCATGTATGAGGATTTATCAATAGCTCATTTAATGGCTAAATAGTATTCTTTTGTGAGATATAACCAAATTTGTTTATCCATTTAAGATTTGGGTTGTTTCCAGGTTTTGCCCATTGCAAAGTTGCTATAGACATCTGTGACCAGTCTGTGTTTAAACAAATTGCTTTCTTTTCTTTTGAATAAAGAGAAATGGCTAGGAATGGAAAGGCTGAATTGTATGTCAATTTTTAAGAAGCTATCCAACTGTTTCAGAGTGGTTGTATAATTTTACATTCCTTCTAGTCATGTATGAGAGTAGTTTTTGTAGAACTGATAATGTATTTTTTCTTAAATGCTTAGTAGAATTTACTGGTGTAAATTTCTGTTCTTAAATATTTCCTTAACATTCATGTGGGAAGGATTTTAACTACATATCAAATTCTTTAATAGTTAAAAGACCATTCAGGCAACATATTTCTTCTTGAAGGAGCTTTGGCAGTGAGTGTTTTTCAAAGATTTGTCCTTTTCATTTAAGTTCATAGAGTTGTAGATGATAATTTCTTATTATCCTTTTAATATGTGGATCAGCTCTCTCATTTCTTATATTGGTAATCTGTGGCTTTTCTCTTCTTTTGAAGGTTAGTCTGCCTGAAGACTTATCAATTTAATCGATCTTCTAAAATAACCAGATTTGATTTCATTACTTTTTCTTCTTTTTCTGTTTTTAATTTTTGTTCTAAGCTTTATTTTTGTCAGCTTATTTTAGATATATTTTGCTTATTTTAAATTATTGATTCTTCTAGTGGAATCAGATTACTGAAATGAGATATTTTCTTTCCTAATACAAGCAGTTAGTACTCTAAAATTGCCCATAGGTACTATTTTAGCAATATCATCTCACCACATTAATTTTGATATGTTTTAAAAAATTTCATTCAGTTGTATGAAAATGCATTCATTTTGAAAATACTGTTTAATTTATTTTTGATTTCTTTTTAAAATGTCATCTACCAACGTATCATTTATAAGTGTTTTAGTTGTTTTTAATGCTCACATATTTAGAGATTTTCCAATATTTCTCTCCACTGTCTCCCTCCTTCCTCTGCTCTATTTTCATGTACTTTGGTTACAATGAGATATCTGCTGTCATCCTTATCTTTGTTACTTGTTCTCTGGTTGCCTTTAATTTTTTTTTCCCTACTGGTTTAAAGAAATTTTATTATGTTGTGTATTTATTTTCTTTAATGTTTCTTGTATTTGAGGTTTGTTGAGCTTCTTATATCTATATATGTATTTATTTTATTTACTGATTATTTGCAAGTTGGAAGACTTAGACATTATTGTTTCAAATATTTCTCTGTTCTTTTTCTCCCTTCTTTTTGGTATTGAAATTATTTTTACAGTATATTGCTTAAAGTGATTCCACATTCAGTTCAGTTCAGTTCAGCTCAGTGGCTCAGCCATGTCCGACTCTTTGCGACCCCATGAACCTCCCTGTCCATCACCAACTCCTAGAGTTTACCCAAACCCATGTCCATTGAGTCAGTAATGCCATCCAACCATCTTATCCTCTGTCGTCCCTTTCTCCTCCTGCCCTCAATCTTTCCCAACATCAGGGTCTTTTTAAATGAGTTAGCTCTTCATATCAGGTGACTCCACATTCACTGATATTCTTTTCTTTATTAGTTTTAATTTCTTCTGTGTTTTACTTTGGATAATTTCTACTGCTCTGTGCTCAAGTTCACTACCATTTATCCTGTCATGTCTAATCTGTCATTAGTGTTATCAATTGTACTTTTCAATTCAGACATTACAGTTTTTTCCTCTCTAGAAGTTTGATTTGTATCTTTTTAAATTTTTCATTTTAATTTTTGAACATATGGAGTTCATAATGATTGTTTTAATGCCTTTGTCTGTTAGGTTTATCATCTGTGTCAGTTCTGAGTTGATTATGATGGATTGATTTGTTTCCTCAATAGAGTTTGTAGTTTCCTACTTCCTTGTGTTCCTGGTAATATTTGATTAGAAACCACATGTTGTAAATTTCAACTTCTAATGTGATGGATCTTTTTATATGCTGAGTGTTTTGTGTTCCTACCTACAATGCTAACATACATTGTCCTGGGTCATAGTTAAGTTACATGGATATTTTGAGTCTTGCTTTTAAGATTCTGTTGCTTAGTCTAAGGCTAAGAGTGTCTCACTACTGAAACAAAATTATTAGGGATACTGTCAATGCTTTGTGAATCAAATTTCTCTATAAGATGGTGGGAAAGACTATTCCCAGCCTTGTGTGACTGCTGTGAACTGCTCCTCTAATCTTTTCAGATAATTGATTCCTTGGCTTTAGGCACTTCAGTTACACACATACACTAATACTCAGCTGAAGACACAAGAGGAAGCCTCTGTCATCACATTTCTATCTCTCTGCAGTGCTTTTTTCTCTGATTCTCTGTCCAACAAACACTAACCACCTTGTTCTCCTTAAGTCTTACCTCCATTTTCTCAGTTCCTTCTGGGTTCCTCTATCCTACTCCTTAACATGGATATCTTTACTTTCTCAAGACATTAGGCTGGAACAAACTAAGGGCTCAATTTTTGTTTTTTCTATCTCTCAGGGGTCATTTTCTGTTAGCGTGTTCAAAAAAATTGTGGTATTTAATTTGCCCCCCCCTTTTTTTTTAAGTCGTTTCAGGTGGAAATTAAATCTAGTATCAACTACTCCATTTTCTAAACCTGGTTTTGAATCTATTTATTTGTCCATTCATTTGTCTCATTCGAAACCAGAAAATATACAGTTGTATTATACTTGTGGGTATATGCTATAGATATTAGTATTTTCTAGAAGCATTGCAAGCATTAGATTTTTTTCTGTTTTTAAGTATGGGTAGTATTCACATTTTAATTTTCTAGTGGCCATTTTTATAAACAGATGAATAAGTGTGAAGTTAGACGTGGATCTTATTCAGTTCAGTTCAGTTCATTTCAGTTGCTCAGTCATGTCCAACTCTTTGCAACCCCATGAATCGCAGCATGCCAGGCCTCCCTGTCCATCACCAACTCCGGAAGTTCACTCAGACTCACATCCATCGAGTCGGTGATGCCATCCAGCCATCTCATCCTCTGTCGTCCCCTTCGCCTCCTGCCCCCAATCCCTCCCAGCATCAGAGTCTTTTCCATTGAGTCAACACTTCTCATGAGGTGGCCAAAGTACTGGAGTTTCAGCTTTAGCATCAGTCCTTCCAAAGAACACCCAGGGCCGATCTCCTTTAGAATGGACTGGTTGGATCTCCTTGCAGTCCAAGGGACTCTCAAGAGTCTTCTCCAACACCACAGTTCAAAAGCATCAATTCTTTGGTGCTCAGCTTTCTTCACAGTCCAACACTCACATCCATACATGACTACTGGAAAAACCATAGCCTTGACTAGATGGACCTTTGTTGTCAAAGTAATGTCTCTGCTTTTGAATATGCTATCTAGGTTGGTCATAACTTTCCTTCCAAGGAGTAAATGTCTTTTAAATTTATGGCTGCAATCACCATCTGCAGTGATTTTGGAGCCCCCAAAAATAAAGTCTGACACTGTTTCCACTGTTTCCCCATTTTCCATGAAATGATGGGACCAGATGCCATGATCTTAGTTTTCTGAATGTTGAGCTTTAAGCCAACTTTTTCACTCTCCTCTTTCACTTTCATCAAGAGGCTTTTTTAGTTCCTCTTCACCTTCTGCCATAAGGGTGGTGTCATCTGCATATCTGAGGTTATTGCTTTTGGCAATCTTGATTCCAGCTTGTGCTTCTTCCAGCCCAGGGTTTCTCATGATGTACTCTGCATATAAGTTAAATAAGCAGGGTGACAATATACAGACTTGACATACTCCTTTTCCTGTTTGGAACCAGTCTATTGTTCCATGTCCAGTTCTTTTTTTTTTTAAATTTTATTTTTAACTTTACAATATTGTATTGGTTTTGCCATATATCAAAATGAATCTGCCACAGGTATACATGTGTTTTCCATCCTGAACCCTTCTCCAATTCTAACGGTTGCTTCCTGACCTGCATATAGGTTTCTCAAGAGGCAGGTCAGGTGGTCTGGTATTCCCATCTCTTTCAGAATTTTCCATAGTTTATTGTGATCCACACAGTCAAAGGCTTTGTTATAGTCAATAAATCAGAAATAGGTGTTTTTCTAGAACTCTCTTGCTTTTTCAGGTTCAAATTTGCTTATGATGCATTTGAAAAAATTAATTTTTAAAAATTCCAGCACTATTTATATTCTGTGGATCATTTAATGCTTCCTAATAAGAGCCACAATTTTAGTGGATAACTATTAATATTAACCATTTTTATTCTTTGATACAAGAACAAAAATTAGACAATCTCTGAAACTTAAGTTGAGAGCCTGTAGTACTGTAAATAATGACACAATCTGAGAGTGTAAAACAGTCCTTATACCCAATAAGAATTTTTTTTTCATTAAACACAGATAATTTCTGTAATTGTAATATTTTAAAATAAAGAAAACCTTAGTGAATGTATATGACAATATCTTCAGAAACTAATGTCCTTTCCCCCCCAAAAAAATAATTGTTTTAGCCACTTCATTTATTCTCACTCTCTTTGGTCATTCTCAAAAAGAAGTATTCATTTGTATTTCTTTAACAATATTATTTTAGAAGAACACAGGTGATGTTTGACAGTCTAAATTTTTCAAGCCAAGAAGTAGTCTACGTAAAACTGGCTTCAGTTTTCTTTTTTGCTGTATATTTTTGCTAAATTTTCATGGTATGTTCTACTTAAAATACAAACACACAGATGGCGAGATACAGATAGCAGGCATAAGGTTGAAATATGTTTGTGTGTGTTGGTTGAAAAATATCTACAAAATGAAGTACTTGTAGACACTAAATAAAATCCACTCCCTCTAGATATTTTATAATGTAGCTACATATGGAACACTTAAATGATCACAATATATGCTTCTAAAATTAAGCTTGTTTACTTCAGTGAAAAATTATACAGTCATTGGAGACCAAGTCCAAGTTGCCTCCAATTATTCAGTAAGATGAAAGAAAAGATTTTGCTTACAAGTATAACCTAAGGAAATGAAATGAAAAAGGGAAAAGGTTTAGAATTGAAGCTATTTGACATAATCTGGCATATATTTAAACTATTTGATATTGTTCATGTCTTTATTTTATGTAAACGTAGTGACTCTCATGACTGAGCAACTTCGCTTTCACATTTCACTTTCATGCATTGGAAAGGGAAATGGCAACCCACTCCAGTGTTCTTGCCTGGAGAATCCCAGGGACGGGGGAGCCTGGTGAGCTGCCGTCTATGGGGTTGCACAGAGTCGGACACGACTGAAGTGACTTAGCAGCAGCAGTGACTCTCAGGCAATTATGTTTTTAAAGTAATCCATTTTCTTTAGTGTGATAACAATGAAATATTTTTAAAAGTCACTGACTTATTATGACTCATTATCACTGATTTATTATGACTTATTACCTTTCCAATCCAATATTAATTATTGCCATACAAACAGGGGAAATTGTCATGGAGAAGCTATTTTTGTTCCAAAAACAGAAAATTAATTTACTTAAGCATTATGGTTGCAAGTATATGGATTGTTTCAAAATGATTTACCTTGAAGAAAGAGGAGAGACTACTATGCAATATAAAGACATGGTTGACTTCCATGAAATCATCAGTAGAAAATTTGGTCTCCAGATTTAAGGTGTTGATAAAGGGGATATACAAGGTTTCCCATGTGGTGCTAGTGTTAAAGAATCTGCCTGCCTAAGCAGGAAATGCATGAGATGAAGGTCTGATCCCTGAGTTGGGAAGACCCCTGAAGGAGGCAGTAGCAATATGCTCCAGTATTCTTGCCTGGAAAATTCCATAGACAGAGGAGCCTGGCAAACTACAGTCCATGGGGTTGCAAAGAGGTGGACACAACTGAGCACACACACACACAAAGGAGATATATGGAGATAACTGGTTCAATGGGTGAGACAGAAACTAAACAGAAATGTAGTGAAAAATATCAGATTCATTCATTATTGGTGTAACACTGAAACATGAAGAAAAAATCAGAGTGATCCATCATATTTGCTAAAATTATTGCTATTATCAGTTTGCATTTAAACCTCCTACAATTTGTTGTGATACCCATAAAATTTTAATAGTAAATTTTTTAATCCAAATATTTCCATTTCTCAACAAAATTAATCATTGATATTTTAACTATGATTTCAGTGTATTTGATTTTATCAATTATGCCTCTATATTTAGCTGTCAAGTTTCATCTCAGAAATAGGAAATTACTTACTTCTTTATAATTAACTCTTTCTTTGTTTATTTACTTTATCTCAGATTTTATAGCTGCATACAATAATTTGCATCTGAGCTTGTTTCCAGTAACAAAATATACTTAATATATAAATAACTAGATGTATTTTAAAACAAAAATAAATAAACACTGTTATTTTGATGGAGTTATTGGATAATTGCTTAATTGTGTCTGGAGATAATCATTTATGCAGGTGCATGTTATTCCTTTCACTTAAGTTATACTTTATGGACTACATTAATCTTTAGAACTCGGAAAATGTATATATTAAACCTACTTACTGCTGATTTCACCTACAGACATTTCTTTCTTAAACTCAATAAATGACTCTGTGGAAATTACCTTGTAGTTTGAATGATATATTTCTATGAATTACAGTACAGTGATAAATATTAATTGGTAATCAAAATCAAAATCGAAAGTCATCAATCTGCTTATGCTTCAGTTCAGTTCAGTTCAGTTCAGTCATTCAGTTGTGTCTGACTGTTTGCGACCCCATGAATCGCAGCACGCCAGGCCTCCCTGCCCATCACCAACTCCCGGAGTTCACTCAAACTCACATCCATTGAGTCGGTGATGCCATCCAGCCATTTCATTCTCTGTTGTCCCCTTTTCCTCCTGCCCCCAATCCCTCCCAGTATGAGTCTTTTCCAGTGAGTCAACTCTTTGCATGAGGTGGCCAAAGTATTGGAGTTTCAGCTTTAGCATCATTCCTTCCAAAGAACACCCAGGACTGGTCTCCTTTAGGATGGACTGGTTGGATCTCCTTGCAGTCCAAGGGACTCTCAAGAGTCTTATCCAACACCACAGTTCAAAAACATCGAGTCTTTGGTGCTCAGTTTCTTCACAGTCCAACTCTCACATCCATACATGACCACTGGAAAAACCGCTTAGTTTGGTATATCTTGACCTATCAGAATCCAACAAGTTCAGGTCAATTCAGTTCAGTGGCTCAGTTGTGTCTGTTTGTGACCCCATGGACTGCAGCATGCCAGGCTTCCCTGTCCTTCACCAGCTCCCTGAGCTCACTCAAACATATGTCCTTCAGGTCGGTGATGCCATTCAACCTTCTCATCCTCTGTTGTCCTCTTCTCTTCCTGTTTTCAGTCTTTCCCAGCATCAGGGTAATTTTAAATGAGTAAGTTCTACACATCAGGTGGCCAAAGTATTGGAGTTTCAGCTTCAGCATCAGTCCCTTCCAATGAATATTCAGAACTGATTTCCTTTAGGATGGACTGGTTGGATCTCCTTGCAGTCCAAGGGACTCTCAAGAGTTTTCTCCAACACCACAGTTCAAAAGCATCAATTCTTCAATGCGCATCTTTCTTTATAGTCCAAGTCTCACTGGATAAACCATACCTTTGACTAGACAAACCTTTGTTAGCAAAATATTGTCTCTGCTTTTTAATATATTGTCTAGGTTGGTCATAGCTTTCCTTCCAAGGAGCAAGTGTCTTTTAATTTCATGGCTACAATCACCATCTGCAGTGATTTTGGAGCCCTCCCCCCACAAAAAAAATAAAGTCTCCAACTGTTTCCATTGTTTCCCCATCTATTTGCCATTAGTGATGGGACCAAATGCCATGATCTTAGTTTTCTAAATGTCAAGTTTTAAGCCAACTTTTTCATTCTCCTTTTTCACTTTAATCAAGAGGCTCTTTAGTTCTTCTTCGTTTTCTGCCACAAGGGTGGTGTCATCTGCATATCTGAGGTTATTGATATTTATCCTGACAATCTTGATTCCAGCTTGTGCTTCATCTAGCAGGGCATTTCTCATGATATGCTCTGCATATAAGTTAAATAAGCAGGGTAACAATATATAGCCTTGACATACTCCTTTCCCAATTTGGAACCAGTCTGTTGTCCCATGTCCAGTTCTAACTGTTGTTTCTTTTCCTGCATATAGATTTCTTAGCAGGCAGGCCAGATGGTTTGGTATTCCGATCTCTTTAACAATTTTCCAGTTTTTATGATCCACACACTCAAAGGCCTTGGCATAGTGAATAAAGCAGAAGTAGATGTTTTTCTGGAACTCTCTTGCTTTTTAAATGATCCAGCAGATCATCTTTCTAATTCATTTTTTTTTCCTTTTTCTTATATTACTTCTCAGACTCAAGCAACATAATCAAGCTCTGGAAATACAGTTAAAGGGCTCAAAATGTATTAGTAAGTTACCAAGTAAGTGAAATCGGCTTCCCTGATAACTCAATTCATAAAGAATCTGCCTGTAATGCCGGAGACCCTGGTTGGAGTCCTAGGTCTGGAAGATACCCTGTAGGAGGGATAGGCTACCCACTCCAGTATTCTTGGGCTCTCTTTGTGGCTCAGCTGGTAAAGAATCCACCTACAATGTGGGAGACCTGAGTTGGGACGATCCCCTGGAGAAGGAAAGGCTACCCACTCCAGTATTCTGGCCTAGAGAATTCTATGGATGAGTCCATGGGGTCACAAAGAGTCAGACACGACTGAGTGACTTTCACTTTCACTTTCAAATAAGTGAAATAGAAAGGCTTGAATATGAAATGACATGAAGGATACTAAGGAATTTCCTGGAGCTCCTTAGGCATTCATTGCTTTAGGTAAATCATTGCTTCTCCTCACCTCCCCTCGCCAGACTTGCCCAGGACTCCACTCAAAGGGACTGATTTTACCTTAGAAAGAATTAATTTATCATATCATTTTCTTTGAGATAAAGGAAACCAAGAAAGCATAGCAAATTCAGATTCATAAGATGGAGAAAAAAGAAGGTGCTGAGAGCTTGAAAGAATTGACCAAATATACTTTCTCATAATTTTGTGAAACTAGCTTCTTAATATGATTTCAGTTTGGATTAGAATCATTTCTCACCTTGATGCTGTAAAATTGAGATTAATTTATAGACATGATGGCCATAAAGACAGGCAGATATCTTCTGTAAGAACGGAGGGCATCTCTTTCTCTAGATAGCAAATAGCTAGTGACTAGTCTTCATTTCTTTGTACCTTCTATAATCCTAACCCAAAAGGGAAAAAAAGGCTTCAAAAATTAATATATTTATTTAGCTTGCAGCATGTAAAATTACCTCAAATTCAATACCTTTCCTCATTAATACATAAATTTTCTCTTTTAAATAAATCTATGCACCATTATTTCTATCATCATGATCATCCTCATTATTATTAAGGAATTTTGTATCCATTTTTGAGACTGCACTCAGTGACATATCAGCCTCTGTACTGATCCACGGAGGCAGGTGGCCTCTCTGACAATGACCGTAACCCTCATAATACCCCCAGTCAATTGTGCAGGAAGTCATTCCCTCCCAATTTCTGCAATGAGCAACTTATTCCCTAAAGTGTGAGATTTGATTACCTTTTCTCAGCATGCATTCAGACAAATGTTATTATTGGTCATAAAATTATCCAGCCCAGTGACCTATGGTGACAGTGAATTTCACAAGGTGACTGCCTGCTGAGTGAAGCATCTCCTTTTATTTGTTCTAAATATTTTATATTATGGACCTTGAAAATAAAAGGACAAACTTCAGATGTTTAAAAATATTGACACTAAGACTGTAAGATGGCAATATTTTAACATTTACATTTCTGATTTGCCTTCATTGAGTAAGTTGTCAAATTTAACAAAAAAAAAATACAAATTTCCCACTTAAATTTGAATTTATGATGAAAGATGATTTTAATATAAGTATGTTCCATGCAATATTGGGGATATATTTATACAAAAATATGAGATGTGAAATATGAACATATGAGATACTTATGCAAAAATATGAAATTCAAACTTAACAAGATATTCTGAATTTTATTGAGGATTTCATTTCACCTTTGTTTTACCAAAACTATTTATATTCACTATAAGTGAAGTTGTTCAGTCATATCCCCATGGACTGTAGCCCATCAGGCTCCTCCATCCATGGGATTTTCCAGTTAAGAATACTGGAATGGGTTGCCATTTCCTTCTCCAGGGTATAGTCACTACAGGTTGTCCTAATATAAATCACTGATTCAGTTAACTTTTTATAGTGCTATATACAAAGAAATGCTATAATTTTCAATTTCCCTTTGAATCACTCAGAAACTAGGCAAGGTGAAATGCTTGCTGCTGCTGCTGCTGCTGCTAAGTCGCTTCAGTCGTGTCCGACTCTGTGCGACCCCATAGACGGCAGCCCACCAGGCTCCCCCGTCCCTGGGATTCTCCAGGCAAGAACATTGGAGTGGGTTGCCGTTTCCTTCCCCAATGCATGAAAGTGAAAAGTGAAAGTGAAGTCGCTGAGTCTTGTCCGACTCTTAGCGACCCCATGGACTGCAGCCCACCAGGCTCCTCCATCCATGGGATTTTCCAGGCAAGAGTGCTGGAGTGGGGTGCCATTGCCTTCTCCGAAATGCTTGCTAGAAAATAGTTTAAGTTCAAAATCCAAAGCTATGTGTTAAAAAGGAGAGAATGAAAAAGAGCAAGTCAAGATTTTTTTCTTTGTTTTTTTTTTTAATTTTATTTTATTTTTAAACTTTAAATAATTGTATTAGTTTTGCCAAACATCAAAATGAATCCATCACATTCTTATAGGCAGTTACTGAAACACTAGCTCTGAATAAAAATGTCCACCTCCTTTATCTTCTTTCTTGGAACTACTCTCATGCATGGATTTGCATGTAAAATTCATAAATGATTGGATCGCTGAATCTAGACTTAACTGTTGCCTGAATGCAATTGTCACCACAGAGACGTGTGTAGCACTGAGAGGTCATGAGAGAACCTGCCCAGATGTTAGCTTATTGTGATACTTTGTGCTGCAACTTTGGTTAGTAGAGCTTTTCTGTGGAGTAAAATACTAGTATTTACTCTAAGAAGAAGTTACTGAACAAGACAGCTCACTTGATGGGTACTCTGCTAGCAGTGAATAAACCAGTGAGCACACATTTTTTTTATTGAAACAGAAAAAGATCTGAGTTTTATTTACTTGAGCAAAATTCTGTAAGTAGGGCACTTGGAGTAATAGAATTATATGCATACTTATCTGAGAGAAAAAATATTTCAATGACTGACCATAAGCCTTTTGAAACATGGCTAGAGATCTTTCTACAGTGAGGCTAGGCTGTAGTAATTGTTTATAACATTGTCAGTGTAAAGGAAGACAGTCACTATGCAGCCTCTTTGGAACATGGAAAAGCAGGTTTTCTTAAAATTCTCTAGAGAAATCCAGATGCCTCAGTGTAATTTTTGTCCAGTTTGTTCCGCAAACAACTTTAGCTATAACAAAAGGAAACAATAATGACTCTGAGCACAGGATGTCAAGTACTTCATAAACATATAACACTGTAATTCCTAGTTCTGACTCAAAGTTAGACCCAAGGGAAGATACAATTGGGTCACTGATAATACCTTTTGTAATGAGACTCAAGGATCCTATTGAATCTATATAATTCTATTTTAGAACAAACAGTTATAAAAATTAACAATGTATCATCCATAGTCATGGGTGTTATAGCAAAGAGGTAAAAAGCAGAGCCATACCACGCTGTCAGTGTAGCTGGTATTGTGAAGAGGCTTATGTGCATATGATGCTGTATAAAACTATGTGCAAAGATGATGTGCATATGATACTGTATAAAATTGTGTGCAAAAGATTTTAAATAATTGTACTTCCATAGGAGATCACAATCTAAAACCAGAGAGTGGAGAATTGGACACTCAAGAGAAAGCCTTTAAACAGATAACTAAATACCTCAAAAGTTTCAGCACAAATGACAAAGGCAAAAAAAATCATTTCTGTGTATTTTCTCCTTTTTTTAAGAAAGATAATCGATGATGTTTACTCTGTACTAAGGGCATACCACAGGCTTTGTGTACATTATCTTTTTTATCCCTGTCATTGTTAGAGATAATCCAGGCAGAGATGAAGAGATGGATTGCTATTTCTAGTTTAAACCTGAGTATCTTGTTTGAGTGCACACATGAAGTTATAGGATCAAGAACAAAGTAAGACTGTAGTATTAAAAAAAAAAGGGGGGGAATAAATCTAGGTAAAAACTGCATCCTTTCTTCTGTACCTTCTAACCAGTGGGTCTGTACTGGAGACAATTTTGCCCTGAAAGCAAATTTGGCAGTGTCTGGAGATATTTTTGGTTGCCACAACTATGAGAGCGAGGAGAGAAAGAATGTTAGTCATCTAGTGGGTGGGGACCAGGATGCTGCTAAACATCCTACAATGTGCAGGAAAGTCCTCTCAACAAAAAGTATCTGGCCAGATGCCAAGGCTGAGCAACACCGGTTTAAAAGAGGCCTGCTATTAAGCTGCTTTGATACCTGTGGTACTCTTATCTTTTAAAAAAGAAAATTCTCTGCTATACTCCATAATTACTTAAGTAATGGACCACAGAGACCAAGAACTCTAATATTTCTGCTATTCTGTCTTCTAGATGTGTGGATTTGGGTAAATCTTCCCAAAGTACAGGTTTGGTCCTATTATGATTCAATCAGTTTGATGGCTCAGGTGTTTTGCCAAGGAACTGGGTGAATTATAACATAAAATTGTTGCGGTTTTAATAGCCATCACAATCAGGTCACACACACACAGTTCTAGGACATAGCTCTTTCTTTGAGGACAATTCTAATAGCCATCATAATCAAATCACACACACACACACACACACACACACACACACACACACATCCCTCATCATTCTCCCAAACTTATAGGCTCCAGTACTGTTCTAGTCACCTTGGCCCAAAATCAGATATCTATTCATCTTGTTCCTCAGACATGAATCTTATTGTAACTGGACTTGTTTTAGAGATCTATTATATATCTTTGTGTGTGTGTGTGTGTGTGTTTTTAAAAGCATCTCTTTTAATCCAGTCTGGTCTATACACACAAAACCATGACTGTCATTCCTTGGTTTAAAACAACAATAACAAAAAGAAACAGATGAAAATCAATTTGTCTCCGGATTCCTTTTAGCTGCAAGTGACACAAAACCCAACACAACATTGGCTAAAGCAGTTCAGAGCTCTGTTTCATAAAGTTAGCTATCCAGACTACTTCCAATTCATATTTTGTTCTATGGTATACCCTTGGTCTCATGGTCCAAGATGGACCATGGTCCAAGTCCAGATCCAGGTTATTGATCCCAGTACAGGCAACAAGGAGGAAGAAACAACAAAGGACATAGCTCTTTCTTTGAGGACACTTAGAATTTGCACGCAAAACTTCTGCTTTTCTTTCACTGAAAGTAATACATTTGTTTGTATGATGTCATCCAGCTACAACGTGGCTAGGAAATGTAGTTTTCATTTTAGGTAACCACACAACAGGGTCTTGATTGCTAAAGGAAGAGGAACATGGAGAAGGAAAGACAGCCATTAGTTTCTTCCACACAAACAAAAAAGGTAATTCCCCATTGACAAGACAGTAAGGGTAAAATTATTCAACATGACTATTGAGACTGTAAAATAAGCTTCTCATTAGTTTTTCAGGCTCCTTTTCCACAGTTTATAGGCTTTGCCACTGCCAGATCTTTAAATCCACCACTATAACTTAAATTCCTTCTTTTCAGCCTTTCGATTTTGCTACTTCCTGCTTCCCAAAGACAAAGATATCCATACTTGAGGCTGACTTTAGATTTTTTACCATTACACTTTATGCCTTTCTGTTAGACCATCATGGAAGGAGTCTCTCCTTTTCTGTGTTCCTCTACCTCTTGTTCCTCCCCTAGTTTTTCTGTCATTTAGCAGGGTATTTTCTATTATTTCATCCCTTCTACTCATCTGTAAGTTTTATGTTTCTATGCTCCAATGCTCCTTTCTGAAAGCCCTATTTACACTAAATATGAACTACACTCCAAGACCTGGTTAAAAAAAAATAAAATCTTAACTAAGTTTTGGTTATGGTGAAAAGAAATTGAATACTCTGGAATGAAAGAGTCCAAATTCTTACCTGTCATTAACTTAATATCTCTTTCTCCTTTGTTTTCCTTCAGTTTGATCACATATCTGAGAAACCTTTTCATGTCGTCTTCACAGTTTTACTTTTGCTCTCCTTCAACAACATTGTAAAAAATATTATATTTTAAAAATTCATACTTAATTAGTAAAGGCAAGCATTTTCTTCAAATTTGAATTCTAAACTCAATTTCTGACTTTGAAGAATGGTTAGTGTAACAAATGCGGTGAGAGTCATACATAGATTAGGAACTTAGTTCAGAGTGCTGTAACAAAATGTAATAGACTGGGTGGATATAGCAACAAGAATTTATTTCTCATAGTATTGAAGGCTGAGAAGTCCAAGATCAAGATGGCAGCAATTCAATTGCCTGCTGAGGGCTGTCTTCTGGATTTGCAGATGTCTGCCTTCTGGCGATATTCTTCAATGACCTAGAGAGAGTTCTCAGGTCTCTTCCCCTTCTTACAAGAGCCTTAATTTTATCAAAATGGTCCCATCCTCTTGATCTAATATAAATTTGATTGCCTTCCAAAGGCCCCAAGACCAAATATCATCACACTGGGGATTAGGACTTCATTTTATGAATTGGGCAGGTGAGAGGGAACAAAAGCATTCAGTTCATAGCAGAAACATGTGAGTGAGAAATGAAAGCTACCTCATGTGTCATAACTAACTGGAATTTGAAAGTCCGGAGTTCAAAGAAAGAAGTTTCTGTGTAGAAATAAAAATATATCAAAATACATAATATCTTGACTCATGGGGTATGAGAAGAGAATGAATCCAAAGACATTTGTTATCAGATCATGCCTAAATTTTTTAAATAGACATAGATTATACTAGGCTTCCCAGTGTAAAGAATCTGCTTGCGAAGTAGGAGACTGGGTTATATCCCTGGGTCAGGAAGGTACCTTGCTGAAGAAAATGCCAACCCACTCCAGTATTCTTGCCTGGTAAATCCCATGGACAGAGGAGACTTGTGGGCTCCAATTCACGGAGTCTCAAAAGAGTCAGACACAACTAAGTAACTAAACAGCTGCAACAGCATATTTTATTAATATATGATAGAATGTTTGCTGCTACTGCTAAGTCACTTCAGTTGTGTCCGACTCTGTGTGACTCCATAGACGGCAGCCCACCAGGCTCCCCGTCCCTGGGATTCTCCAGGCAAGAACACTGGAGTGGGTTGCCATTTCCTTCTCCAATGCATGAAAGTGAAAAAAGAAAGTGAAGTCGCTCAGTCGTGTCCAACCCTCAGCGACCCCATAGGCTTCAGCCTTCCAGGTTCCTCCGTCCATGGGATTTTCCAGGCAAGAGTACTGGAGTGGGGTGCCATTGAATTCTCTGGATAGAATGTTTAGATGAGTATAATGTGCAATGAGTATGTGGGTTGTTAATTTAAATTTGAAATTTAAAATTGCTGTTCAGTCACTAAGTCATGTCCAACTCTTTGTGACCTCATGAACTGAAGTATGCCAGGCTTCCCTGTCCTTTACTGTCTCCCAGAGTTTGTGCATATGCTCACGTCCATTGAGTTGACAATGTCATCCCACCATCTCATCCTCTGTCACCTCTTTCTCCTTTAGCATCAGTCCTTCTAATGCATATTCAGCATTGATTTCCTTTAGGATTGACTGGTTTGATCTCCATGCTGTCCAAGGGACTCTCAAGAGTCTTCTTCAGTACTACAATTTGAAAGCTTCAGTCCTTTGGTCCTCAGCCTTCTTTATAGGTAGTTTTTTCAAACTTGTTTTCTTTGTTGTACTCTAAATTTTAACTATTTTTTTCATAATCATTCTTACTCATAAAATTTCAATACCACAGATATACTGGATATCTTTTTGGGTACTGTAGCTCCTCAGAGGGCCACAGCTTATTATAATATCTTTCTCCTCTCAAGAACCACTTTCCACCAAAAACACTTAGGTATACATCTAACATAATATGTACAAAATCTACAAGAAGAAATCTAGCAACTAGCCTGATGGAAGAAAGCAAAGAACTAAATAATTGAAGAGGTATTTCCTGATCATAGATAGGAAGAATCAATAATGTCAATATGTCAGTTCTTTCTAACTTTATCTATAGATACAATGTAATCTCAATCAAAATCGTAGCAAATTCTTTTGAGATACTGAGAAATAGATCAATGAGGCATCATAAAGAATCCAGAAATAGACCCACATAAACTTAGTCAAGGAACAGAGACAATACAAGAAAACAAACAAATTATCTTCAACAAATGTTGCTGGAGCAATTGGACACTCATATGCAATCAAATAAATCTATATACATGCCTTATACCTTTAAAAAAAACCTAACTCAAAATAGATGCAACCTAAATGTAAAATGCAAAACTACAAAACGTCTAGAAGATAACATGAGAGAAAATCTAGATGACCTGGGATTTAATTATGACTTTTTTAGATACAACACCAAAGGTTTAATCCATGAAAGAAAGAATTGACAAGCTATATTTCATTAAATAAATATATATATATATATGCACTGTGAAAGACACTGGCAAGAGAATAAAAATATACCACATTTTTTGAGAAAATTTGTACAAAAGAGATACAGTTGATAAATAATTCATATACAAACTATACATAAGAATTCTTAAAACTCAACAATAAAAAAATAGACAATTAAAAATGACTAAAGATCAAATAGACATCTCATCAAACAATGTATACAAATAGACATATGAAATACTGCTTCTCATCAGTTGTCATCAGGGAATAAAAGTTAAAAACAAAAAATATCTATTAATATGCCAAAATTTGGAAACTTCGTGACTGCTAAATAATGATGAGAACATAGAGTAACAGAAGTTCTTATTCACCGATGGCAGTAACTCCAAATGGTATAGCCACTTAGGAAGACAGTTCAGCAGCTCTTTTTATATTATATAGTAAGAGTATAATTAGTATTAATATACTAAATATACTCTTAATAAATGACACAGCAATTATGCTTCTTGGTATTTTCCCAAGAGTTTAAAACTTATGTTCAGATAAAACCTGCACATGGAAGATTATAGCAACTTTATTAATAATTGCAAAAACTTGGAAGCAATGAAAATGTCTTTCAGAGTATATACAGCTTTCTGGAGAATTTTGCCCTAGTTCTGCAAGTTATTACCACCTAGCTGTCACTCTAACTGAATCTCCAAAAGGCCATTCTGCCATTCTATCAAGCCAGTTGCCTCAGCATGTTGGGGAACATGATAAAGTCACAAGCAAAGCTCATTAAAAATTCCCAGGAAGTAAAAACAGTTCTGGTAATAAAATACAGTATAACCTTTTTCATTTGTGCTCAGTCTCATAGGTACCATATGCAGAAGCCTTGCAATAGGCACTTCAGACCTGAGGAAAGTTCTTATCCAAAGTAACTGTTTGTTCCAGTGAAAACAAATTTTTTGCTGAACCAAACTTGTGTTCATTTGCTCACGTGCCATAACGGCAATCTACTGACACCAAGTTGTGGTGAAGGAAAGTGCAGCTTGCATTGTAAGGTGCCAGAAAAAGAGTCTGGCCAGCTAACGCTCAAAAAAGGTAAACTTCTTGATGGGTTTCAAGGAAAAAGCTTGTTTTGGCAAAATTGGGTATGCATGAGAGCTACAGGGTGTGTAATTCTTCTCTGATTGGTTGGTGAGGAGGTAAAAGGATTGTGCCCCAGGAATCGCAATCATCAGCCTCCTGGTTCCAATCAGCCTGGAGTGCATGTGCTTGGGTGCAGTCTGAAGATACCATCCTCCACTTGGTTGAGGGCCTTAGTTCCTCTAAAAGAGCTCAGAGATAAGTATCAAATTGCTATTTACATACAAGACCCGTACAAAGACCAGGTTTCATTGCTGAACTCATTTATTCTGCATTCCCTCAATCCTCTGATTACTACCTGAATCTGCTGTTTGAAACTCAGAAAAGGTCTAGGAGGCTAAAACTTTTTCCCTACAAACAAGAAATGGATTATGACTGATCCTTGCTGTTGTACAGCAGAAACCAACACAACTTTGTAAAGCAATTATCCTCCAATTAAAAATAAATCTAAAAAAAATAGGGAACATAGAAGGGCCTTTTTATTTGGGAGGTTCCCAAAGGGCCCCTATAGGATTTCAAAATTACTGACCTCTCCATGATGGGGGAGGAGGAAGTCCAATGTAATCAACTTTACCAAGTAACTGACTAATCACCCAGGTGAATGGTGCCATATCAGAGATTCAGGGCTGAGCTCTAATGCCGGCATATTGGATACTCAGTGGTGGCTGTAGTCAAGTCAGCCTTGGTGAGTGGAAGTTATGTTACTGAATCCACTCATAACTCCCATCATCACCATTATGGCTACTTTGTTCATAGGCCCATCAGTATGACGGCAAAGGTCACTGGGGAAGGATGTTGACTAGTATCTACACAATGGGTCATCATTTTCACTTGATTATTAAACTTTTTCATGTCTTCTCTTCCTCTGTCAATAGATTGTAGGGAACTCCCAATGAAGCCAAGAAACAGGCTAGGAGAGAGAAGGTAGTTTAGCAGAAGAGAGGATCACAGACATTTGGGCCACTATATGTACTTTACTTGTGCCTTTGAGGACTGCTTGGGCCTGATCTCACTTATACCTCTTTAGCTGATGATTGAATGCTGCTGTGTACACCTAACTTTATGGCTTGGTCAGTCATATAACACCCAGTTCATGGTAGGTGGTTCACTTCACACGGTAATTCACTGGCTTATGGTTAAGTATTCTACTAAGGCCCAGTGTCAAGCTAAAAGCTGTTTCTCAAAAGGAAAGTAGTTATATGCAGAAAAAAGTGATGGGACTCTTTTTCAAAATTTTAAGAACCTGAAGGGTCCTGCTAAAGGCTCCAGACAGCATCCCTATCTGCCACTTATACTCCATACACCATTGTATCTACTGGATCCTATGGCTTAAGTGTCGGGGAAGACTTTACAATAGCCTAGAACTATTTCAGATCCTTCCTTCTGAAATCATGCAGCTCAAATTGGGACTTGAACTCACATCACTTGGGATAATATATCTGGTCTCAGGACTTAAAGAAGCTCAGCTTCTTGATGTCTCATCACACAAAGAATTCAGTAAGAGATGAAGTGATAGGTAAGAAGTAGATTTATTAAGAGAGAAACACTCCATAGACAGAGTGTGGCCCAGCTCAGAAGGCAGGAGTGCTCCAAAATATGGTGCAGTTAGTTTTCACGGGCTGGGTAATTTCATAGGCTAATGAGTGGGAGGATTATTCCAGCTGTTTAGAGATGGGGCAGGGATTTCCAGGAATAGGGCCAATGCTCGCTTTTTGATCTTTGATTGTTGGAACTGTCAAGGCACTTGTGGGTATGTCACTTAGCTTGCTAATATGTTACAACGAGCATATACTGAGGCTCAAGCTCTGGTTAAAGTTGACTTGTCTACCATCTTGGACCCATTTGGTTCTAATTAGTTTATATCAACTCCTTGACTTGTTATTCTTTTAAAGTTTGTGCTCTGCCCCTTTGCTTGCCTATATCCCCAAAATAAATTGTCTGAGTTCCTTTGCAGGATGCCTCACACAGTGGCTCAGTGGGAAAGAATCTGCCTGCAATGCAGGAGATCTGGGTTCGATCCCTGGGTTGGGAAGATCCCCTGCAGAAGGGATTGGCTGCCCACTTCAGTACTTTTGCCTGGAGAATTCCTTGGACAGAGGAGCCTGGGGACTACAGTCCATGAGATTGCAGACTCAGGCTTGACTGAGCAACTAACACTTTCATTTTCACTTTGCACACAGGGCATATTCAGTACTACATGATGGGGGTTGTGTGGGTCTGTGAATGCATATGTGTGTTTATGGGGGAAATAAAATGCAAGAGATAAACAGAAGTGGGCAAGAAAAGGAGGGAAGAAAATAAGGAAAAAGAAAGGAAGCAAGAAGAAAGGGAGAGAGGAAGAGAAAAATCAAGTTTGAACTTTGTTTGCCCCTTTCATTCTTGAAAGTTCACTAGAGTGTTACCAAATATTTGCATAGAGATCAACCCACATAAAAATGCAGAATTTCAAAGCCATTTTTGGTAATGTTTCTTCAGGTAGATTGATGGAAAGTCTAGCTTACCTGCTGTGCAAAGAAGGGCAAATTCTCAGAAAGCTCTCACTCTTGACCTTGAGGAGCAACATTCACTAAGGATAGCTCATGCAGATGGGATTCCTATGGTTCACACACCCTCGGGGAAGCTCACAATTGTGCATCAGATTCATATGTCTGACAGAGGGGGTACTCTTACAACTGACTTTCTTGTTTTTAAACTGCATAATTGGTAAAGAACTGGCCCTTTCACTGGTGCAGTTAAAGACTGGGGAACAAAAGATATCACAGGACAGAACTTTCTCTTCAGTCATATCCTGACAGTTCAGTAATTGTAGCTGGGGATAGAGCCAACTCCTCCTATTCTCAACCAGGGTACTTGAGCTTGCAGTTGTTGTTTGAATTTTGGGTAATAGATTTTTAGGTATTTTTCATTATTTCTATGAAATAGTTTTTGGGACAAGTTGGCAGCATTTTTCTTTTTTTCATATGTATTGACTCTCACTAGTGGTTGTCTGTTTTCTCAAGTGTCTCATAGTTTGGGATTTTCCACTCATGTTCAGTGCTACCTGCATAGAAGGATGTCATTTCAGAGCAGTTTTATGTTATCTGTGAAAACAACACATCACAAATGAATCATTTGTTTAGTGGTAACCTATTTTTTTGTTGTTGTTTGTTTGTTTAATTCAGATCTTAGATTGAAACAAAGAAGCATCTGGTTGTGTCCTTATTGTGCAAGGAAGATACTTATCTCATTTGTTCTTTATTATTTCTTGAGCTTATAGCTCTCTGGGGGCCAAGATCTTCACCCCCACAATTTTTGCTCATTCAAAAAAAAAAAAAACTCTAGAATTTTTCAGCACAGCGGCTTTCCTCTCTGGCCAATAGCTTAAATGTGAATGTTTAACAGCTTCTTTTCTTTCTTTGTGTACTTTTATGATTATTAAGTATTAAAGTCTTATAAAAAAGTATAGAAAATAAAGCAATCCAGACCCCAAATACCACAGAAAAAGATTAAAAAAAAACTACTGTCAGTAGAATTAGAGTTTTCTGTGAAAACTTTCCCAATTCGATTCCTCTTCAATGCTCCTCAGACATTATCTTGATTCTGAAATTACCATTTATAAATTTTATGGAACATTTTGTACTTTTATGACACATCTATGAGCTCTTTCTGCATCTTTAATTTGCTAAAAAAAAGCTGTGAGGTTAAATCATGTTGATACATGTAGTGTTAGGCATTCATTTGCATTTTCCATGTTTCATTTCATTGTATAAATACATCACAATTTCTCAACCCCTTTACATTCTGTTTATAGACATTTAATTAAATGCAATGCTCCAAAGAACATTCTTAAATAAGTTTCTTTGTATACGAGAATTTCTCTAGTATTTATTGCTGAGTCCTAGAGTACGCAAATTTTAAATTTTGTTATCTATTTTTAAATTGCTTTTCAAAGTTTTTTCTTCTTATTCGTATTTTCAAATATTTGTTTATTTGTATGTGCCAGGTCTTATTTATGGCACTTGGGGTTTTTGATCTTTGCTGGGCATACAGATCCAGAGTCTTTAGTTGTGGCATGCAAACTCTTAGTTGAGAGGCATGAGACATCTAGTTCCCTGAGTAGAGATTGAATCCAAGGCCCCTGTGTGGATCACCACAAACTGTGGAAAATTCTTAAAGAGATGGAAGTACCAGACCACCTGACCTGCCTCTTGAGAAATTTGTATGCAGGTCTGAAAGCAATAGAACTGGACATGGAGCAACAGACTGGTTCCAAGTAGGAAAAGGAGTACATCAAGGCTGAATAGTGTCACCCTGCTTATTTAACTTATTCGCAGAGTATATCATGAGAAATCCTGGACTGGATGAACCACAACCTGGAATCAAGATTGCCGGGAGAAATATCAATAACCTCAGATATGCAGATGACACCACCCTAATGGCAGAAAGCTAAGAAGAACTAAACAGCCTCTTGATGAAAGTGAAAGAGGAGAGTGAAAGAGTTGGCTTAAAAATCAACATTCAGAAAATGAAGATCATGGCATCTGGTCCCATCACTTCAGGGGAAATAGATGAGGAAAGAGTGGAAACAGTGGCTGACTTTATTTTTTTTGGGTGGGTGGCTCCAAAATCACTGCAGATGGTGATTGCAGCCATGAAATTAAAAGATGCTTACTCCTTGGAAGGAAAGTTATAACCAACCTAGACAACATATTAAAAAGCAGAGACATTACTTTGCCAACAAAAGTCCATCTAGTCAAGGCTATGGTTTTCCCAGTAGTCATGTATAGATGTGAGAGCTGGACTATAAAGAAAGCTGAGCACCAAAGAATTGATGCTTTTGAACTGTGGTGTTGGAGAAGACTCTTGAGAGACCCTTGGACTGCAAGGAGATCCAACCAGTCCATCCTAAAGGAAATCAGTCCTGAATATTCATTAGAAGGACTAATGTTGAAGCTGAAACTCTATTACTTTGGCCACCTGATGCGAGGAACTGATTCATTTGAAAAGACCCTGATGCTGGGAAAGATTGAAGGTGGGAGGAGAAGGGAACAATAGAGGATTAGATAGTTGGATGACATCGCCGACTCAATGGACATGAGTTTGAGTAAACTCTGGAAGTTGATGATGGACACGGAGGCCTGGCATGCTGCAGTCCATGTGATTGCAAAAAGTTGGATATGACTGAGGGACTGAACTGAACTGAACTGAGGTCTATTTAATTTGTTTGGCTCTTTAAACAGATTTTTGCTCAAACTTAACTTGTACACTATGCTTTGGTGTTTCAGAAACTATTAGATAAAAGATAGTTTTACGGATCTTCCAAATGTTGAAACATCACATAATATAATGTAGAGAAATACTATTTATTAAAAGCAGCAATAGTCTTATCACTGTTCTAAATCTGTGAAGCTCTAGTAACAGGTTTGTGCTCTGCTGCTAAATTGTGTCTAACTTTTGAAACCCCATGGACTATAGACCACCAGAATCCTATGACCATGGTATTCTCCAGGCAAGGATATTGGAATAGGTTGCCATTTCCTTCTCCAGGGGACCTTCCTCACCGAGGGATCAAATTTGCATTTTGGCATTGGCAGATGAGTTCTTCTTTACTCTGTCACCTTGGGAACCCCTAAGTTAGCAAAATTACATTAATTTCAGGGTTTCCCTGGTAGCTCCATGGTAAAGATTCTGCCTGCAATGCCACAGACCCAGGTTTGATCCCTGGATTGGGAAGATTCCTTGGAAAAGGGAATGGCTATTCACTCTAGTATTCTTACCTGGAGAATTCCACAGACAGAGGAGCCTGGTGAGCTATAGTATATGGGGTCCCAAAGAGTTGGTTACACCTAAGGGACTAATACTTTCACTTTTCATTATAATAATGAATTGATCCTATGTTGGAACCATACAGTAACTTATATATTGCACTGAAATGCTGTCAAAGGAATATACCTTTGGTTTACAAGTTCTTTGACTATTGTCCTGGGCTGTATTCAGTTGGTTTCCTAGGGCTCCACACATTGTTACCAAAATAATCAATTATGAATATGTGAATGTAAAGAGATTTTACAGAAATCAACATTTTCTTAATGATTGAGAACACTTCCTGTTATCATTGTTATAAGTATTTAGCGAAACTTTCTTAATCAAAATCAATATTTACTCTTTTATTTTTATGAAGTTGCTTTTCCTTATACTTGGATTTAAATTCTATTTAATAAGTCTTAAACTCTCCAAAGATATCCTCTATAGCCATGTTTTCTTTTTCTTTACTTAATGTTTTTATTTTCAATTACTAACTGCAAGCAATTTTATTCATCAGTCTGTTTCAAAGTTTTCTATAGTTCCATAAAAACTTTACATTGTTATGCCTATAACTAACTTAACAGATCCTATCAATTTTTCTTTCCATACATTGCATTTTCCCTAGAGCAGTAATGCCCTTTTGTGGAGTGGTAGCTAGTACTGTACTATGCAGAATGAGAAGAACTGATTAATTGCTTTTAGAATAGTAAATGAAGCCTTTTAATTTAATGAATATTTCAACAGAATCAATTCACTTTGTCTCTCTAAAGGCAAAATCCCGTCGGGAGAATTTCTTTGGGGTGACCTAGAGATCAAATTGGAACCTCTGTGAGGTTGGCATACAACCATGTATTTTCACAAGCACTTAGATTATCTGTATATTTCTAATAGATTATCCCATAACCTAAAATGCATTCAATTTCAAGAGTTTAGATTTACAAATTATCCTTGGGTATTGTGAGTTGTAAGGCCAGGGCATGAGCTCTCTCTATCTGAGATCTGTCTGTTCTGAGTATATTGCTGAAGTTGGATTGCTTAAAAGGCATGAGAATGTAATGGATAGGGTGGTAGGCTAAGAGCACATCTGTATGTGGTAAAGGAAATGAACTGCAGTTTAAACCCTGTAAGCGTGACACAATACAGCTCATTTATACAACAGCCATTTGAATCTTTGAACTAGCTTGATCTTATAATCGTAGTCTTGAATTTTAAACCAAATATCAAGGCTTTTTTTTTTTTTCTACTTGCTTAAGCATTTACTTATTCTTTAACTTAGTCTGTCATGCTTCACTTTCTATTCATTTGAAAATGTAGCGACTGCATTGATTATTAAGTTGCTTTTTGTGAAAATCCTTTTTCTCTGATGGAAAATTGCATAATGACAATTGATAATTATTTTATTGAATTTGAATAAAATATAATCATATTTTCATGAATATATGTACATAAATATATATTCAGGAAAATTTTAAAGTATTACCCTCAAAGGTAAGGTCAATATTGAAAGCAGATGCAAAATAGGAATTTCTGATGCTCTTGACAATTTAGTTTTGCTGGTTTTTACAGAAACTTTAGATACAAGCTTCATAATTTCTTAATACAAATGTAACGAGAATAAAGCAGAACAATGTAAAAATTGTAAGACAAGAGATGCTAGAATTCTACTACTCAAAAATAAGTCTTTTTTATCCACAGAAGTTAAAAAAGATTGCAATTTCTTCATTTGCATATATTTATTTTAATATTTCTTATGTTTGCATCTTCCCTTTGGTTGACTTGAAATCAACTGATACTTCCATTCTTCATTGCAATAAAGTGTTCTAAACATATTCATTAAATTAAAACCAATGGGGATTTATAAAATGTAGTGAAATACTTGAAATAAGAGGACTAGCAACAGGGCATAAAGATGAATAATAATATACAGTAGAAAAAGAAATTACAAAACCACCTTCAGAAATCCTGTTTACACAAAACAAACTGCAAAAATGTGAAAACTATAGAGGAAGAAATTATAAACGTTAATACGCTATTTGATTCTCTGGACATTGGTATCTAGAAAATTAGAAGATAATAAGATCTTATTCCTGATATTTAAATATTATGAAATAGTTTTTTGAGAATAAGTAGCAATAGTTCAGGAACTCTAAAGCCTCTTGATGAAAGTGAAAGTGGAGAGTGAAAAAGTTGGCTTAAAGCTCAACATTCAGAAAACGAAGGTCATGGCATCCAGTCCCGTCACTTCATGGGAAATAGATGGGGAAACAGTGGAAACAGTGTCAGACTTTATTTTTCTGGGCTCCAAAATCACTACAGATGGTGACTGCAGCCATGAAATTAAAAGACGCTTACTCCTTGGAAAGAAAGTTATGACCAACCTAGATAGCATATTCAAAAGCAGAGACATTACTTTGCCAACAAAGGTTCGTCTAGTCAAGGCAATGGTTTTCCTGTGATCGTGTATGGATGTGAGAGTTGGACTGTGAAGAAGGCTGAGCGCTTCTGATGCTTTTGAACTATGGTGTTGAACTATGGTGTTGGAGAAGACTCTTGAGAGTCCCTTGGACTGCAAGGAGATCCAACCAGTCCATTCTGAAGGAGATCAGCCCTGGGATTTCTTTGGAAGGAATGATGCTAAAGCTGAAACTCCAGTACCTGGGCCACCTCATGCGAAGAGTTGATTCATTGGAAAAGACTCTGATGCTGGGAGGGATTGGGGGCAGGAGGAAAAGGGGACGACAGAGGATGAGATGGCTGGATGGCATCACCAACTCGATGGACCTGAGTTTGAGTGAGCTCTGGGAGTTGGTGATGGACAGGGAGGCCTGGCATGCTGTGATTCATGGGGTCGCAAAGAGTCGGACACGACTGAGCGACTGATCTGATCTGAGCAATAGTTCTCAAAGTTTTAGACCCAGAACCTATATTTAGAAGTTATTTTATAACAAATTTCAGTATAATATAAGAAAAAATAACTTTTCCATATCTGGAGTTTTAATGACGTTTTCGAGCCTACATATTTAGGTTCCCTTTATCTTCAGTCTGTGGTGGTTTAGTTGCTAAGTCATGTCTAACTCTTGTGGGCCCATGGACTGCAGCCTGCCAGGCTTTTCTGTCCACATGATTCTCTAGGCAAGAAAACTGAAGTGGGTTGCCATTTCCTTCTCCAGGGGATCATCCAAACATAGGAATCGAACTCAGGTCTCCTGCACTGTGGGCAGATCCTTTACTCACTGAACTAAGAAAGAAGCCCCTTATCTTCACTCTATCTCCCAAATAATCTTTGGGAGATTTCCCAGGCTGTCAGTTCAGAACTCTCAGAAAATTTGCTAAACAGAGGTAGGAAAAATTTAAAGGTCCAGTTAACAATTTTTCTAAGTCAAATTTACTTTCAATGTAGCAAAGTGATGATGTTAGGAAATGTTCTCCACTGAGCTGTTTTACATTTGACTCCATCTCAAAATCTCTCTGTACTCTTTCACTACATTTTCAAATCCTCAGTTTACAGAAGTCATCATTATCCATGAACTGTTGTAAGTTGGACAACTCATATTTCCTCTTTGGAAGGTAATTTGAGCAGCTTGGAATAGAAGATTTATGGAGGACATGAATATACTAAGATGCTGAAGAAGACTAATGCACCACATTTATGTAGTCTGAAGTTTATAGCTGTCCTCATTAAACAGCTGGCCAGAACTAAGCTGAAAAAGTTTTTGTGACTGCTGAGAAAATGTGTTTGACTCTTTAGAGTCAATCACCAAAATGGTTGGAAAGCATCATCTATGTTACTGTTTCTTATATTTAATAATGCACATAACTCATCTTAAAATGATTAGCTTCTGCAGTGTGGACTCTCTTAGTTTGCTTTGGCTGCTATAATAAAATACCACAAGTTGGGTAGTTTGCAAATAGCAAAACCTTCTTTCTCTCATTTTTTGGTCTGTGTAGCCAACAGTGTATTAATCTTTTTTGTTGTTATTTTCAAATAAATGGCTTTAGGTTTTATTGCTTTTCTTTATTCCTTATCTCTTTTCTATTTAATTGATTTCCATTGTGTATTATTTTTCCTTTTTCATACTTATTTAGTCTTATGTACCAGAGTTTCTTTATCCATTCATCTGTCATAGACATCTAGCTTGCTTCCATGTTCCAGCTATTGTAAATAGTGCTGCAATGAACACTGCAGTACATGTATCTTTTTCAATTTTGGTTTCCTCAGGGTATATGCCTACTAGTGGGATTTCTGGGTCATATGGTGGTTTTATTCCTAGTTTTTTTAAGGAATCTTCATACTGTCTTCCATAGCGACTGTATCAATTTACATTCCTACCAACAGTGAAAGAGGGTTCCCGTTTCTCCACACCCTCTCCAGCATTTATTGTTTGTAAACTTTTTGATAATGGTTATTCTAACTAGTGTGAGGTGATATCTCATTGTAATTTTGATTTGCATATGATTTGAATTTGCAATAAATTTTATTTGCATTTCTCTAATAATGAGTGATGCTGAGCATTTTTTCATGTGTTTGTTAGCCATCTGTATATCTTCTTTGGAGAAATGTCTATTTAGGTCTCTTTCCCACTTTTTGATTGGATTGTTTGTTTGTCTGGTATTGAGTTGTATGAGCTACTTATACATTTTGGAAATTAATACTTTGTCAGTTGTTTCATTTGCTATTTTTTTCCCCCATTCTGAGAGCTTATTTAGTCTTAAATTGCTTTTCTTTTTTCTAGACTCTTGAGTTTAGAACTCTTGAGTAGAGTTTTGGTTTCAGGCTTTTTCTTTCTAATAAAACATTTAAAAGTGTAAGTTACTCCCCAAGAATTTCTTCAGGCTCATACCACAATTTGTATATGTTCTGGATTTCTGTATTATTCAAGATTTTATCTAATATCCCTTAGCATTTTTTGCTTGACCCATGAGTTCTTTCAGAGAAGGCAATGGCACCCCACTCCAGTACTCTTGCCTGGAAAATTCCATGGATGGAGGAGCCTGGTGGGCTGCAGTCCATGGGGTCTCTAAGAGTTGGACACGGCTGAGCGACTTCACTTTCAGTTTTCACTTTCATGCATTGGAGAAGGAAATGGCAACCCACTCCAATGTTTTTGCCTGGAGAATCCCAGGGACGGGGGAGCCTGGTGGGCTGCCGTCAATGGGGTCACACAGAGTTGGACAGGACTGAAGCGACTTAGCAGCAGCAGAAGCATGAGTTGTTTAGAAGGCCTAAATTAATTTCTAAGTATTTACAAATTTTTCAAATTTTTGCTAGTCTCAAAATTTATTCTGCTTTGCTCAGAGTATACATTCCATATTATTATCTTTTAAATTCATTAAAATTTAAATATGGACTAAAATATGATCTATATTGGTTAATATTTCATGTGCATTTTAAAATAATGCATATTATGCAATTTCCATTGCAATTTTATATATTTTAAAACTTAGATATAAGGTATATTCATGATCTATTTATCATTATTATATCTTTGGAACAGCTAGAAATTGCATTGTGATTAATTGTTCCATCTCTAATAATGTTCCTTATATTTAAGTTTTATTTTGCTTATATTTATTTAACCACTCCATATTTTTTAATGCTTTTTTGTTTGTTGGATATTTCCCCCTGCTTGCATTCAGCTTAAGTATGTAGATACTTAAGAAGTATATATCCTGTGGGCAGTATATTATGTCCTCTCTTTTTTTAAACCTCATCTCAGTCTTTTGAATGGTATGTCTAGTCTATTTACATTTATTTTTTTTTAGTCTATTTACATTTAATGCAATCATTGGTACTATTGTATTTATTTATGTCTAATATTTTGATATTTGTTTTCCATTTTGCCTTCATTTTTTAAATTTATCCTGTTTCTTCTTTCTTAATTTATTTTTTGTTAAACAAAAATGCAATATATTTTAAAAATTTGCTATTGGCATTATAGCAGAATATATTTACATTGATATTTTCATAATCTTTGGAAACATTGAAATATGCTTTTTTGATTTGTTGCAATTTCCTTGCATTTAATATTGAATTACTTCTACTAAAATATTGGAAATGTGCTTGCAATGATATATTTCCATTTATACCTTATTCTATTGCTAACATTTTCATAAACATTATAGGCACAATAATATACTGATGTAATTTTTACTTTAAATGATAACATGGTTTTAGGGAAAAGACAAAAGTATATGGGTGTATGTTTATTCACATACCATTTCCAAAATTTAAGTCCTTTTTATTCACATTCATCTTGCCATCTGGAGTCACTTTCTTCAGCTTGAAGAACTTTAGCAATTCCTGCAGTGCAGACCTGCTAATAATTTGTTCTTTCCACTTTTGGTTTATATAAACATGTCTACATTATTTTCATTAAAAAATAAATATGTTAGATGAAGAGAGTTTGTTTGGTCAATTATAAATATTTTTCTTTCAATGTATGGGATATCATGTTATAATTGTTCTTGATGAAAGTGAAAGAGAAGAGTGAAAAAGCTGGCTTAAAACTCAACATTCAAAAATCTAAGATCATGGCATCCAGTCCAATCATGTCATGGCAAATAGATAGGGAAACAATAGAAACAATGACAAAATTTATTATCTTGGGCTCCAAAATCACTGCAGATGGTGACTGCAGCCATGAAATTAAAAGATGCTTGCTCCTTGGAAGAAAAAGCTATTACAAACCTAGACAGGATATTAAAAAGCATAGACATTACTTTGTAACAAAAGGCTGATTAAGTCAAAGCTATGATATTTCCAGTAGTCATACATGCATGTGACAGTTGGACTATAAATAAGGCTGAGAATTGAAGAATTGATGCTTTTGAACTGTGGTGTTGGAGAAGATTCTTGAGAGTCCCTTGGACTGCAAGGAGATCCAACGAGTCCACCCTAAAGGAAATCAGTCCTGAATATTCATTGGAAGGACTGATGATGAAGCTGAAGCTTCAATACTATGACCACCTGATGCAAAGAACTGACTCATTGGAAACGACCCTGATGCTGGGAATGACTGAAGTCGGGAGAAGGGGACAACAGAGGATGAGATGGTTGGATGGCATCATGGACTTTGGGGACATGAGCTTGAGCAAGCTACAGAAGTTGCTGATGGACAGCGAAGCCTGGCATGCTGCAGTCCATGGGGTCACAAATAGTTGGACACAACTAAGCGACCGAACTGAATTGATGAGAATCAGCCATTAATCAAATTGACTTTCTCCCGTACATAAAGTGTTTACCTTTGTATGTGAAATGCTTTCAGGATGTTCTTGTCATTGGTTTTCAGCTAAACTGAAGAGTAGTTTTCTTTGTTTGTATTCTGCTTAGGGTTTAATTATTTATGAAAATTTTCAGTCATTATTTTTTCAAGTTATTTTTTTCCTCTCTTTTCACTCTGCCTTCTTTCATTCTGAGATTCAAATTTCACTTTTTTTTCTTATCACTTAATATTTTCACATGGGTCTCTGAGACTCATTTTAGTTTCCTTAAATCTTTTCTCTATGTTCTCTAGGTTTAAAAAAACAAAAGTTCTCTTATCTATCTTAAAATACTAATTCCCTCTATCATTTCCAATCTCTGTTGAAACAATCTGCTAAGTATTTTATTTCAGTTTTTGAGCTAATCAGCTTTGGCATTTCATTTTTCATTGTTTCTATTCCTCTGTTTGGGGCTTCCCTGGTAGCTCAGCAGTAAAGAATATGCCTGCAATTTGCAGAGGCAAGAGACATGGGTTTGACTCCTGGATCAGGAAGATCCCCTTGAGGTGGGCATAGGAACCCACTCTAGTATTCTTGCCTGGAGAATCCCATGAACAGAGGAGCCTGGCCTGTTACAGTCCATAGGATCACAAAGAGTTACACACTTCTGAAACAACTTAGTATTCAAGCACACTTCCCATTATAGCCTTTTCCCCCTCTCTTTATGTTGTTTGAATATTTCTGTAAAAGCTGTTTTTACATCTTGAATTCCTATGTCAAAAATCTGTCTGTGACGACTGACTTGGAATCAGTTTTGGTAGATTGCTTTTTATCCTGAGTGTAAGTCAGCTTCCATATCTTTGGATCACTATAAAATATTGGAAAATTGGACAATATAGATAAGATGTAGTACTGACTCATATTCTGTTATCCTCTTCAAAGGATTCTCAGTTTTTTGTTCTGACAGTCTTTGACATCCTAGCTTCAAGCTATAGAATATTTTTCTTCCACTGTGTGTAGTAGTTGATATCCGGTCAGTTCTTATCTGAACTTGCTCTAGCCTCTTGCAGTTTCACTCTGGACTTCTAGAATTCTCTTCTGTAGCTGCAGAGTATGGTGTTCAACTAAGTATTTGGGTATAGTCAAAGCACAGCCTTTGGGGCTTATCCTTTCTTTGGTCTTTTTGTTTCTATGCAATGCCTCATAAAGTCTTAGCTACTGTCTTCTTGGTATGTTGTCTCATACCTCAAAGAGTAAAAGACTAGATTTCTGCTGCTGAAGATCTGCAGAGACTGGAAATATAGTTGCTTAAAAAACAAACAAATTACAACAGACTCAAAGATCTCAAAGTGAAGCTTTGTCTTGCAGGTATACATTCTTCTCTGGTTCCTGAATATGGAAGTAGGTCTTCGCAGTTGGTATTGAAAATATTTCAAGCCTATAGTTACATAACAGGGTGATCTCTCTATGAAATATGAAGTTAACTAAATAACATTTTCAGACATTGGATTTCTTAAGAAATGTCCTTCATATGCACCATACCTTAGAAAGCTACTGGAGGAAAAGCTCTCTGCAAATGAGGAAGAAAAATCAGGAAAAACATAAAAACAGGATCTATTTCAAGAAAGTAGCAGGATAACTGCCATCCCATTCAGATGGTAATGAAGGGAGAATCTACACTGTATGTTGTGCATCAAAAACGGCCAAGAAGGTATATCTTTAAAATAGAAAAAATCTGGAGAAGGAAATGGCAATGCACTCCAGTGTTCTTGTCTGGAGAATCCCAGGGACGGCGGAGCCTGGTGGGCTGCCGTCTATGGGGTCGCAGAGTCGGACACAACTGAAGCGACTTAGCAGCAAAGCCTTAAAAATTTTTAGAGTAGTGCCTAGTACATGAAAAGTGCAATTATGTTTATTTTGCCACCTGAAAGTTAAGAATCACAGCTTAACCCTTTTTTACATTTGTATATAATGAAAACAATAGCCATTTAAAGTGAGATTTTTTGTTGTTGTTGTTCCAGGTAACAACTCTTTGAAATCAGAAAAATACATAGTCATGTTGACTGTCTTAATGTAATTTTGTGACCACTATTCTAAAAATGGGCTTCCCAGGTGACTCAGTGGTAAAGAGTCTGCCTGCCCCGTAGGAGACCGGGGTTCAGTCCCTGGGTGGGGAAGATCTCCTGGAGAGGGAGGTGGCTGCCCACTCCAGTATTCTTGCCTGGGAAGTCCCATGGATGGAGGAACCTGGAGGGGCTGCAGTCCATGGGGTGGCAAAGAGTTGCCCACGACTCAGTGACTAAACAGCAGCAGCATCTAAAAAGGATCTTACTGCTTCTTTGTAATTGTTCCTTTTCCCCTGCTAGTCTCTTTATCCTGTGCTCTCCTATTCTTACTTATATTAGCATCATATGGGGGCTTGTTAGAACTGCACCATCTCAGGCTACATACTAGATCCATAGAATCATAACCTGCATGTTAATACAGTTCCCCAGGTGACTTTTAAGCACGTTCAAATTTGAGAAGCACTGTCCTTAAACCACTGTTTCTCATTTTATCCTTTCCTCAAACCCTTCTCCATCAGTGACACTCAGCTCCTTGAAATCCCTTTCATGGATAATGATTTTGCTTCCTGCTTCTCTGAAAAAAAAAAAAAAAATGAAGCTATGAGAAGAAGCTATCATACACACACTCAAGTGCACAACCATCTTAACTTCCTTTGCAGTATAAAAAATAAATAAATAAATAAATAAAATAAAATAAAATAGAAAAAATCATGGACTGCTCGAGGCATGTGAAGGAATTGAGACTTAGGCTAATAAGGAAAGTTTGGCTGTAAACTAGGTTTAAAATCTACACACAGTTACAAAGAAAAAATTAAGAGAAAACAAAAGAGTGTGCAAGAGAGTTTACAATAATCTTTGCAAATATGTGTCATTTGCAAATACACAGTTCAAGTTGTATCCTCAATAAATGATGATCTCATTAAATTTTTATATGCTGATAATTGAAAAGATTTTGGAGGGACAGGGCTACTAAATAAAATACAGTACACACAGTTAAATCTGAATTTCTAGTAAACAATTTTGTTTAATGTTTAAGTAACACAATGGGGTTGCAGATTCGGAGATGACTTACTGACTGAACAAAATCAACAATGAAAAAAATTAAGATTTTTTAGACTTATAGAATTCTCACACAAATACTATCAATTAGGTATCACTTTGCTCTTTTAACAGACTGAAAAACAAAGTCAAAGGATTTAAGTATCTCTAAGTTAACTAATAGAATTAGAAGATGTTAAGAAGAGGTGGCAAGAATACACAGGAGAACTGTACAAAAAACATCTTCACGACCAAGATAATCACGATGGTGTGATCACTCACCTAGAGCCAGACATCCTGGAATGTGAAGTCAAGTGGGCCTTAGGAAGCATCACTATGAACAAAGCTAATGGAGGTGATGGAATTGCAGTTGAGCTATTTCAAATCCTGAAAGATGATGCTGTGAAAGTGTTGCACTCAATATGCCAGCAAATTTGGAAAACTCAGCAGTGGCCACAGGACTGGAAAAGGTCAGTTTTCATTCCAATCCCAAAGAAAGGCAATGCCAAAGAATGCTCAAACTACCTCACAATTGCACTCATCTCACATGCTAGTAAAGTACTGCTCAAAATTCTCCAAGCCAGGCTTCAGCAATACGTGAACCATGAACTTTCTGATGTTCAAGCTGGTTTTAGAAAAGGCAGAGGAACTAGAGATCACATTGAAAAAGCAAGAGAGTTCCAGAAAAAAATCTATTTCTGCTTTATTGACTATGCCAAAGCCTTTGACTGTGTGGATCACAATAAACTGGGAAAATTCTGAAAGAGATGGGAATACCAGACCACCTGACCTGCCTCTTGAGAAACCTGTATGCAGGTCAGGAAGCAACAGTTAGAACTGGACTTGGAACAACAGACTGGTTCCAAATAGGAAAAGGAGTACATCAAGGCTGAATATTGTCACCCTGCTTATTTAACTTCTATGCAGAGTACATCATGAGAAATCCTGGACTGGAAGAAACACAAGCTGGAATCAAGATTGCCAGGAGAAATATCAATAACCTCAGATATGCAGATAACGCCACCCTTATGGCAGAGTGAAGAGGAACTAAAAAGTCTCTTGATGAAAGTGAAAGAGGAGAGTGAAAAAGTTGGCTTAAAGATCAACATTCAGAAAATGAAGATCATACTATCCAGTCCCATCACTTCATGGGAAATAGATGGGGAAACAGTGGAAACAGTGGATGACTTTATTTTTGGGGGTTCCAAAATCACTGCAAATCATGATTGCAGCCATGAAATTAAAAGATGCTTACTCCTTGGAAGGAAAGTTATGACCAACCTAGACAGCATATTAAAAAGCAGAGACATTACTTTGCCAACAAAGGTCCGTCTAGTCAAGGCTATGTTTTTTTCAGTGGTCATGTATGGATGTGAGAGTTGGACTGTGAAGAAAGCTGAGCACCGAAGAATTGATGCTTTTGAACTGTGGTGTTGGAGAAGACTCTTGAGAGTCCCTTGGACTGCAAAGAGGTACAACCAGTCCATCCTAAAAGAGATCAGTCCTGAGTGTTCTTTGGAAAGACTGATGCTGAAGCTGAAACTCCAGTACTTTGGCCACCTCATGTGAAGAGTTGACTCATTGGAAAAGACCCTGATGCTGAGAGGGACTGGGGGCAGGAGGAGAAGGGGACGACAGAGGATGAGATGGCTTGATGGCATCACCGACTTGATGAACATGAGTTTGAGTGACCTCCAGGAATTGGTGATGGACAGGGAAGCCTGGCGTGCTGTGATTAATGGGATCGAAAGTGTTGGACACTACTTAGCGACTGAACTGAACTGAAGTTAACTAATCTATAAGAATCAAACATCTAGTCAGACAGTTTCAAAAGTGTCTTTCTTCAACAACCTAACAATGCTAGGTTGTTCCATCCATTCTATTAGGGTTGGTTGCTTTTGATTCAGTTGCACGACTCTTATGATACTGGGAAAGACTGAAGGCAGGAGAAGGGGACAACAGAGGGTGAGATGGTTGGATGGCCTCATCAACTCGATGGACATGAGTTTGAGCAAGCTCTGGGAGTTGGTGATGGACAATGAAGCCTGGAATGCTACAGTCCATGGGGTCTCAAAGAGTCAGACACGAATGAGAAACTGAACTGAATTGAATGATTTTTGAATAAAGGTTTGTTACTGTATATTTTTTATTCAGTGTCAATTTGCTAATTTCAATGCATTCAGTAATTGAAGCTTTACCCTATGAGATTTTAAATGAAAGCAAAAGAATATTTTAATGGAAATATATATATATATACTGAAATGTGTATTTAATGTTCAATGTTTGATAGGATGATTACTATCAGTTTAAGGGTCCTAAGGGGGTATGGAGTTTTGGGCCAAATCTCTGTCAATTATGCTTTTTCTGAATTTATCATGATTCTAAAAGTTGTTTCTTAAAGATGATTTTTTTCTTACCTCCACTGTAATTTCCAAAGCTTTTAGCTTGCATAGGAGAGAATGTAGGAAGGTTAACTGTATACACATTTATCATTTTTAAAACAAAATCAGGTTCTATAAAAGACACATGGTGAAGTACCCACTCCTACATACCATAAGATTATCCACTTCCATGATGATAACCAAAAATGAATCAGTGTTGTATGTTTGGTTTATATCTGCCTTTTAAGATTTAGGGAATACTTCTCTCAACCACTCCTATTTACTTCATCTTTTCAAATGGGAAAACACTTTTCTCTGAATTGATGACTACTTATTTTTCAGCTAAAGTAAATACAGGTCTATATCTCTTTTCATTTGTGTGAGAAGCTGACACATTCTGTCACAACATCGCTTGAGTAAATGGGAAAGTGACAGCTTCCTGGCAAAATTTTAAAGAGATAAACATCTATTTTTGTTTAAACAGCCACTAAAAAAATCAGATAGAAGCTTTCCATGTTGAAAGGATGAAGAATGCACAAGTGGTGCAAATTGGTAAATGAATGCATGCTGGATAACTTCTGATGTCTGCCTCTATGTTTTTAACCACAGGTCAGTGTTTTCTGGAATTAAAGAATAAGTCTTCAAAGAATAAATCTTATCAAGATAATAGGATAGAATTATCAACAGACTAGACTATCAAATATTTTCTCTTTCCTGTATTTGTGAGGCGTATTCCAGTTTTAGTCAAGCCCTCTATTTCTAAAATCATATTATTTGGTTTAAATTTAATTTCCTAAAATTATTGTTACTTAGATTTGTATACCACCTTTAAAATAACACATTTATAAAATGTTTTTTCTTTATAGCTATTTTATAGTTATATAAATGTTACTACTTTCACCTGGTATTTCTGAAAATGTATTCACATATGTCAAATTATTGCTCAAATTACAAAATTAGTTATAAAATTTGTATTTTTCTCTTGTTTGCCATTAAGCCTTTAAAAATAGAATCATGTAATTCACTTTTAATGTATTTAAAATAAGGCAAGCATGTTAGATGTGGTCTAAAGTATTTCGTAAACAAGAAAGCTGTGTTAATTATTGCGACATAAGACCACATGAATGTCAGACGTAGGTATTTATGTATCATTTTTTATTTTATGACTCATATTTATAATTCCTACTGATATTACATTAAGTAATTATAAATATGAGAGTGGCTCAGATGGTAAAGAATCCACCTGCAATGCAGGAGACCTGGGTTCGATCCCTGAGTTGGGAAGATCCCTGGAGGAGGGAATGGCAACCCACTCATTCTTACCTGGAGAATCCCCATGGACAATTAGACTGTGGTCCTGAAGTCCACAGGGTGGCAAAGGGTCAGACACAACTGAATGACTAAACATGCACTGATTTTAACCTTTATACCACTGTATGATCTTCTTCAGAATTTCCTTGCAAGGAATATGTTCAATCTTGTGCATTCCGTGTTGTTCAGGTAACACTCTGAGCCTAGCATCGAAACAACCATAATGCTATTCTGTACTTCTTTTCCATCTCTTTCCATACCTCCTCAGCCAAACCACTTCATGGTTCTTGGAAGGTGAGACTAACAAGGGATTTTAATTTGTTTTTTCAGTTACAAATCAGAGGCCAAACATACTAAATAATACTTGTAGAGACTAGTACCAATTAAGTAGAATTGTATACTGATAACTGATAAGTTATATGATCAATACAGTGATTGGAAAATAGGCAAATAAAAAAAGGGTTCAAACTATTCCAACAGTTCAGATGAAAATGGATTTTTTGTAGGAGAAATTAAAAAAAGAGTCACAGATTATGAAACACCGTTGCTTTACTTATTTTATTGAAATCTTGAAATGACTTATGCCTGTGTTCAAAAAAAAGAAAAAGAAAACTTCTATAACATTCGCAAACTTCCTTTGAATCTTACTGTTAACAATCTTTGGGAACATATGTTGTCATGGTTTGTGTTTGAGAAAAACATTTTTATTCGTTTACATGTATATAAGCATCTAAACTTGAACTTCATTTCAGACTTTGTCACTTGCCTCTGCTCTGACAGTCATTGTGATTTACATACACAGAGAGAACTCGAGCGTGCAGTCAAGGCGTTCAGGAAAAAGCAGAAGTAGAGGAGCTAAAAATACTGCTGTCTTTCTATAGTGACCAGAATCTTAGTTTTGAGCTATTCTGAAGCAAGAAGTGAGAAAGGTGGGCTGGGATTTAAACAAACAGCGTATTCATTTTACATTGATGTCTCTTGATTAACAGTAGAAGACATCACTCCTGAAAGCATCTGCAGTGTCAGTAATTCCATTAACAAAGAAGCCACTTTATTATCAACATACTGTAGATTCATTTTAATGTGTCATTTGCACTTCAAAGTCACATAACTTTTATTATGGTAAATCAATTAAAACTATTTCTCATGATAATTTATCTTCTGTGGAGTTTATCATCTCAGAGAATGCAATATTTCCCAATTTAACTTCCAAGACAAAAGTGATGTAATTTAAATGTCTTTTACTGAGCTTATTAAGCATAAAGATCACAGAAATTTCAAACCCTGAAAGATAACTGTTTCATCTTGTGATAAAATGGAAGCCACATTTTTTTGTAGTGTATTATAGGTAGTGGAGACAGTATGCTAATTAGTAATATAACCTCATTTACTGATTTTCTATGTCTCCCATTTTAAAATATAATCGTGTAAAAGCAGATAGTTTCTCTGATTAGTTTTAAAGAGAATGTAAAGATTTATATAAAAAAGCATGTTATTGAAGATTTGCAAGATGCAGTTATCTATTTTTTTTAGTGTAAATGCCTTTGTAAGTACATGCTTCAAAGACTTACATACATTTCTTATCCTCAGAAACTGCCAGTATTTTTTGACCTTTTGCTGAATATTTCTAAAACAAGCAGTTTTGATATATGTTTGCAACCCTAAAATGTTTGCATGGAAATGTGAAATTTTATGCTTTTCTAAATTGAGTATTTAAACTTAGAGGGTATTTTCAAACATTTTCTTTACTATCCCATTGAGTTTAACTCAAAACTTCTGTCAAAAAAGATAGAAGAGAAGAGGAAATACATGTAATTATGAATGGTAATCAGAATATATAAGTTCTATATAAAGAACAGGGTAGTTTACTTAATAATGCAATATTAAGCTTTGATTTATTTTATGATAAAATTAAGAACTTTTAATGACATTTTTTCTGTCATATTTATTGGAAAACCTCATTAAAAATGTACACAATATTCATTTTCTTATCAATATCTTTAGGTTCTCAGTTTCTAAGTATGAAGAAATTTATGCCAGCAAACATTTTGTATCCATTAATTTCATTTTTGCAATAAAACTGTTTCTACAGTACACAGAAGGAGTAGGACTTAGAAAAATAAAGTTACTATACACTATCAGAAACTGTACCCTTGATTTCAGCTTTAGTAATGTGGAAGTTATGATCTAATATCAAAGAATTATGCTTGTAAAATAGACCAGAGAGTAAAGTCAAATTAATTATAATAAACTTACTTTCTCCCATCATCATAGCAGTGCCTAAAGGATTCCCTGAGGATGCTTGGATTTAGGCGCAATAGTTAAAGCACTGGCTGGTGCTGTTAGAAATCATGAAGATTGAAGTTAAAGAGACCTAGAGCCTAAAATCCTATGTATGCAATGTATGTGTATTACTTTAGTAATTTTACATATCCCATACCTATTTCGTTGGTGGTGTTGGTAGTGGTCATGGTGATGATAGTGAGGTGACATCCATATTAATTATTGCACAGATAGTATATGTAAAGCATTGGAATCTGGTAGCATGCAAATCAAATACTTTCAACTGTGGTTCTGATCCCTTTAATCAGTCTACACCAGTAACCCAGAGGCTGTTAGCACCCCTGAACCTCATGGCTATGTATTCCAAATTGCAATTAGGTTTCCTCACTTATGTGATCTTTAGTTTGATCAGCTCACCGTTGCTTTCTTACTGTTATATAGTGTGACTGTAAAAATAAATCTTTATGGTTCAGAGAAAAATGAACTAAATTTCAAGATGATACAGTCACCTTTTTTGATAGTTTCAATGATTTCATAATTAACTACTTCTAAAACTTACACCTATCTCTTCTAGTACCCCACCCTATTTTGAATATCTCAAAATATTCTCAAAATATTTTGATATTTCTGAAATAAGCAGTTTTATACCCATTTGCAGCCTTAAAATATTTGTATGGAAAAGAGAAACTCTATGCTTTTCTCCACTGAATCTAAATACTCTAAATAAGTATGTGCACTTTTAGATTGCACACCTCGCATATATTCTGTGTGCATTTGTTGCATAAAGTACACATATGAACGTCTATAGTAACATGACGTTTCTATAAAGGCACTCTCATGTGTTATGAATTGATGTCTTCCTAATCATAATGGCTTAATATTATCTATGACTAATATTTCAAGGGAAAATATACACTTTGAGCAAGACTATCAATGCCTGTGAACATAGATCTACTTTCTAGTTGGTATTCCAGATAATTTTGAATTATTTTGAACAATGTGTTAGGTATAGTTATGTCACAAGTGATTTTTTTCTCAGAATGAGACAGATGAAGAGAGCATTGGGCAGTAAACCGTCAGCTCTCCTGTGACCCCATTGCCTTCTTGTGCTTAAATAATTGAGACTATCATCAATCTTTATCAGGTAGAAACCTTGTTTAACCCATTTGTCCATTGTCCTTGGGTTAGTTCAGTTAAAACTGGATGATTAAGTAGCAAATCCACTTAATTATGGAAATATCTATGAAATATGTAGCAGTACACCAAACCCAAAAGGATAGTTTCTTTAGCTCTTCTGCCTTGCAGAAATCCTGCTCATTTCTCAAACCTTTCATTATCAACGCAACAACTGTTATGAAATAAGGCCTAAGAAAGGTTGTCATATCAATTTGTACTAAAAAGTTAACACATTTTTAAAATAAAATTTGAAAACTAAAATTTTTAATATGTTCTTTATACATTTATGTATGTAGTTGGTTGTGTACAGATCCTGGGGTGTTTTACTTCTGATTCGGAATTGAAGCATCAGATGCTGCTATTAAACTGCTATGATTCAGTTATCTTCTTCCAGATATCAGAACATATTACAGGAATTCTTCCCTCTGAGAGAATGATCTTACTCCCCCAATATGAAACTTGCTCAAGTCTTAAGATTTCAGCTTTCTATGTTCAGCTCTATCCATACCCACTGTAACTGTTTTTCAGAGAGTTTCTCAACCAGAAGATGCCTAAATTTGAATGAGTTACCATTTTATCTTAAAAGGATCCCTATGTCCCTTTGAGATTCACATGCAATGATTTGTACAGTTTTGTTTTAAAATAGAGGAAAAGCAAAGAGTCTTTTACCTTCAGTTCCACATCCATCTAACTGAGTGATGATTAAAATTTAATCATCCAGTTTTAACTGAACTAACCCAAGCACAATGGACTCTTTAAACCACCAAAATCATGAAAATCATGCTTCCAGTGGGTTCTCCACCTCCTTCCTTTATAAACTCAATGGTTGCTTTCTGTTGTTGTTATTGTTTTAAGGAACATCTTGCAAATCATTTTGAGATGTCAAATCTATTATATCTGAAGGTGAGGTGAAGAATCAGTGGTCATTCTAAGGCTTCTTTGTATGTCCTCCCTGAGGGAAGGACTTCCTTGGTGGCTCAGATGGTAAAGCATCTGCCTACAGTGAGGGAGACCTGGGTTCAATCCCTGGGTCAGGAAGATATCCTGGAGAAGAAAATGGCAACCCACTCCAGTATTCTTGCCTGGGAAATTCCATGGACAGAGTAGTGCCTTCAGTGACCACAGAGTCATATTTAGCATATCCTTAATAATCAAAGGCAAATGCAGTTTCTAGGGAGAATAGTATTTCAAAGCAAAATAAACAACAAAATATCTTTCAACACTCTTAATCATTTAGCTTCTGTTTCTTCCCTGCTATTGTGAAAATACAAAATAGTTGAAAAATTCTTGAAAATATTATGTCCTTTCTTGTTGACATATTTGTAAATTCTTGTTATCATCCTACAAAAATGATTCTTTAGAATGTTACCATTGATTTCTCTTTCTTGTGAAATGATACAAACATCTTAAAAACATGAAGGATCAAGAGAGTGTCTTCATTATATGATTTTAATATTCAATTGACTTCTTTAATTATTGGTATGATTTTGATATAACTATTACAGGAAGCACAATTATATTTATTTTTTTTTTATTTTTTATTTTTTTTTATTTATTTTTTTTTCACAATTATATTTATAAGTTACTGTTTATTTTAGGAATTTTATGAAAATTTACTTATCTAACAATAGAACTAGTTCTCATCAAGGATCCTTACCAGAGTAATAGATTGTTCAAAGGAGTTCAATGTTCCAAGAGTTCTTCAAGACATTCATCAAAACCCCCTTACTTCATTCTGTGTGCAATTTTACCATTATTTAAAAAATATTTCCCAGTCTTGATCAAACTCCTAGTTAAAATATCTACTTTATGCTAAACCCTAAATACTTTCCCCTTATCTTCCCACTCTCAGAAAGGCACTGAAACTAAGTTAGCAGTTTCTTCTGCTCTAGGAAGCAATGACCTCAGCTTTGCTTTATTGACAGATTATTTGATTAGCTTTGTTTTTCAGGATGTGTATATTTTAATTGGTCATATGCTATATATTTATTTAATTTATCATTATGTTCATAAACAAGAGTATATATAATGTGGCTGTACATTCTAAGAATATAATTAATAGTTAATGTGCTTGTGCTTACTGATTTTTTATAGTAGGATGTGGCAGCCCAATGTTCCTGTTTAAAACAATTAGAAAAATTACTGTGAATTACAAGGATTGTAAAAGCATCACAGAGAAATGAGGTTAGAGAACTAGATGGACTAGCATTCCACAGAGGGGAGATCCATTCCAAAGTAAACACACAGTTGTCTCCCCTGGTTTGAAATAAAAATTAAGCCTGGCTTGGTCCAGGTGGAATCTCTAAGGGGAAAGCAAAACCAACAATTTTTTAATGGTCATGTGGGACTAGAGTGACAAACTGCAGAACTGAGTGTCCTAAAACGTCTGGTCCTTTCTTCCACAAGATGTACTCTCTTCTGAGGCAATGCAGTGGATTCAAATGGTAGACTGAAAGTAAACTTCTGAAAATCAGAGCAAAATCTTATAAAGTTCACTGTCATTTGAAAAACAAAGATCCAGGTTGAGGGATAAGGTCTAGGTGAGTGGAGACCTTAATAAAAACAGACATAAAACTCCTAGGAGAGTTGAATGGATTCTGAGTGTCTTCATAATAGAATTAAAAACATTTTTTTAAAGCCAAACTTTTTTTTTTTTCTGTAGTTAAATGCAGTGAAGTTTTTCTCTACCCATTTCCTCCTTTTACACAGTAGGTAAAGCTCACTGGCCTTGGAATAGCCTCTATCTGCAACTTTGGGCAGTGAAGAGGATTCAGAGAAAATAATACAATTACCAATCATAAAAAAGAGGGATGACAATGCAAAGTATTGGGTTGGCCAAAAATTTCTTCAGAATTGTCTATAAGAAATTACTGGAAAAAATCTGAACTAACTTTTTGGCCAACCCAATAATTGAGCTGTGGCCTCAGTCATTTCCCTAGGTGGAACTTCCTGATTCTGGGTGTAGATGGAGACTAAGTATCTAGGCTTGGGCTCTAATCAAAGACTGATGTTGAAGAACAAAGAAAGTCAGCAGATATTTTGCATTCTTTGTATTTACTTTCTGCTTAAATGTTTTCTTTAGAATTTCCTTATTTCTTTTTTTTCCTTGATGATAATATCTTCACTTAACCCTCATTCTTAATATTTTTCTGGGTATAAGATTCCAAGTTGATAATTAACTTCTTTATAAATATGGATTTTCTTTCTTCTCTTGTTGATAAGATTTCAGCAATTGTGTATAATCATTATTCATTTCAGGTGGTTTACTTTTTATTTTCTATATTTTGTAACAATTTTATTTTTCTTCAGTGTCTTCACTATATTTCATCTAGAAATGGACTTCTCTTTTACATTTCCTTCTTTGGACTAGCTAGAGTTTCTAGGATTGACATCTTTTAACAATAATGGAAAGTTATCATCCATTGTCTACGGATACTGCTACTTTTACTCTTCTCTGTGTTAAATGCCTTGGAATTTTTTATGGACATTTTGATGTCCTGGTAAATGTTTAACAATTGGCTTTTCAATGAAAAAACCCTGATGGTAGCTTTTGAAAATTTCCATGTATGAATATCCTCATCATGGGCACTTTCAAAATACCACAGTGAGGTTCCTGAATCCAGAGTTGGAAAAATATATGCACGATCAGCTTTTGTAGGCTAGTCAGAGCTGGTTCTGTTGTGTGGACTTAATTCTTCTTTTTTATCTGTCTTCCATGTTACATATTTTCCATTTATTCTTCCAGGTTTCTAACATTCTCCTTAGGTATGGTTAATTTGATTGCTAATGCAAACATAGAGCTTTACATTTAAATTTTTAAAAAATATTCATTTTGGGGTTGTGCTGAATGATTTTTAATGTGCTAGTTTTCTGTTCTTATTTTCAAGCCTTTATTATATTTTGACAAATACATATATATGCTACATGCAACTGATATATAAATTTGTAACATTTTGTGTTTTGTCTAATAATTTCAGTGATAATGGAAATCTGTTTATACTTGTTTTGACTCTAAAGCCTTACCTTCTCTCAAGTTTTGTAATTTTTTTACTGTGAATTGATCATTTTCCATGAAACATTATTTTTAAGAAACTAGAATTTCCCCAAAAGGGCATTTATTTACTTATACCAGTCACATTTCTAAATTCTCTTTCAAGGTTTTAGACACATATCGCCATTATAATTTCTTAAAACAAATATGTATAAAAGCCAGCTTGTCAAATTTTCCAGAGATTTGTTCTTTTCCATTTTGTTCCAGAACTGAAAAAGGTGCATTTTCTTGCTGTTGTTTTTAGCAAAAAGAGTTTTTATCTTTCATTAATCATTATTTAGGGGATATGGTCTTTTGATGTTCTGGTTTTACATAGAGGTCTCCTGTTAAGAGTTTTTATGCTATGTGGGCCTAGAATTTTTTCCCTGTCCCTTACAGTCTTTAAAATAGTCCTCAAAACACAAGCTCAAGATCTCCAGCAATCAGCAGATACAGTAAAGGTGAATCTTCAAGATAAAAAGTAGATTAGGTTCTTTTTTTATTTTCAGGGTTCCAGATTCCATTTTTGGGGATTCAGAATAGATCTCACTTTTTTGTGAAAATCTGTGGAAAATTAGCAATGAATTGTATTTATATTTCATTTTATATTTATTTCTTATTACTTTTTCAGCATTTCATTTGTTTTAGTATGAAAAGTGACACACATGTCTAATCTTTTAATTTAGATTTCAAAACCTAAAGCCAGGATTTGTATCTAATGAAAACCTAAAGAACAAAACATAGCAGACTGCATCAACACAGTGAGAAAAAAAAAATAATGTCCTTTTAATCTCAATAAATGCCTTTTTAATTTTACCCCCTAATTACTTTTTAGAGGAGTATTCACCATTTCTTCAAAATAATTCAAATTTAGCAAAATATCAGATTGTTAAATTAGACTCAACTTGCCTTATTAAATTGCTTCACTTCACTTGTCTAACACACAAAGGTTTTTTCAAGTATGTAGTGTAACAAACCAGTCAAATTACTGTTAGCTATAGGCAACTGCATTTAACATGTATCAATCATATCAAAATAAATTTCAAAACTGAATTCTACTTTTTAGTTAAAGCATTTAAATAGCATCTGTTTGTGGTTTCTTTCTCTGGTGTCTAAATTTTATTTCTGTTCTCTATGGTTTGTGGTAAACCTGGATACATATCTACTTAATAAAAATTATTGTCCTCATTCATAAACAGATTTGGATTTTAAGACATTTAAAATTGGTCATATTTTAAATATTTTACTACTTGTGTGCTTCCAATATTATCTACCAACAAACTGGTAATCTTCTTCTCTAGATATCCGTTATAAGAGTCAGAAGAGAACTGTTAATCATACTGTAAGTATCAGTGATACTCACCAGACATCAACTCTCAGCCCTCAGAGTACACAGTTGGGATTGCATTTCCTTGTCTCCTTCCATGGGTGGAGAATTTTGGATAGTTTTGATGAGTAAATTTTGAGCAGACACATGCCACTTCTAGGTAGAGTAATCTGGATCACCGATGTGGGAGCAGTGTAATCAAAAGCATTCTTAAAAGTGGAAAAGAAGGCAAAGAAGAGAATCACAGAGAGTTGTGACCACAGAAGAGTGTTTAGAGAGATGCAATGTTGGCTTTGAAGATGGAGGAAACGTACTAACCTCCAAGGAACGGCTGCTAGAAGCTGGAAAGGCAGGAATGGAATATCCCCTCGTACCCCTAGAAAGGAAAGCAGCTCTGTGGACAGTTTCAGTATAAGCCCTTGATACCCAAGATAGACTTCTGACTTCCAGAAAGGTAAGATAACACATTTAACTTGATGTTTTAAACCATTTACTTGGTGGTGATTTGCTATTCTGTGCTTTGTCGTTCAGTTGTGTCTGACTCTTTGTGACCCCATAGACTGTAGCCAACCAGTCTCCTTTGTCCATGAGATTCTCCCAGCAAGAATACTGAAGTGGATTGAAATATCCTCCTCCAAGGAATCCTCTTGATCCAGGGACTGAAACTGCATCTTGTGTCTCCTGCATTGGCAGGCAGGTTCTTTACCACCAGTGCCACCTGCGAAACCCAGGTGATTTATGTGTGTCTTTCTTCTTTTTTCAACTTCCAGCTTTATTGATGCATAATGGACATATAGCATTGTATACGTTTATTATACATGATAATTTGATACAACTATATATTACAAGATGCTTAAAGTTCATGGTAATTTGTTACAGAGAACATTAATGCAGTGGTATTTGTCAGTGTATTATGTAAAATGTATACTTTCAATAACTGACATATTTTATTAGTATTATCTGGAAATGTATTAATACACATTGAAGAACTAGCTGATACTAGATCCAAAACACTTCACTAGAAATTCCAGGTGCAACAGTAAGACAGAAATACTGATGCTCACTGAATACATAATAACATAGAATTTCCAGCATATTAACTTTATTATTAACCATAAAAGCAAGTTCATCAGATATAATACTTTATATAAAGAAATGAAAGTGAAGTCCTCAAACTGTCATTTAATTTTAAAACTTTTGTTGATATAGAGGAAGATTTAGTGGAGCAAATCTGAGGATATTGGGCAGAAAAAGCTTTCAGTCACACTGTTTCAATTGCAAAATTAATCTATTTGCGTATCTTTCCCTTCACAAAGATTTATTCTGCGTTCAAGCCAGGTTCTCCAGATGCTCCTGCATGCCTCTGGGTCTTTACATGTACTGTTCCTTTTGTGTGATGCGTCCTTCCCTGTGCTTTTAACTTGGCAAGTTCTTCTTTTTCATTTCCCCTCAGACTTTGCTGCATCAAAGAAATTTTCCTTACCCTTTTATTAGCCTAGTTTATCTAGTTGTGGTTGTGCTCCCACCATTTCCGGTACTCATTATTATCACATTTTAAAAATATTAAAATGGAAAATTTCATGAAATTATAATAGAAAACATGAAAAAATAAGTGTGAGGCAGAAACAGATATTTAGAACATAAAAGGAAGTATTTGAGAAGTAGTTCATAACTAAGTTAGATATAAATGAATCTTTTTAAAAGTATGTGCTGTGCTTAGTCGCTCAGTTTTGTTTGGCTCTTTGCGACCCCATGGATTCTAGCCTCCCAGCCTCCTCTGTCTATGGGGATGCTCCAGGCAAGAATACTGGAGTGGGTTGCCATGCTTCCCTCCAGGTTTAAAAGTATAACATAGTATAAAACATATTTGTGTGACTAAAATGGGAGAATTAACTACCAGATTCGCTTGAATGAATGGTTGCCATTCTCTGATTCTCAGAGCATCCCTCATTCCCAGGGAGAAGGATGGAAGTTATCTCCCTACCTCAAAAATTCTGAGAAGTTTTGTGCCTATGCTGTGACTGATTCAGTGAATAGATGTTAAGTTTGTCCAGAGTACATTTCTATCAAACGATGAGGGAGGGGATGTGAATATTTCCCAAGGGTCAGGAGAGCTGCTCAGAAGCCTTTACAGGTTCTTCCCATAGTAACAAAATATCTATTGTCTTTTATCTTTGTATCACTCTCTTTTGAATAAAGGATACTATAGATTTTGTATATTTATACCTCTCACATATGGCTAGCACATTGTGAACATATAGTAAATTTGATATTGAATTATGAATGTATACTTTTCACTTTCATGCATTGGAGAAGGAAATGGCAACCCACTCCACTGCTCTTGCCTGGAGAATCCCAGGGACAGGGGAGCCTGGAGGTCTACCGTCTATGGGGTCGTACAGAGTCGGACATGACTGAAGCGACTTAGCGATATGAGAAATTGAGAAATAGATATAGATTCCAAGACATAACTATCTAAAATAAGCTACTGCAAAAATGACAGTTTTTTAAAAGTCAAGGTTATTTGCAGAGCAGTAATAGATAATACATTTTCCTCTAATTTTCTTAGTATTAACCTTATATAGATAAAATATATTTTTAGGTCTATCTTTCAGATGAATCAGCTCAGCAAGAAAGAATTAAATACATATCCAGTGAGAATAAGATTTGCTTTTCTAATTCTTTGCCTTTTCCCTCATTTGTTTTTGTTGAGTCGCTCAGTTGTATCTGTCTCCTTGTGACTCCATGGACTGCAACACATCAGGCTTCCAGTTCTTTCACTATTTCTCAGGGTTTCCTCAAACTGCTTGGAAAATCCCATGGATGGAGGAGCCTGGTAGGCGACAGTCCACAAGGTCGCAGAGAGTCAGACATGATTGAGCGACTTCACTTCACGTGTCCATTGAGTCGGTGATGTCATCCAACCATCTCATCCTCTGTCGTCCCCTTCTCCTCCTGCCCTCAATCTTTCCCAGCATCAGGGTCTTTTCAAATGAGTCAGTTCTTCACATCAGGTGGCCAAAGTATTGGAGTTTCAGCTTCAGCATCAGTCCTTCCAATGAATATTCAGGACTGATTTCGTTTAGGATAGACTGATTTGATTTCCTTGCAGTCCAAGTGAATCTCAAGAGTTTTCTCCAACATCACAGTTCAAAAGCATAGATTCTTAAGCACTCAGCCTTCTTAATGGTCCAACTCTCACATCCATGCATGATTACTAGAAAAACCATAACTTTGACTATAGAAACCTTTGTTGGCAAAGTGATGTCTTTGCTTTTCAATACGCTGTCTAGATTGGTCATTGCTTTTCTTCAAGAAGCAAGTGTCTTTTAATTTCATGGCTGCAGGCACTGTCTGCAATGATTTTGGGGCCGAAATAAATGAAGTCTGTCAGTGCTTGCATTGTTTCCCCATCTATATGCCATGAAGTGATGGGACTGAATGCCATGATGTTAATTTTTTGAATGTTGAGTTTTAAGCCAGCTTTTTCATTTTCATCAAGAGGCTCTTTAGTTCCTCTTTGTTTTCTGCCATAAAGGTGTTGTTATCTGCATATCTGAGGTTATTGATATTTTTCCTGGAAATCTTGATTCCAGGCAGTGATTCATCCAGCCCTGCATTTTGCATGATGTACTGTGCATGTAAGTTAAATAAGCAAAGTGACAATACAGCCTTGACACACTCATTTCCCAATTTTGAACCAGTCCATTTTCCATGTCTGTTTCTAACTGCTGCTTCTTGACCTCCATATGGGTTTCCTTCTTTAATTATTACTATAATCAACTAATATGTTTTAGGGATTCCCAGGTGGTGCAGTGGTAAAGAATCTGCCAGCCAAGGCAGGAGACTCAGCATATGCGGGTTCAATCCTTGAATCGGGAAAATCCCCTGGAGGAAGAAATGGCAACCCACTCTAGTATTCTTGCCTGGGAAATCCCATTGTCAGAGGATCCTAGTGGGCTACAGTCCATGGGGTTGCAAAGAGTCTGTTACAACTGAAGACTGAACACACCCTAACAAAATCCAATATGTTATAATTTATTGGTTGAATGTTGAAACCTGTGAGTAAAAAACTGAGAACTGAATCAGTCATCACAAAAATCACTAGTGATAAAATATCCTACTTCATGTATTGTTTCACATTTTTTCATTAGCAACAATACTAATTTAATAACCACACCTTGACCATGCAGCTCTTTTATAGAATCCACTTTCATTACTAGTCACAGTTTTGCCAAGTAAGCTTCAGGGGGAAGTAATTAAATTTAATAGAAGCCACCTTCATTTTGAATCTGCCGTCAATTTAAAGCCATGGGGAAAGGTAATTACATTTAATAGACACCATAGTTTCTAGACGAAGATGTACGGTATGTGACGTTAATCATTAGTCCAGCGGTCTGAAAAGTAAAATCTTACTCAGAACAAACTCCTTACAAGTAAACTAGACCCTCCATTTCCCTTTCAACTTAATAGAAGTAAAAAATGATGCTTTTTTGTCCCTTAAATATGTCATTGAAATTTTACTCTGATGATTCAGTTCATTGATTTCAAGCAATGAAATGAAGGTAGATGGCATTTATGAATCCCACTGCAGTATTATTAACTCTTAAGGAAATATATATTGATAATATTCTTTATTAAATATTCCTTAGGCTCAATAACATCTCTCTCTTTTTGTAATTGCTAAGGCTGGTGCAATAAACTACTGCTTTTCAAATTTATTCTTATATTGCATTTTTTTATGCTGTGGTTTATGTAAATTAAAAATGTTTACTGAGTCTCAGTATATAAGAGTTTTAAATCAGTGAATGATAATAATAAATATGAAAGCAGAGCATTCCTTTTTGGTAAACACATCTACAAGCCTGACTGCATTTCACTAAGCATTTTATAGGTTCATTATGTTATTTGGCTCACATTGAAGTCACCTTAGATTTAATTTTTATTTTTTTCTTCATGGTGTATGAATAATTTTTGGCTTCTCTTTAGACATTTGATTTTAGAAATAGTTTTTGAATCAGATTTAGATAATGAGTTCATATGCAGTTCCCATAAACTCAAAGGGAATTTCCCAAGGGTTCATGAAATTAAAGATGAATATAGAATTGGTAAAATTTACAACACCATTTTAGGAATCTAGAATTATTACCCTTCAATGATAATTCTGTTCAATTTTTTTTTTACTTGTACTTATTCTGTCAAGCATAGTCATATGCAGAAAGAGGCAAGGAAGAGAGAGGCAAAGAAAGAAGGAGAGTATGGATAAGAATTTTTTTTAGGATTGGAGGGAACAAAAATTTCTCAGTAAAAAAGGAAATTGATCCAAATAGCATTTGACACTTTTCCAAAGAATAGTAATAATGATAAATCTATATCAGTGACTCAAATAAGACACAAAACATTCTTTTGTGAAACTAAAACAATACTGAAAGCATTTTGTAAGAAAATTTTAAGAAATTATGCATTTAACATTTGTGATAAGAAATGAAAGCACAGTGGTCTTTTTGTTTATTTACAGTATTACTTTCCAGGGATACCAGCAATCTCTTAAGAAATACCAATGTTGAGTTTATTCATTTTTCAAGCACATTTTTGGGCTCTATTGGCTCATTTTTCTTAGTAATTGCATTTGTAATTATCAAGGCATACTTTTGTCTTTCTTCTCAAAGGCTATAAGAAGTACTTATTTACTGGGGTCAGATTACTTTGTTTGTTTGGTTTTTTTTGAAGAGTCATCATCATGTTTAGTGAAGTAAAAAGTTAGAATAGTAAAAATTCATCACACCAGGAACATTGGTTGGGTGCCTATTAACATCGCTCACATTTTTTAAGACAATTTGGTTAATATTTTCAAAAATTTTAAATTTTCAGTAATTATATTTTATCTGAAAAAAGACAGAAACAATTGAAAACAAACTCTATGGTTTTCTTTCTTTTTTTTTTTTTAATTTAAACATTGCTTGCCTTACATGTTTACAACAGCCCATAGAATAGTTAGAAATTCATACATTTTTAATATTAATAAAATTTTCTGTTCAGCAACATTTCTAAAAGCCATCATATAGCCTATTTATGTAAGTTTAAAGAATTTTACATGACTATCTATAATTTATATAGTTTTTACAGTTAATCAGTATTGGGGGAAAATGTTTTGAATAAATCAAGAATTTTGAAAGGTATTGAAAAGTATATTTGCATAATTTTATCAAATAAATAGTCAAAGCTATTTTTTTTTTTTTCTGATAGTCATGTATGTATGAGAGAGTTGAACCATAAAGAGGCTGAGTGCCAAAGAATTGACACTTTCAACTTGTTGTGCTGGAGAAGACTTGAGAGTCTCTTGGACTGCAAGGAGATCAAACCAGTTGATCCTAAAGGAAGTTAACCCTGAATATTCATTGGAAGGACTGATGTTAAGTCTAAGCTCCATTATGTTGGCCAACTGATGCGAAGAAATAACTCGTTGGAAAAGGCCCAGATGCTGGGGAAGATTGCGGGCAAAAGAAGGGGACAGCAGAGGATAAGATGGTTAGATAGCATCACCAACTCAATGGACATGAGTTTGAGCAAACTCCAGGAGATAATGAAGGATAAGGAAGCCTAGTATGCTGCAGTTCATGGAGTCACAAAGGGTCAGACACAACTTAGTGACAACAACAACAGCATTCTTCTTAATCTTAGGTTTTGATCTAAGTAATTCCAGAAAAACATCTATTTCTGCTTTATTGACTATGCCAAAGCATTTGACTGTGTGGATCACAATAGACTGTGGAAAATTCTTCAAGAGATGGGAATACCAGACCACCTGACCTGTCTCTTGAGAAATCTGTATGCAGGTCAGGAAGCAACAGTTAGAACTGGACATGGAACAACAGACTGGTTCCAAATAGGAAAAGGAGTACGTCAAGGCTGTATATTGTCACCCTGCTTATTTAACTTATATGCAGAATACATCATGAGAAACGCTGGACTGGAAGAAACACAAACTGGAATCAAGATTGCCGGGAGAAATATCAATAACCTCAGATATGCAGATGACACCAACCTTATGGCAGAAAGTGAAGAGGAATTAAAAAGCCTCTTGATGAAAGTGAAAGTGGAGAGTGAAAAAGTTGGCTTAAAGCTCAACATTCAGAAAATGAAGATCATGGCATCTGGTCCCATCACTTCATGGAAAATAGGTGGGGAAACAGTGTCAGACTTTATTTTTTTGGGCTCCAAAATCACTGCAGATGGTGACTGCAGCCATGAAATTAAAAGACACTTACTCCTTGGAAGGAAAGTGATGACCAACCTAGATAGCACATTCAAAAGCAGAGACATTACTTTGCCAACAAAGGTTCGTCTAGTCAAGGCTATGGTTTTTCCTGTGGTCATGTATGGATGTGAGGGTTGGACTGTGAAGAAGGCTGAGCACCGAAGAAGTGATGCTTTTGAACTGTGATGTTGGAGAAGACTCTTGAGAGTCCCTTGGACTGCAAGGAGATCCAACCAGTCCATTCTGAAGGAGATCAGCCCTGGGATTTCTTTGGAAGGAACCATGCTAAAGCTGAAACTCCAGTACTTTGGCCACTTCATGCGAAGAGTTGACTCATTGGAAAAGACCCTGATGCTGGGAGGGATTGGGGGCAGGAGGAGAAGGGGACGACAGAGGATGAGATGGCTGGATGGCATCACTGACTCAATGGACGTGAGTCCGGGTGAACTCCAGGAGTTGGTGATGGACAGGGAGGCTTGGCGTGCTGATTCACGGGGTCGCAAAGAGTCGGACACGACTGAGTGACTGAACTGAACTGAACTGAATTTACAATCTAGTGAAAATGGAGCGTGCAAACAGATTAGTAGCACATGACAATGTGATGAATGCTATTAAAATATAGGAAAGGGGCTTCTTTAGCCGTCTGCAAAGTCATGGGAGACTTGAGTAGAAGTTATAAGAGGAATAAAGAGTTAACTTTAGAGAAATCCAGTTAAGTTCTTCTCCACAGTATTGCAAGTTTCCAATCCCATGTTTCCTCTATTTTCTAATAGGATGTTCCTAATTTCCATTTCAGGTTGCCATCCACATTTCTACCAACATTCCATTCATGAATACTTAGGTGTTTTCTCTACAATTCCCCATTTTTCTTCCTGAGCCCTTATCAGAAATTATCCTCAGTGGTCCATTCAAGGCAATGTAGCCTTTTAAAACACACATCTCAAAATTTTCCAGCCTCTTCCCATCACCCAGTTCCAAAGCAGCCCCCATATGTTTAGGTGTTTATTATAGCAACACTCCTACTTCTCAGAATCAATTTCTGTCTTATTCCATTCAAGCTGTAATTATAGAGTAGCAATGGCATCCCACTCCAGTACTCTTGCCTGGAAAATCCCATGGATGGAGGAGCCTGGTGGGCTGCAGTCCATGGAATCACTAAGAGTCAGACACGACTGAGCGACTTCACTTTCACTTTCCACTTTCATGCATTGGAGAGGAAATGGCAACCCACTCCAGTGTTCTTGCCTGGAGAATCCCATGGACGGAGAAGCCTGGTAGGCTGCAGTCCACGGGGTTGCACAGAGTCAGACACGACTGAAGTGACTTAGCAGCAGCAGCAGCATAGACTGGGTGTCTTGCTGCTACAGTATCCTTGCCTGGGGCTACAGTTAATGGGGTCTCAAAAGAGTTGGACACAACTTAGCAACTAAACAACAACGATAAAAATAGTAATAAAAAATAAACAGTAGTTTTTACTACTAATTCTGAAGCACAGAATACATAGACTAAAGCTCAACTATTTTCAGGCATACAAATCTCTTATGTAATCATTGATTCAAAAAGCAAAAGATTTATGAAGGGCCATGAGGACACTGTGTATATATAAAAACATGCATATATATATTCAATACACATTTGAAAAAATATAAATTACATAATTTTGTACATAATTACAAATGTACATAAATTGCATCATTACAAAGCAAAAACAACACCCAGTTGTGGATATGACTGGCGATAGAAGCAAGGTCTGATGCTGTAAAGAGCAATATTGTATAGGAACCTGGAATGTTAGGTCCATGAATCAAGGCAAATTGAAAGTGGTCAAACAGGAGATGGCAAGAGTGAACATCGACATTCTAGGAATCAGTGAACTAAGATGGACTGGAGTGGGTGAATTTAACTCAGATGACCATTGTATCTACTACTGTGGGCAGGAATCCCTTAGAAGAAATGGAGTAGTCATCATAGTCAACAAAAGAGTATGAAATGCAGTACTTGGATGCAATCTCAAAAATGGCAGAATGATCTCTGTTCATTTCCAAGCCAAACTATTCAATATCACAGTAATCCAAGTCTATGCCCTGACCAGTAACACTGAAGAAGCTGAACGGTTCTATGAAGATCTACAAGACCTTTTAGAACTAACACCCAAAAAACATATCCTTTTCATTATACGGGACTGAAATGCAAAAGTAGGAAGTCAAGAAACACCTGGAGTAATGGGCAAATTTGGCCTTCGAGTGGAGAATGAAGCAGGGGCAAAGGCTAATAGAGTTTGGCCAAGAGAATACACTGGTCATAGCAAACACCCTCTTCCACAACACAAGAGAAGACTCTACACAGGGACACCACCAGATGGTCAACACTAAAATTAGATTGAATATATTCTTTGTAGCCAAAGATGGAGAAACTCTATACAGTCAGCAAAAACAAGACCAGGAGCTGACTGTGGCTCAGATCATGAACTCCTTATTGTCAAATTCACACTTAAATTGAAGAAAGTGGGAAAAACCACTAGACCATTCAGGTATGACCTAAATCAAACCCCTTCTGATTATACAGTGGAAGTGAGAAATAGATTGAAGGGACTAGATCTGAAAGACAGAGTACCTGATGAACTATAGATGGAGGTTGGTGACATTGTACAGGAGACAGGGATCAAGATCATCCCCAAGAAAAAGAAATGCAAAAAAGCAAAATGGCTGTCTGAGGAGGCCTTAAGAGTAGCTGTGAAAAGAAGAGAAGTAAAAAGCAAAGGAGAAAAGGAAAGGTATACCCATTTGAATGCAGAGTTCCAAAGAATAGCAAGGAGAGATAAAAAGCCTTCCTCAGTGATCAATGCAAAGAAATAGAGGAAAACAATAGAATGGGAAGGGCTAGAGATCTCTTCAAGAAAATTAGAGATACCAAGGGAACATTTCATGCAAATATGGGCTCAATAAAGGACGGAAATGGTATGGACCTACCAGAAGCAGAAGATATAAAGAAGAGATGGCAAGAATACACAGAAGGACTGTAAAAAAAGATCTTCACAACCCAGATATCACGATGGTGTGATAACTCACCAAGAGCCAGACATCCTGGAATGGGAAGTCAAGTTGGCCTTAGGAAGCGTCACTACGAACAAGGCTAGTGGAGATGATGTAACTCCAGTTGAGCTATTTCAAATCCCAAATGATGATACATTTCATGTACTGTACTCAATGTGTCAGCAAATTTGGAAAAGTCAGCAGTGTCCACAGGACTGGAAAAGGTCAGTTTTCATTCCAATAGCAAAGAAGGGCAATGCCAAAGAATGCTCAAATTACTGCACTCATCTCACATGTTAATAAAGTAATGCTCAAAATTCTCCAAGCCAGGCTACAGCAATATGTGAACCGTGAACTTCCAGATGTTCAAGCCGGAGTTAGAAAAGGCAGAGGAACCAGAGATCAAATTGCCAACATCTGCTGGATCATGGAAAAAGCAAGAGAGTTCCAGAAAAACATCTATTTCTGCTTTATTGACTATGCCAAAGCCTTTGACTGTGTGGATCACAATAAACTGTGGAAAATTCTGAAAGAGGAATACCAGACCACTTGACTTGCCTCTTGAGAAATCTGTATGCAGGTCAGGAAGCAACAGTTAGAACTGGACATGGAACAACAGACTGGTTCCAAATAGGAAAAGGAGTACGTCAAGGCTGAATAGTGTCACTCTGCTTATTTAACTTATACGCACAGTACATCATGAGAAATCCTGGATTGGACGAAGCACAAGCTGGATCAAGATTTCTTGGAGAATTATCAATAACCTCAGATATGCAGATGACACCACCTTTATGACAGAAAGTGAAGAGGAACTAAAGAGCCTCTTGATGAAAGTGAAAGTAGAGAGTGAAAAAGTTGGCTTAAAGCTCAACATTCAGAAAATGAAGATCATGGCATCTGGTCCCATCACTTCATGGCAAATAGATGGGGAAACAGTAGAAACAGTGGCTGACTTTATTTTGGGGGGCTCCAAAATCACTGCATATGGTTATTGCAGCCATGATATTAAAAGACGCTTACTCCTTGGAAGGAAGGTTATGACCAACCTAGACAGCATATTAAACAGCTGAGATATTACTTCGCCAACAAAGGTCTGTCTAGTCAAGGCTGTGGTTTTCCCAGTAGTCATGTATGGATGTGAGAGTTGGACTATAAAGAAAGCTGGGCACCAAAAAATTGATGCTTTTCAGCTGTGGTGTTAGAGAAGACTCTTGAGAATCCCTTGGACTGCAAGGAGTTCCAACCAGTCCATCCTAAAGGAGATCAGTACTAGGCATTCATTGGAAGGATTGATGTTGAAGCCTAAGCTCCAATACTTTGGCCACCTGATGCGAAGAGCTGACTCATTTGAAAAGACCCTGACCCTGGGAAAGATGAGGGCAGGAAGAGAAGGGGACAACAGAGAATGAGATGGCTGGATGGCATCACTGACTTGATGGACATGAGTTTGGGTAAACTCCAAGAGTTGATGATGGACAGGGAGGCTTGGCATGCTGCAGTTCATGGGTTTGCAAAGAGTAGGACATGACTGACTGACTGAACTGAACTGAACTGAAATTACATAAATGCAAATAAATGAAACAAACATATGTACATTTATATATGCATTCTTATCTATGTTTTTTGTGTCTCTTTCTATATAGTTGTTACATAACATATTCTTTACATGTGACTGTACATAACAGTGAAGAGAGTAAGACAAAGGTGAAAACACTGCCTTTGAAAATAAACTTATAATATTAAAAATACATGTAACTTTTGAAATGGCATGGGAGAGAAATTCAAGTAAAGAGAACAATGTAAGAATGAAAAGTTATCTAATACAGAATCATTGATAGATATGGACTAAAAATTGTCTAGATATCTAGACAAAAGAGTCTAGACAAACATTACTGAAACTTAGTGTTTTATCTGTGTAATGGGGATAATAATATTTTCTGTGTCTCATGCAAGGTATGTATTTTTGATACATTCCTTTTATGTATTTAAAATGTCTGTAATAAATCTCTCTAGAAACCAAGTAGAATGTTAGAAGATAAAGAGAGATGATAAAGCAATAAACAGTTGGAAAATGAATTTTGAAATCTGGTGTTTAAAAATCAGATCCATCTCAGTTTTCCCTCTTGGTTTTTCATTTACTAGTTATGTACCACTGGACTATTGGCTTAATTGGTTTAAAGCTGTGTCTGTATATGTATAATGGAGCTTTTAATGATACCTGCAACACAGTGACATAGGGAGAATTAAAAAACATTAGGCAACCCACTCCTGTGTTCTTGCCTGGAGAATCCCAGGGATGGGGAAGCCTGGTGGGCTGCCGTCTATGGGGTTGCACAGAGTCGGACATGACTGAAGCGACTTAGCAGCAGCAGTGTTAGCTTGCCTCTGGATAGTTGTATAAAGTACCATCTCCCTTTTCTTAGGTAAAAATAGTCTCAGAAAACAAAGGAAGATGGCCACATTCTTAAAAAGGACAACTAGTAACCACTGAGGTTCTCTCAGTAAAAGGATTTACAAAATTTATTTTCTATACCATTTTGTCTCACAGAAAATCCAGGCACACGATTTTTAACAAAGTATTTGCAAAATATTGCAAATGTGTTGCTTCACTGAAGATATTCTTTTTTTTTTTTTTGAAGATATTCTTGACATTTACTTTTAAAGTAATTGGGAGATCTAGGAAGAGACTAAGGGTTTCCTTCGTGGTTCAGCTGATAAAGAATCTGCCTGCAACACGGGAGACCTGGGTTTGATCCCTAGGTTGGGAAGATCCCCAGGATAAGGGAAAGGCTACCCACTCCAATATCTTGGGCTGGAGAATTCCATGGACTATTCCATGGGGTTGCAAAAAGTTGGACATGACTGACCAACCTTCACTCACTCATTCACTCACTCAGAAAGAGACTAAAGTTGTTAAGGTCAGATAGTAAATGGCATAGGGTAGTTCAGTCAAAACAGGGAGCTGTGACAACTGACAAGATATGAATTTTGTGACTGATAGAGATTTTCAAAGTTTAGAGGAAAAAATGATATTTCCAATATATGTATCATTTTATTAAAGACAAAATGAACAAAGTATTTGAAAATGCAATACTTTTCAAGTGACTTATTGTCTTTCTCCTCTCAAATTAGCTTTTTTAGTTTTTGTATCATCTTTTATTTCTTTTTCAATTCTACATGTATAATTTCCTCAATAACCTTGAGTCTAGGTTTTAAACATTATTAAATCTGTATTTTCTCAATGGAAACTTATGCATAATATACTGACAAAATGATTCTGTTTAAGCTGAAACTCATATGTTTTCTTCTTGAAAAATGAAACGTTTTATTTTTATTCTTTTTCTCGACAAAATATCCTGAATCAATACGCTATATCCATACATGAATTGTATTAAACATTTTTTTTTTTTTTAGTGCTTATCAGAGGAACGCATTTCGTTCTTGCAGAGCTGAAGGGTGTGTTAACTTCTAAACGAGATTCCTGACTTTAACAGGAATGTACTGAACAGGTCCTGTCCCTCTCCACATTTTATTCTGTCAGAATATAATTAAGCAATTAGACATGATAGTGTGTATTGTAATGTAGAAATAACACAGATCCTCAGATGTGTTATGCAGTACAAGATTGAATTCCATTAGGAATCTCCCCCAAAACAACTCATTTATACAAATAAAGTGTGTCCTTAACTGAGAACTTCAACAAAACAAGTCCACTGTGGGACACATTTGGTCTAAGATGGTAAAGTTGCAAAACAAAGGCTGTAAGATGGTTTTTCTGTTATTGCTTTTATTTTTTTTAAAAAACATGAAATATATTTATTTGCCTCCAGCTATTTTAATTTATTCCATACTAAAGTCTGCATTTTCTAAAGTTTCATAGATATCCAAGTTTACTTTTTAAGTATAATAATGTAAATTTGAGTTCTTAGATCTTAAATCATTGAACACTTTCCTTTGAATACTTAATTCTTGTCCCAACATAAAAATTATTAAAACATATATCATTGAATATATTTGTTCCACATAGGAATCATAAATAAAATTAAAATGTTTCTTGATTTCCTCATTATACAGACATGTTGAAAATTTAAATTTATTAAAATGAATATGTACATTCTATAACTGTGGTAAAAGTATATATATATATATACATATATTTAAATATATGTATATATATATATGAATGCATACATATCCAAATTTTACCACAGCCTGAATTATAACAATGTGAAGGCTATATAATATTAAATGGTCAGGAAGAAAGATGACAGAAGCTTAAAGATTTAAATATTTAAAACTTTAAATTTGATCATTATATTATTTAGTTGCAATAGAAACATAATGCACCATGTGTGCTGCTGCTGCTGCTGCTAAGTTCCTCGCATGCTGCAATTCATGGGATCACAAAGAGTCGGACACAACTGAGCAACTGAACTGAACTGAACAAAAGGGGAGATAGTGGGCATGTGCAATATACTACAAATAGAAAAATTTGTTAAAGGTATTCAGTCTAAATCTAATGTAATAATTCATGTACATAGACATTGCTCACACTTAAGATAAAAATAATCCTCTGAGAATATTAGTAACTAGTCTGAGACCTCTAGTCTATTATTTTTATTTTTTTCCAGATGTTCATGCTGGTTTTATTTTTATTTATTTATTTTTATTTCTGAAGTGTTTATTTTCTCTAATTTATTATTATTATTATTATTACTTTACTTTACAATATTATATTGGTTTTGCCATACATCAACATGCATCCACCACAGGTGTACACGTGTTCCCATCCTGAACCCCCCTCCCACCTTCTTCCGCATACCATCCCTCTGGGTCATCCCAGTGCACCAGCCCTAAGCTTCCTGTATCCTGCATCAAATCTGGACTGGCAATTCGTTTCTTATATGATATTATACATATTTTAATGCCATTCTCCCAAATCACCCCCCTCCCTCTCCCACAGAGTCCACGGGCCTATTATTAAATCTCACTGTGTCATAATATTTTCCTTTGGTACTGTTGGAATGACAGTATCTATGTACTCACTGAGCATAAGAACCAAGGCAACTTTATGGGCCTGCAACCAGGACAGTTGAGTAAAAGGACTTCACATCTAGGGTTTAATGTTCTGGATTTACATCTTGAAATGTTCAGCAATTTTATCTTAGAAATGGTGTTTTTTAAATTAAGTGAGACAACGGCACATGGGGAAAGGTGGTGGTTGGATCCAGGGGTGGGGAGCATCTCTTTTGCCTTCCAAACCTCTTGAATCTGGCTTGCATCAGTCTCTTTTGCTCAGCTTGAGACACCTCTGGGAATAAACCAAGACATAAAAATTGGGACAGTTCAATAATTCCAGGTATGAGTGAAATGTTCTGACATTTCCACTTAAAACTGCCATTGGCCAATATGAACATGAAAGGTAAAATTCATGCTAATAGCTAAAATTTTTAATTTTCCCTTTCTTAGAACAATATTAAATAGCAAAAAATACCATGACAAGTTGAGGAGGAAAGGAGAGAGAAAGGGAGAGAGGCAGAAACAGAGACTGTGGAAAAGTGTGGTACTTTTCCCCTGTTTTTTGAACAAAGGCTTGGGCATATGCATTTTTGCATAGTGGCCCATAAATTGTGTATCTGTCTCTGATACAAACCCTAAAATGTTGTGTTTATGTGATCATAAAAGATTCTTCTCCTTCTTTAAGGTAGCTTCTACTGCTGCCAAGTCCCTTCAGTCGTGTCCGACTCTGTGCGACCCCATAGATGGCAGCCCACCAGGCTCTGCCGTCCCTGGGATTCTCCAGGCAAGAACACTGGAGTGGGTTCCCATTTCCTTCTCCAATGCATGAAAGTGAAAAGTGAAAGTGAAGTCGCTCAGTCGTGTCCGACTCTTAGCGACCCCATGGACTGCAGCCCACCAGGCTCCTCCGTCCATGGGATTTTCCAGGCAAGAGTACTGGAGTGGTGTGCCATTGCCTTCTCCTCTTTAAGGTAGATTATGTGGTAAATTTGTACAATTATTATTACAATATTAACAGTAAAATCAAGTACATGTTTTTCTTGTTTTGATTAATTTTTCAAATTAAGAAAGCTTCCTTAGCTTTGTTTATAAAATTTCATTAATAAATGCATTATTATATACCCAAATGTGTGGTTGAAGTAATAGGATTTTCATTAATATTTCTGATGAATGTTGAAAGTTGGTGATGAGAAAGTAGAAGATAAATATGGAATAAAGCCATAAGTATGCTATGCAAATTATGAATAGCAAATTGGACACATTGATTAGATTCTTAGAAGGTGTAATAGATTGAAAAAAGAAGTCTGTCAACTAAATTTTTGACAGGTGTCAAATACACAGAACTATTTTTTAAAATGAGAGTAAGTAAATGACAGAGGGTGCTATGTGCACTTTTTATAAGTATGATTCAGTTTATTTTTACTAACATGAAGACTACTTTAGCAATTGATAGTTTTTGAAAACTAAGTGACCTTAGGAACTCAACTACCTGTTGTGGTGCAAATTTAGAACTAGATTCAAAGTTCTGTGTAATGTAATCGATAGTTTATAAGATCATAATAGCATTTCATTCTTTATATGACTATCATGTTCCTTGTAGGCTGAGAATACAATATCATAAATCAATATCTCAATGTGGCCATCCAAAGGAATCAACTGTTCCATTGTTTAGAACTTTGTTACTGTAGTAGAAAGATTTCTAGATATGGACTCAAAAAAGAGTCATGAGTTCCAGTCGTGATCTAGCATTTCACTGCCTGAATGACTGTGGGCAGGAGACTAACATTACTGAAACTTAGTTTTGTTATCTGTGTAATGGGGATAATAACATTTTCTGTGTCTCATGCATAGGATGTGGGAATCGAAGCAGCGTTAAATACAAAAGTATTCTGTAAATCGTGATGGACTACATAAGTGAGAGTTTCACTAACATAAATGGGCTTCCACTATGGGCTGAATTTACTGTTACCCAGAGAATAACATTAGTAACCCACTATACTCATATAACAATTTAGTGGATGCAAATCATTTTACTTTTATTAGTTATTCTTTTTGCCAATGGTATGAGAATTGCAAAACTGAATTAGATCTATGAGCAAACTGAGACAGACTTTAAATAATTGCCTGAGATAATAGAATCATCAAGTTTGGTAACTGAAAAACATGTTAATGATTATTTGCTCTATTTTTTTCATTCTCCGTATGAGAAAATTGAGGTTCAGATAAAATTGGTGAATTTCCTATGGCATGTATAAAAGAACAATTATATTACTTCATATATTTTACTTTATAGTTCCTTTTTCATTCTTATTAAATCTTTGCTATTCCTACAATGGCAATAATTTAATTTCTTCTTTAGTTGAAACAAATTTTATCATTCAATATACATAAAATAATAATATACTGTGATAGAGCATGATATTAACATTCATAATTCTAAATATTGCATTCATTCACTTATTTATTCAGAAATACAAATGAAGTTATCTAGTGTACCAGGCACTGTCTGTTACTCACAAGAAAATTCTCTCCTATTGTTTTCTTTAAGTCTAGTGTTTAAAGAGTAAGATAGACTCACTCATGGAGAAGGCGATGGCACCCCACTCCAGTACTCTTGCCTGGAAAATCCCATGGATGGAGGAGCCTGGTAGGCTGCAGTCCATGGGGTCGAGAAGAGTTGGACACAACTGAGCGACTTCCCTTTCACTTTTCACTTTCATGCATTGGAGAAGGAAATGTCAACCCACTCCAGTGTTCTTGCCTGGAGAATCCCAGGGACGGGGGAGCCTGGTGGGCTGCCGTCTATGGGGTCACACAGAGTCGGACACGACTAAAGTGACTCAGCAGCAGCAGCAGACTCACTCATTTCAAAGCAAATGAAAAAATATAAGATGAATTGTTAGTTATAAATAGTACCATAAATAAAGCAAACCTATTGTAGAGACATAGAATGAATAGAAGAAAACTGAGCTGTGAATTAAAAATGAGTGGTCAGATAATGCTGCTTTGATGAGGGAACACTTGGATTGAGTTAACCATGGCTAGTGAACATAAGTCAGGGACACAGCAAATAAAAAGCTAAGGGACTTTAATTGTATGTGAAATGCAGTAGAAAATAGGAAAATACTATGGTGCACTGTAACTTTTAGAGTATCACTGTAGCTTCAGTATAGACAGTGATTGGAGGAACTAATAATGGAAGCAAATGAAATCAGGACTGCAGTAGTACTGGTGAGAGAGGATGTTAATGTGGAGGCAAGGCTGCTGTGCTGTACTTGTATTGCTCAACCTATAGGTGGCACCATTCTCACAGACTGCAACTTGAATAGTTCTCTATTATAGAATTGTATAAAGAACAGTAAAACTGTATATAATGACCCTTCTTGGAGTGGGATGGTAACAGTGGAGAAGGAGAAAATTGGCAGAAAAAATATATAGAGTAAAAAATAAATTAAGCCTTTTAATTATATGAATAGTAATCAAGAAAAATGGGAGAGTTCTTTTTTTTTTTTTACAATTTGAAAGATAATTTACAAACAAGACATTTGTAAATTTACAAATTTGTAAGAGGAGAAGGTGTGGAGAAAAAGGAACCAATGGCACTGTTGATGGGAATGTGGACTGGTGCAGCCACTATGGAGGACAGTATAAAGATTCTTAAAAAACTAGGAATGAAACTATCATACATCCGAGAAATCCCAGGAATTTCTGGGCATATACCCCGAGGAAAGCAGAAGTGAAAAAAAACACATGTTTATTGCAGCAGCTTTTACTATATCTGGGACATGGAAGCAGCCTAGATGTCCATTGGCAGAAGAATGGATAAGGAAGTGGTGGTACATATACGCAATGGAATATTGCTAAGCTATAAAAAGGAATGCACTTAGGTCAGTCCTAGGAGTCTGAAATGCAGCACTTGGATGCAATCTCAAAAATGACAGAATGATCTCTGTTCATTTCCAAGGCAGACCATTCACTATCATAGTAATCCAAGTTTATGTCCTGACTAGTAATGCTGAAAAAGCTGAAGTTGAACAGTTCTATACAGACCTACAAGACCTTCTAGAACTAACACCCACAAAAGATGTCCCTTTGTTTATAGGGGACTGGAATGCAAAAGAGGAAATCAAGAAACACCTGGAATAACAGGCAAATTTGGCCTTGGAGTAGAGAATGAAGCAGGGCAAAGGCTAACAGAGTTTGGCCAAGAGAAAGCACTGGTCATAGTGTTAGGTAGGTAGAACAGGGAAAAGGAGTCCAAAGTGGCGGTGGCTAAAAGACAAAGAAGGTCAAAGGAAGGTCCGAGGACCAGAGTGAAGACTTCAGGCAGAACAAACAGCACTCCTGGCTAAGCCCAATTTGCGTAGGGCAGGCCCAGGTGGAGGAAAAAAACATATAAAAGGAGGAGCCAAAGCGCTTTCTCGTGGACTCTCTCTCCCGCGTGCGTGCGCTCTTTTCTCTCTCTCTCTCTCCTGCTATCTTCTAAATAAAATAGAGCTGTAACACTGATTTGCCTAAGAGCTGTAGCACGGTTTGTCCAAGACCTGAGAGCTGTGACACACCGAGGGCTTTAATGTCTGTTGCTCCAAATCTTTGTTGTGACGAGACAAAGAACCGGGAACATACACTCGCATGACATCTATGGTGCCGTGACTCGGATATAACCTGACTGAAACAACCTCTGCGTGGAAGAGGCCAAACACAGCAGGAGCCCAACTCAGCAAAGCTCCCGCGCTAGAAACGGAAGGCGAAGAAACCCAGCTCAGGGGAAGGCCCATCGTGCTGGAAACCGGGACAGCGAAAAAAAGAACTCAGTAGGAAGCTCACGCAGCCCAGTCTCAGATTCCAGAAGACCTCCGGTTAAGGTAAGAGGTCCTTGCTCCTATGGCTGGAGGGACCTTTACAATCTCTCATTTCTTGTTTCCTCGAACCTCCCACAAACAGGCGGGCGGCAGGGGCACAATTGAGGGACTCTGGAGAGGCTACTCCTCAGCATGTCCCAAAGGCACTATCTGCTGAGCCCCAGTAGCTGTTACACAAGCTGGTGGGGGTTCTTCTGTCCTTTATCTTCTCTGTGCCAAAGATCAGACCAATGAAACTGTGAGCACGGGTCAGATATTTAGCAAAATTTCCGGCGGGCTATGAAGGGGATTCCTTGGCATGGTTTTCCCACTGCTTTTTCCTCCTGTCCTTCAGCTCTCTCCCAGGACTCAAGCCCGGCCAAAACTAATGAAACTCAGGCTCTGATGTCTCACTGAAAAAATTCATTGAGAGACAAAGGGATAAGAGGTAGATTTGTTAGGATCCAGAGAGAAGCCACCCTTCAGGGTGTGAACTGTTGCCGAGGGCAAGGCCTGGGGCCATGGAATTAGGCCGGCTAGGTTTTGTGAGGGAATGGAATTCATATGCTATTAAGTGAGAGGATCATCCCAGCCATTGGGGAACCACCCATTCCTCCCTCTTTTGACCTTGTGCCTTGGAGCTGTCCTGCCATCTCTGGGTGTGTCTGTTGGCTTATAGATTGGGGATTAAGGTTTACTTGAATTTGACTTGTCATCTTGGACCCAACTGATTTTAATTGGTTTACATTATACCCTTGTGCTATGTCATTCTTTCAAATGTTGTGCTCTGCCCCCTTCCCTCCTGTTTCATGCTCTTTTCCTGAGCCCCGTCCAGACCCACAAGGTTGCCTCTACAATCTTCTGGAGAGACAACCAGAAAATAGCTAGCCTTGGGAGGGAAATGCTCTATAATATTCAACCCCCTAATCCTACCCAATACTGGTCACACTGGAGATCTTGGGGACACCCAAACTCCAGTCCGGGGGGTCCCAGGAGGTCATCACGCCTTGACCTACCTAGGGATTGGTCTTCGAGAGGTTGTCACGCCTCAACCTGTTCGGGGATCCTCTAGTCCCAGGGGTCCCAGGAGGTCGTCACGCCTCGACCTGCCCAGGGACCCAATTCTCAGGAGGCCATCATGCCTTGACCTGTCCGGGGACTCGATCTCTAGGAGGCTGTCATGCCTCAGCCTGCCTGGGGATCTGCACCCTGACCCGGGAACGCCTGGCTCTCAGGTTGCAACAGTTCTGGGTAGGATAAGCTTCAGAAAGACTCACCACTAAGGAAGTCTACCTATGGAAACAGAAAGAAGCCTATTACTGTGGGACTGTGCCTAGTCTCAGCAATAACTCAGGAGCCCAATGAGAACCCCATTGCCTTTCTGGAGAGGCTAAAAGAGGCACTCCAAAAGTTTACCAACCTGGACTTAGACTCTTATGAGGGACAGGTGATTTTAAAGGACAAATTCCTGTCCCAATGTGCATCAGATATCAGGATTAAGTTACAGCAGCTACAACAGCAGGACCCTGCTGCCTCTTTAGATGAGATGGTCCAGACAGCCACCAATACCTTTTATATCAGAGAACAGAAGGAGGCCAAGGCCCAGGAGAAGGAGAGAAAGAAAGAGACAAGGCATGCCCAGATGCTGGCCACCCTCCAGAGAAGCTCTATGGCAAACCCCGAGTCCTTGAAGGCACGAGACAAATGCCTGATCTGTAGACAGGCAGGGCATTGGGCCAAAGAGTGTCCAAACCGTGACAAGTCTCCTAGAACGGCTTGCCACAAATGCCATCAACTGGGACATTGGGAGGCACTCTGCCCTCGAGACCCAAGAGCCTCAAGGTCAAGCGCCAAGCCTACCCTCACGATGGTTCAAGAGGACTGAAGCGGCCCACTCCAGCCAGCCCGCCTGCCACAGATAACTATCACGGGGCTGGAGCCAAGGGTGCAACTGGATGTGGCAGGTAGTGGATGTGGCAGGTAGGTCCGAGAATTTCTTGGTTGACACAGGGGCTACCTACTCTGTCTTGATCTCCTACTCCAGAGACTTCTCCTCCCAAACCTGTACCATTTTGGGTGCTACAGGAAAAGCAACTACTAAAAGATTCACCCGAGCACTTCTTTGTTGCTGGGATGGACAAATATTTTCCCACCAGTTTCTAGTGGTCCCTGAGTATCCTACTCCCTTATTGGGAAGAGAGATACTCACTAAACTGGGGACCACCCTTGTGATGGGAAGTTTTTCAGCCCCTAGAGCTCTACAGCTCCTGGTTGCTACTGAAGAACCCATTACACCTTCAATAGAGAGGGACTAAAAACTATGGGAAGACAAAATTAACCCCCAAGTGTGGGACCAGGGGATTCCTGGACAAGCCCACCAAGCTGAACCGGTCATCGTCCTCCGAGATCCCACTCGGTTTCCTAACCGGAAACAATATCCTCTCAAAAGAGAGGCTCTGGAGGGACTACAGCCTTTAATAAATAAATTCCTTGCTTGTGGGCTATTGGTCCCCACCAGTTCACCATGTAACACCCCAATGCTCTCAGTAAAGAAAAAAGACAGAACCTGGCGAATGGTTCAAGATCTCCAGATCATAAATGAAGCTGTAGTCCCCCTCCATCCCACAGTACCCAATCCCTATGTAATCTTGGGAGAAATCCCACCCAGTGCCAAGTGGTTTACAGTCTTGGATCTCAAAGATGCATTTTTTTGCATACCACTGGCTAAAGAATCCCAATACCTTTTTGCCTTTGAGTGGGAGGCCCCAGGAGAAAAACACCAACAAATGACTTGGACGGTATTACCTCAGGGGTTCAGAGATAGCCCCCACCTGTTTGGACAGGCCCTTAGTCAGGATCTCCTGGATCTGGACCTGGGACCTAATGGGAAAATATTACAATACATAGATGACCTACTAATCTGCTCTCCAGATGAGAAAAGTGCCCAACAACATGCAGTTCAGGTTCTAAACCTCTTGGCAGAAAGGGGATATAAAGTCTCCCATGCTAAGGCACAGATGGTCGAGACAAAGGTCACTCACCTGGGAGTTCAGATTACACACGGGTCCAGGAGGCTGTCCTCTGATCCGGTACAAGGAATCCTCCAGTTGCCCTCCCCCACAACTCGAAAACAATTGTGAGCTTTCTTGGGGCTAACTGGTTATTGTAGAATCTAGATACCCAGCCCTTATATAAAAGGTTAAAGGGATGAGATGATTCAATCCCACTGATGTGGGGAATGCCTCAAAAGAAGGCAGAGGCTATACTAAAACAGGCCTTAACTCAGGCACCTGCCTTGAGGTTGCCAGACCCAGAAAAAGCATTCCAACTTTATGTCCATGAAAGAGAGGGAACAGCCTTGGGAGTATTAACTCAAAGGTTGGGATCTGAGCCCCAGCCTCTAGCTTACTTATCCAAGAGGCTTGATCCAACTACCCGAGGTTGGCCCCCCTGCCTTTGAAATCTTGAAGCTATTGCAATCATGATAGAAGATACTTTAAAACTCTCCTTTGGGGGCAAACTAACTATTTTTACCAGCCACCAAGTAAAACAACTCCTAAATGGGAGAGGCCATTTATGGATGTCTGATAAAAGAATCCTCAGATATCAAGTAATGCTGATGGAAAATCCAGGCCTCACTATATCCCCTTGTGAGGTTCTTAACCCAGCCACCCTCCTGCCTACCCCCGAGGGCTCTTTCCCCTTTCACTCTTGTCTAGAAACCTTGGACCACTGGACAAAACCCTGAGAGGGATTGTCAGAAGATCCTCTGACCAGTCCTGAGGAAATCTGGTACACTGATGAAAGCAGCTTTGTCTTGGATGGAAAAAGAAGAGCTGGGTATGCAGTAGTTTGCAATTTTGAGACCATAGAGGCTAAGTCTCTGCCACCAGGTACTTCAGCCCAATTAGCTGAGCTCATAGCCCTGACTAGAGCTTTAGAGCTGGGAAAAGGAAAAAGAATAGCCATCTACACTGACTCCAAGTATGCCTTTCTGGTGCTACATGCACATGCAGCTGTTTGGAAAGAAAGGGGCCCCTTGACTACCCGAGGGTCCCCAATCAAATATGGTGATCAGATTCTTCAACTCTTGGAGGCAGTCCATCTGCCCACTGAGGTTTCAGTCTCCACTGTAAAGAACACCAAAAAGGGAACACAGAAGTGGCACGAGGGAACCAAGCAGCTGATCAGGCAGCTAGGAGAGCAGCATTACAGAACCATGACCTAATAGAGATTGCCACCTTAGTTCCACAGACTAATTTGCCAGAAACTCCTTCATATTCTGAAGGTGAGACTCTTAAAACTAAGAGCGAGGGCTTTCAAGCAGATCATATGGGGTGGTTCCAAAAGGACGGACTCCTTTTTCTGCCTGGAAATCTCCAATGGAAGTTGGTTAACTCCTTACATGCCACTACTCATTTAGGAGAAAAGGCCCTCCAAAGATTACTAGAGAGGTCCTTCAGAGGAACAGGCTTCCAAACAACTATAAGACAGGTGGTCTCCTCTTGTCCCACTTGCCAATTAAACAACACCCAAGGAGCTCGAAGACCCCAGCTGGCCCAGCCCATCCAACGACCTGGGGCCTACCCAGGAGAGGACTGGCAGATGGACTTTGCCATCTGTCGAGGAACAAACATCCTCTTCCACAACACAAGAGAAGACTCTACACATGGATATCACCAGATGGTCAATACCAAAATCAGATTAATTATATTATTTGCAGCCAAAGATAGAGAAGCTCTATATAGTCAGCAAAAACAAGACCTGGAATTGACTGTGGCTCAGATCATGAACTCCTTATTGCCGAATTCAGACTTAAATTGAAGAAAGTGGGAAAAACCACTAGACCATTCAGGTATGACCTAAATCAAATCCCTTCTGATTATACAGTGGAAGTGACAAACAGATTCAAGGAATTAGATCTGATAGACAGAGTGCCTGAAGAATTATAGACGGAGGTTCATGACATTGTACAGTAGACAGGAATCAAGACTATCCCTAAGAAAAAGAAATGCAAAAAAGCAAAATGGCTGTCTGAGGAGGCCTTACAAATAGCTGTGAAAAGGAGATAAGTGAAAAGCAAAGGAAAAAAGGAAAGGCATACTCATTTGAATGCAGAGTTCCAAAGAGTAGCAAAGAGAGATAAGAAAACTTTCCTCATTGATCAGTGCAAATAAATAGAGGAAAACAATAGAATGGGAAAGACCTGAGATCTCTTCAAGAAAATTATAGATACAAGGGGAACATTTCATGCAAAGATGGACACAATAAGGGACAGAAATTATATGGACCTAACAGAAGAAGAATATATTAAGAAAAGGTGGCAAGAATACACTGAAGATCTTCATGACCCAGATAACCACAATGGTGTGATCACTCACCTAGAGCCAGACATCCTGGGATGTGAAGTCAAGTGGGCCTTAGGAGGCATCACTGAAAAAAGCTAATGGAGGTGATGGAATTCCAGTTGAGCTATTTCAAATTCTAAAGTATTATGCTGTTCAAGTGCTACATTCAATATGCCAGCAAATTTGGAAAACTCAGCAGTGCCATAGGACTGGAAAAGGTCCGTTTACATCCCAATCCCAAAGAAAAGCAATGCCAAAGAATGCTCAAACTACTGCATAATTGAACTCATCTCACATGCTAGTAAAGTAATGCTCAAAATTCTCCAAGCCAGGCTTCAACAGTACATAAACTGTGATCTTACAGTTGTTCATCTGGTTTTACAAAAGGCAGAGGAACCAGAGATCAAACTGGGAACCTTTGTTGGGTCATTGAAAAAGCAAGAGAGTTCCAAGGAAAGCATCTATTTCTGCTTTATTGACTATGCCAAAGCCTATGACTGTATGGATAACAACAAACAGTTTAAAGTTCTTAAAGAGATGGGAATACCCAACCACCTGACCTGCCTCCTGAGAAATCTGTATGCAGGTCAGGAAGCAACAGTTAGAACTGGACATGGACATAGTCCAAATAGGAAAAGGAATATGTCAAGGCTTATATTGTCACCCTGCTTATTTAACTTATATGCAGAATACACGATGAGAAACTCTGGGCTGGATGAAGCATATGCTGGAATCAGATTGCCAGGAGAAATATCAATAACCTCCAATATGCAGATGACACCACCCATATGGTACAAAGTGAAGAGGAACTAAAGAGCCTCTTGATGAAAGTGAAAGAAGAGAGTGAAAAAGTCTGCTTAAAACTAAACATTCAAAAAGCTAAGATCATGGCATCTGGTCTGATCACTTCATGGTAAATAGGGAAACAGTGGATAGAGTGACAGACTTTATTCTGGGGAGCTCCAAAATCACTGCAGATGGTGACTGCAGCCATGAAATTAAAAGACACTTGCTCCTTGGAAAAAAATTATGACCAACCTAGACAGCATATTAAAAAGCAGACCTATTACTTTGACAGCAAATATCTGTCTAGTCAAAGCTTTGGTTTTTCCAGTAGGCATGTATGGATCTAAGAGTTGGACTATAAAGAAAGCTGAGCACTGAAGAAATGGTGCTTTTCAACTGTGATGTTGGGGAAGACTCTTGAGAGTCCCTTGGACTGCAAGGAGGTCCAACCAGTTCATCCTAAAGGAAATCAGTCCTGTATATTCAATGGAAGGACTGATGCTGAAGCTGAAACTCCAATACTTGGGCCACCTGATGTGAATTGACTCATTTGAAAAGACCCTGATGCTGGGAAAGATTGAAAGCAGCAGAAGGGGTGACAGAGGATGAGATGGTTGGATGGCATCACCGACTCAGTGGACATGAGTTTGGGTAAACTCCAGAAGTTGATGATGGACAGGGAGGCCTGGCATGCTGCAGTCCATGGAGTTGCAAAGTCAGACACGACTGAGCAACTGAACTGAACTGAACTGAGTGAGGTGGATGAACCTAGAGCCTATTATACAGAGTGAAGTAAGTCAGAGAGAGAAAGACAAATACCATATATTAACACACATACATGGAATCTAGAAAGATGTTACCAACAATATTAAGTACAGAACATCAAAGGAGACACAAACATAAAGAACAGACTTTTGAACAAAGAAGGAGAAGAAGAGGGTGGGATAATTTGGGAGACTAGCACTGAAACATATATATTACCATATGAAAAATAGATAACCACTGCAGGTTTAATGTGTGATGCAGCACACCCAAAGCCAGAACTCTGGGACAACCTGGAGGGATAAGGTGGGAAGGGAGATGGAAGGGGGCTCAGAATGGAGGGGACACATGTATACAATTCATATTGATGTATGGCAAAAACTATCACAATATTGTAAAGTAATTATCCTCCAATTAAAATAAACAATGCTTTTAAAAAGAAAGATAATGGTGATATTATTTAATTCTTGAGTGCGTGCATGTTAAGTTACTCCAGCCATGTCT
>NW_011494748.1:3505430-3556935 GCF_000754665.1 Bison bison bison | reverse complement strand
CAGGCTCCTCTGTCCATGGGATTCTCCAGGCAAAAATGGGAGTGGGTTGCCATGCTCACCTCCAGGGCATCTTCCCCACCCATGGATTATACATGCATTTCCTACAGCTTCTGACTTGCAGGTAGTTTCTTTACTGCTGAACCACCAGGGAAGCCCACTTAAGTTTTGACTGCTCTATACTCATTTTTGCATTCATTATTATAAAATGAACAGTTGAATAGTTTCTTAAATTCATGTATTAAAATGCCTTTTAAATATTTTAAATCCCCTGTACTAGTATTTGCCCTATGGATATGATTTGACTTTGGTTTGTCAACATGAAAAAATTCTATAAATGATTAGCTTAACAAATCGGAAACAAAATGATCTTTCAAAAACTCAAGTTAAACACAGTAAGTTGTCAATAGCTATTTATTGATGGTGATGATATTGTCTGCCTTTGAAGAGCTGTTAATAATACAATACAGACCATGTGCTGTTGACGTCACTTGAATGGGTATTTCATAATATGATGACTAATTTGCTGCAAGATTGAAATCTTATCTGGCATTAATGCAAAATATAGCATAGGCCTTGTAAAGAGTCACAGTTACACACAGTGCTTTTTATAAAATATATGCTTCTGTGTATTAAAGTATTTTGACATTAAAATATTTATTTAACCTATTTTTAAATTCCAAATCCTGAAATTTTAGACCTTCTCTACTTTTCCTTCTGCCCAAGAAGGTACATGTTGCTACTTTACAGGATTTAGCATACATTAACTTGGTCTTAGAGAACTAGCAGTTTAAAAAATAGAAAAATACCTTCAATCACCACTGTCCCCCACCTTGCAAAAAAAAAAAAAACACAACAAAAAACAAACCCTTCCATTGTAAGGAGAACTTTCAAGTTTCTCTTTGAGAGCACTGGCAATTCATTCAGTATTTCAGTGCTGTCACTCTGTAATCTGTTGATTGGTGTTCATAATTCTTCACAGAGATATTGTGAAGATTAATGAAATAGAGTTTGTAGAGTATTTTATCTCTTCAAATGCAAGTTCTGTGAGCTGAACATTTAGAAGCCTCATTATACAGGCTGTAGTGTGCCAGAACTCTTAAACTGTTAGTAAAATCTCTTAAGTGTTGTACTTTATCATTGCTGTCTTGATAATGCAGGGCTGTGCCTATCATATCAGTTTTTGTCTCTTCAGGACTGTTTAAGCCTGTACTATTGATACTTCTCATTTATCAGTCTAACATTGATCCTTTTATATGTGGAGAGTATAGAATTATGCTTGAATTGTCTTATACTATCACTTTACAGTGCCCAGTGCTATATAAGAACAACCATAATTACACAGAAAAAAATGATGCTATTTAAACTCTAGCCTGTGTATGATGAACCTCCTAAAGCTGTGCTCTACACTCTGATATGTTTTTCTCCCAAAAATCTCTAGGAAACTTTATTAAGATACCTAAAAAATAGTGCCTCAAATCAACAAAACTTCCTGCATCGTTGTCATAAAATAACATCAATTCCAGAATGCAATATCTTCTAGAAAAGACTCTAAATTCCAGAAGAAAATACAGATAAACTTGTTTTGAATTTGATATTAACTCCCACTACCTTGAGGAAGAGAAAGTTGATGAGACATAGAGATATAAGAGAACTCTAGAGTAGCCAAGGACACTTAGGTGGATGGAGGGGAGTGGTTTGGTCCTCATTCACTGTCCTTGAATCTGGGAACAGTCACGCTCAGGAAGGAAATACAGCTGAGGACTTATCAAAAGGCAAACTGTTTCCAGTCAAATAAATGGTAGCATTTATTTGAGGATAAAACTTAAACTATTCTGTTGGAAACCTAAAATAGTTGTAAAATGTGTGTGTGTTTTCTTCTTTTTCTTTTTTCCACTGTGTTTAGGAGTGTTATATTGTACATTCTGGGGAAAATAAAATTTAAGTTTTGCTATGGAATTCACACAAATATGCTTTCATTTAATAATGTAAAAAGGAGTCAGATTACTTAAAATACAATGACTATGCAAACTTTTTCTTAATTTTCTGACTGGCTATATTTTATAAGTGAGAATTTCTGATTTAAGTATATAAAAAAGTTCACTACTGAATATGTTGCTAATATCTTAAACTAATTGTCACTAGCTGGTCATATTTTAAATAACAAAAGTGAGACTATTTTTATATAATACATTATCTAGATATTATAAGCTAGTTACTGTATATTTATACATGACTAGATGGTTTATTGAAAATAAAGCAATTTAGACACATGATTTTTAGTATAAATTTAGATAAAAGTTATCTGAAAGAAATACTTTTATAAATTCTCTGCTTCAAATTCCAAAAACTATCAACTGCCATTAATAAAATCTTTAGATGGCCAATAATCTTTAGAGTTAATCATATAATACTCAATGTAAATAAATCAAACTCTTATAATCTATCAAAATATAAAGATGTGTCTATTACAGTGTATCTCTTGCTGAATTTCTTATGTTTACCATTTTAGCTGTATCATCAAGATACATTTTATGATAATATAAATTCAGGTTTCATTTTTAGGACAAATATCCTGAAAATCATAAATACATTTATCATGACAGTGATATTTTAAGAGGCCCTATGTTTCAGATATTCTACATTCTGCTTTGCAGAAATTTTCTATGTGAATGAGTAGGAAATAATTTAAAGATTAAAGAAAGCACACTTTTCTGAATCTTTGAATTGTAAAAATAACAGAGAGCTCTCTCTTAAATGCAATTATTGGTAGCAAAACTTGATGATGTATCAAAAGATAATTTTATAAAGCTTGCAATAATGTAAATCCTTGTAAACTTGTAAAGATTAAAAATTAACTTTCCACTAGTTGAAGTATTTGGTATTTTATAGGTGGTATTGAAAATTCACAACACTTAATAAAAGGTTGTACTCTACCAGAATTCAGTGTTCAAGCCTATCAGAAAGGGGAAAAGCGCCACCTATTGATCAGAATATGCAAATTGTTTGTTGGTCCTTGAACTTGTAGCTTTGTTAACTGAGTTGGAGTCAAAGAATTTACTAAGTTTAAGACTTTATCTCCTTGATATAAAGTTCTTTAAATCCTTTTTATTCTGAAGAATATGATATTTCCATTTAAGTATATATTAAATATATTTCAAAATCTAATTTCAGCTGTCCTTTTCATCATATTGTCTTTACGAGCAGCAAATCACAACTGTCTCAACAGTATGTTTGATGGATTGTCTTCTGAAATAATGAAACATAAACATATGTCCTTTTTATTTAACAGTGAACTTTGTAAGTAGAATAAAGTGTGTTTTCATGAGTCTAATAAACTGGTATTTAAAAATCATATTTTATTAAAGGAGTCAGATATGGTCAAATAGGAATAGCTTGACATGACATCATGCATGTAGTTTAATAAACACATTTAATAAATGTGTTTAATGTATGTAATTACAGTCCTTGGTTACATATTTAACTTTAAATTCTGAGGGCTTGATAATGAATAGTTAATTCACTGAGTGACATTTCAACATATTGTATTAAAATTCATGGACCATGTAGGCTGAATGAAAAGGTAACTGTTATTATTTTGAAATAATATTTTATGTCTTCATAGAACTGAGAAAGATTGACCTTCGCATGAGATATCTCTGTACTTCTATTACATCCCCAATATCAATAGAAAAATGTTTTTAATCTATACAAGAGTGTTTTTATCCTTTCAATGCATAGGAGATTATCAGGCTCAAATCCTGAACTTATCTATAGACAGAAACTGCCCTCAACCTCTGGAGTTATAAAGAAGCAATTCTAAATAACATCTAGAATATTTCTTGCTCAGCAAAATATTAACCATGTACAATCACGTAGCCTTCAAAAAAGAAACAACACTGTCACGCACTTGAAGGAACTATAACTGTAAATAACATCTAATTAGGTTAAAGTGTGCTTAAATTACCCCCCTACACATAGAATATTCATTCAGATAGAAAAAATCCAATGTTCAGAGGCCTTTATTTTCTAAAGATGATATATCGTGTTTCTAATTCGTGTATAGTAAATAATTGTAATGCCTCCATTTTACTAACCTCCCTGTGAAACTTTACAGGTTATCTTTGTTCTTTTCTAGATCAATAAAGTAACAGCAGATAACTATTAATATATTTCTTTGCATCTGCACAATGAAAACTTTAAATATTAAAACGAAATATTGCAGCCCATATATCATCTACTCTTACAAGACAGGAATGACAGTATTAAGATGCACATTCAGGATAGCAGTCTTTCTACTTTGAACGCTGTCAAGAACAAAGTGCTTTACAGACTTAAAATAAATCTAGGTACTAATCCATTGAATTTCTGACAACAGGAGCCCAAGGTTTCCATGCACTTAGCTGAGTACTGCATAAGAGCTTGTGCATTATTTATGGCCACTAATGGTGTTGCAATGCGCTTTGTGTGAAGCAGTGACAGTGCAATCGGCTAAGATAGCTGCTGCTGTGGACAAAGCCATACATTTTCTTGAGCTTGAATTTTTGACAGAATACTCTATTAATGCCAATTCTGCTTAAGTAAATGCTGAGCAGGGGTCAGTTGTTCCTTTTTTTCCCCCCTTCTCTTATTATTTAAGAAAACAGTGCCATAAAATTGAAAATGATGTTCTGAGGTTTGCTGAATTTTACAGTACAACAGTAGCTGATAAAGGTCACTCTACTTTTTAGTCTACTTTTATGATTTCGTGTGATGGTCCACAGACTCAATAGGAAAGCTCTTAGCACTAGGAAAGGGAGGTGCTATTAATTCCAGTTTCAGTGCCATTATACTCTTCAGTGGATCAATAGAATTAAATGAGCTGAGATATTAGGAAAATATTGAAAAAGCAGGAGGGTTGTATTGTTTGACCAGGGTTGGGATGAGTTGAAAATAAAAAGCCATCTACAGAAGCTGTCAATAAATCATGAAAACTATACTCTGAACCAAATGGAATACAGCATGAAGCCTCACACCTTAAATGAGCATAGTGTCTTATCTTTGTTGTGTTTTTTTTAATTAAACATTTTATTTGAAATATCCACTGAAGTTATCTTTTATCAATCAAGTAAATTTTTTAAAAAGCATTTAAGCTCACAAAGAGAATATTTCTGAAATGATATCTAGATGAGGGCAGTTCTATTTACAAGTTTCAAAAATATATCTTGATGTATGAAACATATCAAAAAAGAAGTGGGACTGTATTTCAGATTTTAAAAATAAAAATCAAGATTCTATTTTTTGAATATATATTATATATATACCTGGATGGACAACTTTTTGGATTATGGACACATGGTCAATTTTCCCTTTATTATGTAAGGATTTGTCACTTAATTAAGCTGAGAGGAGTCAATACAGTCTAGTCTTTATAGCAAAAATAATTTGAAAATTTTCATCTTAAGCAATAAGAGATGCACATTAGATTGAACATTATTAATATAATTGCTTACTCTCTGAATGTGAAAGTAGAAAAGACTCACCAATCACTAAAGGGGTGAAATTCTAAGCAAAATAGATGATGTCACAAATATGTGTTTACTTTTTTTGTGATTAAGCCTTACTGGAACTTGCCACATTTAAAAATTACCTCACAGTGATAAATTTAATATATTATAATACCTTTCTTTTCAAAACTAATATCAACAAAAAACTCTACTTGAGAAAAGTATTTTTTAAGGTGTGTTTATGGCAAATCCTGCAAAGTGCTCATCTCAAGATATATTCATCTTGCTTACTGTAAGGCTGCATGTTCCTTCCACCTTTGTGGTTAGCTGCTTCCCTCATAGCTCAGTCAGTAAAGAATCTGCCTGCAGTGCAGGAGACCCGGGTTCAATCCCTGGGTTGGGAAGATCCCCTGAAGCAGGAAATGGCAACCCACTCCAGTATCCTTGCCTGGAAAATCTCATGGACAGAGGAGCCTGGTGGGCTGCAGTCCATGAGGTCCGAAAGAGTTGGGCATGACTGAGCGACTAACAATTACTTACACTTATGGAAATTTCTAGATAAAGGAATGTGAGAATAAGTGGTTTATAGCATTTCTAGGCCATTTAAAGGGTGGCTGTGCCACCTCCTACATTTTTTCCCTCCCTCTAAATGAATGCAGATGACAATAGTAAGAGTAAAGCTACAAAACAGAAGAAATAAGGACCCCAGAATTTCTGCAAGGGATCACTACAAATGGGAAAATGTACTTGCACTGCCATGAAAGCAAGAATGATCACCAATTGTGTCTGAGCCATTATACCTATTGAGTCTACTGACTACCACTGCTTAGGCTTTCCAAAATAACAGAGACAGCATTAAGTAAAGGTCAGTAGTCATTGACACATAATGGTTGTGAAAGATAAAGATATTATAAAACATAGAACTCAAAAATTGTTTTTCACTGTTCTTAGAATTTTTCAAATTGCCATATTTAGTAATCTACTTTATGGTAAGTTTTTCTTTTCATGACTTTGGAGAAAGCATCTCACAAAATGGCAAATTCTATTCAAGGTAGCCCAAATAATGAGTTTAGTTTGACAGTATCCTCATGTAGACTATGTACATACACATAATGAGTAGAATGAAAGATAATTGGACACTTATTTCATTTGACTATTCTGGATAAAACCTAATACTCTTATTTTAATCAACTATGTTTCTGAAATAGAAATTATGGTTCTGACCCTTGAAGACAAGGGAAAATTTGATTTCTCCGAGAACAAGCTTTGCATATTGAGCAAAAGATTGTACATTGACAAGACTGAACAAGTGTTTTGGGTTTCATTTGATCTGCCAGACTTCATGTGGATGCATTCTAATCTCTATTGATTTTTGATAAAGATTCTTAAGGTTGATAAAGAGAAATTGGTTAGAATAAATGATCTCAGAACTTGGCAATACCTCTCCTAGATCCATCTTATATAGAAGATCAAATTTTAAGAGGACAGACTGAACTTGAAAAGAGAATAATGAATTAGAAATCTTAAGGAAAAATTATTGCTTAAAACATTTTTTTTTCCCTTACAGCTTTACATAATCATTGTATGGAAGTAAAATATAATAATTCCTCTCCTTAGCCTCTTCTCTCAAGCTCTAGTATGTTCATAGAATGTCCACATTCTTGATATGATTCCATGTATACTTCTAAACAAATGGTAGAGTACTGTAGCCTGCCAGGCTCCTCTGTCCATGGAATTCTCCAGCCAAGTATACTGGAGGGAGTTGCCATGCCCTCCTCCAGTGGATTGTCTCAGTCCAAGGATGGAACCCAGGTGTCCTGAATTGCAGGCAGATTCCTAACCATCTGAGCCACCAGGGAAGTCCCATTCTTTAATATATACCTATATAATTTATTAGATGTTGTAGATTTATAAGTTCTTTAAAGTTTTAGTATATATATATATTATATATATATGTATATGAATCACTTGCTATACACCTGAAACCAATAAACATTGCAAATCAAATATATTTCAACTTTTTAAACTTAATTAGGTGAAGTCACATCCTTCTTGTATTAAGTAAAATCAGTGAAAAATATGTGAATTCATGGTCTCTCTTCTGTTTTCCTGAGATGTTTTTTGGAACAAGCTGAAAAAATATCCTTCCACAGCCTACCTAAATGTAGTGTCAAAACTTCAGTGTTTTCTCTTTTAAAATGTGTATGTAGGAAACAAATTGCTATTATTTTCATTGGTCAGTTCAGTTCAGTCGTTCAGTTGTGTCCAAATATTTGCAACCCCTGGACTGCAGCATACCAGGCTTCCCTGTCCATCACCAGCTGCAGGAGCTTGCTCAAACTCATGACCATCGAGTCAGCGATGCCATAAAACCATCTATTCTCTGTTGTCCCCTTTTCCTCCTGCGTTGAAACTTTCCCAGAATCAGGGTCTTTTCCAATGAGTCCGTTCTTCGCATCAACAAGTACTTCGCCAAAGTAATGGAGCTTCAACTCAACATCAGTTCTTCCAATGAATATCTAGGACTGATCTTCTTTAGGTTTGCCTGGTTTGATCTCCTTGCAGTCCAGGGATTCTCAAGAGTTTTCTCTGACAGTACAGTTCAAAAGCATCAATTCTTTGGCACTCAGCTTTCTTTATGGTCCAACTCTCACATCCATATATTACTGTTGGAAAACCATAGCTTCGACTAAATGGAGCTTTGTTGGCAAAGTAATGTCTCTGCTTTTTAATATGCTGTCTAGGTTTGTCATTCTTTTCTTCAAAAGAGCAAGTGTCTTTTAATTTCATGGCTGCAGTCAGCATTTGCAGTGATTTTGGAGCCCCAAAAGTAAAGTCTGTCATTGCTTCCATTTTTTCTCCATCTATGTGCCATGAAGTGATGGGACCAGATGCCATGATCTTAGTTTTGTGAATACTGAGCTTTAAGCCAACTCTTTCACTCTCCTCTTTCAATTTCATCAAAAGGCTCTTTAGTTCTTCACTTTCTGCCATAAGGGTGGTGTCATCTGTGTAGCAGAGGTTATTGGTATTTCTCCCAGCAATCTTGATTCCAGCTTGTGCTTCATCCAGCTGGGCATTTCTCATGATGTACTTGCATATGAGTTAAATAAGCAGGGTGACAATACATAGCCTTAGTGTACTCCTTTCCCAATTTGGAACCAGTCTGTTGTTCCATGTCTGGTTCTAACTGTTGCTTCTTGACCTGCATACAGATTTCTCAGGAGGCAGGTAAGGTGGTCTGGTACTCCCATCACTTTAAGAATTTTCCACAATTTGTTGTGATCCACACAGTCATAGGCTTTGACACAGTCAATAAAGCTGCAATAGATGTTTTTTCTGGAACTCTCTTGCTTTTTTGATCCAACAGATGTGGGCAATTTGATCTCTGGTTCTTCTCTCTTTTCTAAATCCCGCTTGAACATCTGGAATTCATGATTCACATACTGTTGAAGTCTGGCTTGAAGAATTTTGGGCATTACTTTGGTAGCATGTGAGTTGAGTGCAATTGTGTGGTAGTTTGTACATTCTTTGGCATTGCCTTTCTTTGGGAATGGAATGAAAACTGATCCTTTCCAGTCCTTTGGCCACTGCTAAGTTTTCAATATTTGCTCACTTAATGAATGCAGTGCTTTGACAGCATCATCTTTTGGAATTTGAAATAGCTCAAATGGAATTCCATCACCTCCAGTAGCTTTGCTCATAGTGATGCTTCCTAAGACCCATTTCACTTCATATTCCAGGATGTCTGACTCTAGGTGAGTGATCACACCATCGTGGTTATCTGGGTCATAAAAATCATTTATGTATAGTTCTTCTATGTATTCTTGCCATCTCTTCTTAATATATTATGCTTCTGTTAGGTCCATACCATTTCTGTCTTTTATTGTACCCATCTTTGCATGAAATGCTCCCTTGGTGTCTCTAATTTTTTTGAAGAGATCTCTAGTTTTTCCCATTCTATTGTTTTCCTCTATTTCTTTGCATAGATCCCTGAGGAAGGCTTTCTTATCTCTCCTTGCTATTCTTTGAAACTCTGCATTCAAATGGGTATATCTGTCCTTTTCTCCTTTGCCTTTCCCTTCTCTTCTTTTCTGGGCTCTTTTTAAGGTCTCCTCAGATAACCATTTTGCCTTTTTGCTATTTTTTTTTTCCCTTGGGGATGGTCTTGATTACTACCTCCTGTAAAATTTCACAAATTTCCACACATAGTTCTTCAGGCACTCTATCTATCAGATCTAATGCCTTGAATCTATTTGTCACTTCCACTGCATGATTGTAAGGGATCTCAATTAGGTCATATCTGAATGGTCTAGTGGTTTTCCCTTCTTTCTTCAATTTAAGTCTGAATTTTGCAATATGGAGTTCATTATCTGAGCTACAGCCAGATCCTGGTCTTACTTTTGCTGTCTGTATAGAGCTTCTCTATCTTTGGCTACAAAGAATATGATCAATCTGATTTTGGTATTGACCATCTAGTGTTGTCTATGTGTAGAATAGTCTCCTATGCTGTTGCAAGAGCCTGTTTGCTATGACTAGTGCATTCTCTTAGCACAACTCTGTTAGCCTTTGACCTGCTTTGTTTTGTATTCAAGGCCAAATTTGCCTTTCACTCCGGGTATCTCTTGATTTTCTACTTTTGCATTCCAGTCCCCTATGATGAGAAGGACATCTTTTTTGGGGGTGTGTTTTTTCTAGATGGTCTTGTAGGTCTTCATAGAACAGTTCAGCTTAAGCTTCTTCAGGATTACTGGTTGGGGCATAGACTTGGATTACTGTGATATTGAATGATTTGCTTTGGAAAAAAACAAAGATCAGTCTGTCATTTTTGAGATGCACTCAAGTACTGCATTGTGGACTCTTTTATTGACTTGAGGGCTACTCCATTTCTTTCAAGGGATTCTTGCCCACAGTAGTAGGTATAATGGTCGTCTATATTAAGTTTGCCCATTTAGTCCATTTTAGTTCACTGATTCCTAAAATGTCTTTGTTAACTCTTGCCATCTCCTGTTTGACCACTTCCAATTTACCTTGATTCACGAACCTAATGTTCCAGGTTCCTATGCAATATTGCTCTTACAGCATGGGACTTTACTTCCAGCACCAGTCATATCCAAAACTGGGCATTGTTTTCACTTTGGCTTCATCTCTTTATTCTTTCTGGAGTTATCTCTCCACTCTTCTCCAGTAGCATATTGGGCACCTATGGACCTGAGGAGTTCGTCTTTCAGTGTCATAACTTTTTGCCTTTTCATACTGTACATGGGGTTCTCAAGGCAAGAATCCTGAGGTAATTTGCCATTCCCTTCTCCAGTTGACCCTTTTGTCAGAATGCTCTGTCATGACCTGTCCATCTTGTGTGGCCCTACATTGCATGACTCATAGTTTCATTGAGTTAGACAAGGCTGTGGTTCATGTTATGAGTTTGATTGGGTTTCTGTGATTGTGGTTTTCATTCTGTCTGCCCTCTGATGGATAAGGATAAGAGGCTTATGGAAGGTTCCTGATGCAAGAGACTGACTATGGGGAAAACTGGGACTTACTCTGATGGGTGTGGCCATGTTTAGTAAATCTTTAATCCAATTTTCTGTTGATGGGTGGGGTTATGTTCCCTCCCTATTGTTTAATCTGAGATCAAACTATGGTGGAGGTAATGAAGATTACGTCCATGTTCTTCAAAAGTTCCCATGCATGATTGCACTGCCACACTCAGTGCCCCCAACCTGCAGCTGGCCCCCGCTGACCCATGCCTTCACTGGAGACTTCTGGACACTCACAGGCAAGTCTGGGTCAGTCTCTCGTGGGGTCACTGCTCCTTTCTCCTGAGTCTGGTTGCACACAAGGTTTTGTTTGTGCCCTCCAATAGTCTGTTTCTCCAGTCCTGTATAAGTTCTGTAATCAAATCCCACTCGCCTCCAAAGTCAAATTCCATGGGAGTTCTCAGTCCTTTTGCCAGATCCCCAGGTTGGGAAATCTGTGTGGGTCCTAGAACTTTCTTAACAGTGCAAGAATTTCTTTAGTGTAATTGTTCTACGGTTTGTGGGTCATCTGCTTGGTGGCTCCATGGTGGGGTTAATGCTCACCTTTTCCAAGAGGGCTTATGCCACATGCTGTGTGACCTTGGTCTGCTGCACCCAGAGCCCCTGCCCTTGCAGCAGGCCACAGCTGACCTGTACCTCCACAGGAGGTTTGAGACCCTCAAACTTTCAAAGGCAGTTCTGGCTCAGTCTCTGTCGGGTCTCTGGGTCCTTGTGAGCAAAAGGTTTTTTTGAGCCCTCTGAGGGCCTCTGGTGGGTATGGAGTTTGATTCTAAATGCGATTTTGCCCCTCTACCATCTTGCAGGGGCTTTTCTTTGCCCTTTGGCGTGGGGTCTTTTTTTTCGGTGGGATCCAACACTCTCCTGTCGACGGTTGTTCTTCAGTAAGTTGTAATTTTGGAGTTATCCCAGGAGAAGATGAGTACATGTTCTTTTACTCCACCATCTTGTTTTCCATTTTGATTGGCATGTTTCTATTATTTTACAATTGTAAATTTATATTTTAAAATTGGTAATTTCAGATAATTTTGCATGTAGCTACTGCAACAAATTAGTATTATTTATTAATTATATATTCAGTATCTTCATCATAGTACATCCTTTCTAATATCAGTTCTTACAAATTCATATAGGATGAAATAGTTCAACCTTCTTCCATTTCTTTATAAGTACAACTTCATGATTTTGTCTTTGGCTACATGTTAATCTCCAAACAATCAATAGGAAATTTTGTACTGATTGGAGAATTTTTCATCAGTTTCTTAAAGTGGCATCCTCTGAAAGTATTATATAGAATATAACCTGTGGTACTTGAAATAATTATTATGAATCATGAATTATACCTCCTGCTAGTAACAGACTTATAAAGTCTATTTAAGACAACATATGCAATTCACTTTGTAAAGTTTGGGTCTAAATTCACCTTTTTCTCCTACAGATCACATATTCCCATTTTGACCAAAATTGGACAATGTAGTTTTATTCATTTTTTATATAAGCACAATATCTATTGATGCATATATTTATCATAAACAAATCCGCTTCTCATTTCTCACCACCTTCTATCCCCTTCTTCTTCAACCCACCATCCACCTTTCCTCCACCATCCCCCAAGAACATGAATATACCTGAGAGACAATACATTTTGAAACCAGACTCTTGAGTGTCACCAAAAATCTTTTTTGAGTCCCTTAATCTTTTTTTCCTCTCTGCAAACCATTTCCCCACACACATAAGGAAGGGAGTTATGCATGTCTCAGCTTCACAATTTCTTTTCTGTGATATTCATACAGTCCTTTCTTCGTCCAGAACCCAGTCTACCCAATAACATATTGTCCCACATTGGGTAATATATTCAGGCATGAACAAAATAACTGTAGATAGAGTCAGGATCGGGAGAAGGCAATGGCACCCCACTCCAGTACTGTTGCCTAGAAAATCCCATGGATGGAGGAGCCTGGTAGGCTGCAGTCCATGGGGTCACTAAGAGTCAGACACGATTGAGCGACTTAGCAGCAGCAGCAGCAGCAGCAGCAGCAGCAGCAGCAGAAGAGTCAGGATCAGGAAGGTGTTATAACTATTATAATTACTATTTTGGTATGATGTGGCAGATTACTTGGTCTGGTAAAAGCACTAAAATAAACTTTGCCTAGTGACTTCACTGGTTTATGTTCTCACTGATAGTACACAAGTGTTCTCTATATCCTTGCAAACACTTGTCACGTCTTATCTTTTTTGATAATAAACATCCTGACAGTTGTAAGATAATACCTCTTTGTGGTATTTAATTTACATTTCCCTCATGATTAGGAATGCTGAGCACTTCTTTTCAAGTACCTATTGCCCATATAAAGACTTTCTTTAGAAAAATGTCTATTTGTATTCTCTGCCCATTTTTTTTTTCAATTAGATTGCTTTTATTTACTTATTTTTTGCCTTTGAGTAGTATGACTTCTTCATATATTTTGAATATTGATTCCTTTTCAGATAGATGCTATGCAAATATTTTCTCCCATTTGGTAGGTTGCCTTTTAATTTTCTTGATAATTCCCTTTGCTGTACAGAAGCTTTCTTAGTTTAATGTAGTCCTATCTGTTTATTTTTGTTTCTGTTGTCTTTAATTTGGAATCAGATCCCTCCCCTGATAATTGCTGCTAAGACCTACATCAAGGAGTTTACCCTCTCTTTCCTTGTAGGAGTTTCAGGATTTCAAGTCTTACATTCTGATATTTTGTTCATTTTGAGGTAAATTTTGTGAGTGGTATAGGATTCATCTAGTTTCATCATTTTATATATGGCTGTCCAGTTCTTCTAACACCCTTTTTTGAAGAGACTGTTCTTTCCTCATTGTATATCATTAATTCCTTTATTATAATAAACCCATAGGTGTATGGATTTATTTCTGGAGTCTCCACTTTGTTCCATTAATTTGACTGTTTTGTGTGAGTACCATACTGTTTTCATTACTATAGCTTTGTAACATAGTTTGAAATCATGAAGAAGGATGCCTCCAGCTTTGTTCTTCCTTCTCAAGATGACTTTGGCTATTCAAGGTGTTTGTGGTCCCATAAAAATTTTAGGATTGTTTGTTCTATTTCTGTGAAAAATGACATTGATATTTTGATAAGTATTACACTGAATCTGAAGACTGCTTTGGATAATATGGGCATTTTAACATTGTTAATTCTTAAAATCCTGGAGCATGAGGTATTTTTCCATTTTTTGTGTGTTTTCAATTTATTTCATCAGTGCCTTATAGTTTTCAGTGTCTTTCACTCAGTTTAATTTATCCCTAGATATTTTATCTTTGCTGATGCAATTGTAAATGTGATTCTTTTTTCTTAATTTCTATTTTGAATAGTTCACTATAATTATATAGAGATACAAAAGATTTTTATATACTTTGTATTCTGCAATTTATTAGTTCTAACAGTTTTGGGGTTTTGTTTTTTTCTTTTTTGGTGGAATCTTTAGGGTTTTCTATGCATAATGTGGTATCATCTACAAACAGTAGCAATTTTATTTCCCCCTTTCCAACTTGCTTGCATATTCATTTAATTTTTTTTTTTTTTTGCCTATTTTATCTTGCTAAGACTTCCAGTTTTATGTTAAATAATGTGGCAAAAGTGGACATCCTTTTCCTGATCTTAGGGGAAAAGCTTTCAGATTTTCACCATTAAGTATGGTGTTATCTGTGGGCTTTTCATATATGGCCCTTATTATGTTGAGGTGTGTTTCCTCTTATTTCCATTTTGTTGAGAGTTAGTCATAAACCGATACTGAATTTTGTCAAATGCTGTGTCTGCATCTATTGAGATGATCATGTGGGTTTTATTCTTTATTTCTTTAATGTTGTGTATCACATCGATTGATTTGTAGATATTGAACCATTCTTGCATCTTTAGAATAACTTTCATTTATTCATGGTATATGAATCTTTTAATGTATCATATAATTTATTTTATTATTATTTTGCTGAAGATTTTCACGTCTCTGTTATGGGGATATTGACCTGTACTTTTTTTTTTCTTATATTACCCTTGTTTGTTTTTGATACCAAGGTAATACCAGCCTTGTAAAATAAGTTTGGAAGTGTTCTGTCTCCTTTTTTTAGGAGAGATTTAGAAAGATTGGTAGTAATTCTTTGAATGTTTGGTGGAATTGACCAATAAAACTCTCTGGTTCTGGACTTTGGTTTTGTGGGAGGTTTTTGATTAGTGATTCAATCTTCTTACTAGTGATATTATGATATACATTTTTAAAGATTTATGTATGTTTTTGTGCAGAAGTATGACTAAATATACAGGCAATCTTTATTTTAAAGTGTTATTATGATTAAAACTTATTTTGCTTATGTCTATTTGAACCTAATTCTCTGTACTAAACACATTTTTATACTGGGAAAGTTAACTTTAATTAAAATTATATTCAAAAAATAAAATGCAGTTTATACACAAAAGTATGTACATATATGTGGAATACATGTATGTGTTTTTGTATGTATGTATACATGCCTAGAGTGGGTCTTAGAAATCAACTAATTCAGAACTCTAGTGGAGAAATTAAAAAACTTTCTCCAGGTCAAGCAGCCAAATTATAAAAATCTTTAGATTTAAGTATAGCCTTTTTCAATTCTATTACATAAATAAAGTACTTTTTAAAATTAATTTTACCTACATAAATATATGTTTATATATGTTTATGCATGCATATATATATATGTGTGTGTGTGTGTGTATATATATATATATATATATATATATATCCTACAAAATTAGGTTGCCTGGTACTTGAAGGTAAGGGCTTAAATACTGTTTTAAACAAACAGTAAGTAAAATAATATTCTACTTTAAAAACTTAGATTTCATTGCAAGCTACTGTCAAGGTTTGCTTTATACGCAATTGCCACAAGTCTAGTTTGTTCACATAGCACTTCTCCTTAAGGTCTGTAAAAACTGATTAGAAGAGTTGTCAGTCAGAGTGATTAGTGTATAGACTCAAACTCAAAATGATAACAACATGACAATATTATTTCAAAACCGTATAATAACACTTTCTATTCTAAATATTCAACTTAAGAATCTTGGAATAAATTCACTGTTATATCAGATGCCTAGAAAAATTTTCAATGCAGTTAACAGGAATGAATTTATTGCCATAACTCAGATATTATAACTTCAGTGTACCATACATAGGTCTGGGGGAAAATATAGATTTGGAATTATAACTTAATAAAACTTGCTCATATAAACCTATATCTCTAGTAAATACAAAACAGATGTGCTAATGTCTCCTAAGGTAAATGCATAATGGACAAAGATAACATTTTTTCCACAATAACATTTTATTTGTTTCACCTGTTTATCTTTTATGCACCTGTGTCTTGTTGGCAGTTTGCTCAGTTTGAATCTGGGCAACATAAGTATCAATACAGTGTAACTACTATTTTCTCTTGTGTGTTTTATATTGTTCATAAACTGTTTTCATAGATGTTGCATGTCTTTATAATTACAGAGAGTCAAGCTTGTAGTTATATATAGCTTTTTCTTGACTTTCTCAATTTTTCATCAAAATGAATAAAGTTGTCAGAACACCCTAAAATGAGCTGGTATACTTTTAATAATTTTCAAATACTTTGCTTTTGGTGAATTTTCTTTTTTTAAAGATTTGTTTCACATTTTTAATATTGCTTGACCTCTGCAGCTATAAATTCAGTAGGCCTCTTTTGTTCACAGGAAGGGCAAGAACAAATGTTTTTCTATTGACTTTAAATCTTGTTATTCACTATCACAATCGTTATGCTTATGTATGAGTAATATTTTCTGTCCAGTACCCTGGGTTCAAGTTATTGAATTCTTAAAGAAAGGAAAAGGTAGAAAATGTACAATATTTTCTCTATAAATATAAATAAATTATGCCATAAATTATGTCCACTTAAGTCCAGATTAGATGTTTCTGCTGGACCCTATTATTTATTTACTATTGTTAATATTAAAAATTAATATTAAAATTTTAATTTTAATATTTAAAGCTGAGCTACAAGTGATAATAAAACTGTGCACAGAGAAGCTACAGTAGTCATTTATTTTCACATGTTATGTCATATGCAATTTGAATTCTAGAAAGTAAATAAAATGTAACTATGAAATTAAATTACCAAAATGCAAGGCATCAAGTAAGCTTCTAAACAGAGAAAAATAATACATTGCTTGTCATGGAAAAACATGACAGAGTAATTTTATTGTTATTTTCTATTATATAATTGTATGTTGTATAACATATCCATAAGCCCTTTCACCTAGAATATGGAAAGAATGAACTTACATGATATTACACACGAAGGGACTTATGTTAGCTAATAATAACACATTAAGTAAAGTATATAGAGACGACAATTTTTATCTTCTTTAAAAATTTCTTTGAACAGCCTAAATATAGCCTGACCAAAAAATAGGGATAATATCTGTATAATTTGTCAAATTTATTGTATACCCTTTAAATATAACTATTCTTATAGTCCAAATGTGTCATCATATACTATCTATATATGAACATGTGCACCCACCATGTCATATAAATAATATTCCTTTTATGAATATTATCTCTACTTAATCATAAATCCTCATTATGAAATACAAATTTTAAATTTTATAATTGGAGCTCATTCGTTAAAAAGTACTTTAAAATGCACTATGTTATTTATATGGAAGTGCTTCAGTGTTTTTGGGCATATTTAGCAGGAGAAACGGAGAAGGCAATAGCATCCCATTCCAGTACTCTTGCCTGGAAAATCCCATGATTGGAGAAGCCTGGTAGGCTATAGTCCTTGGGGTCGCTAAGAGTAGGACACAACTGAGTGACTTCCCTTTCACTTTCCACTTTCATGCATTGGAGAAGGAAGGCAACCCACTCCAGTGTTCTTGCCTGGAGAATCCCAGGGTCGGGGGAGCCTGGTGGGCTGCCGTCTATAGGGTCGCACAGAATCGGACATGACTGAAGCGACTTAGCAGCAGCAGCAGCAGGAGAAAAATGACAGTATCATAAATGACAATCTTTAGTTTTTTTAATGGAAAATTAATACTTTTTTACTCAATAATGCCCTATCATCTTGAAAACTTGAGAATATTTTACTACAATAAATCATGTGCAATTTCTTTACTCAGTTTTCTATTTTTAAGCTTGCAGAGGCAATGGAATACTCACACTGTTCCAGTAGTTATTTTCCTTATCAGAATAGGTATATAACCTAATTAGCCTAATTTCTTACTGCTATAGATCAGTGTTGTCCAATATAATACATGTGACTATTTGCATTAAAATTAAACTTTAATAAGATTTAAAAGTAAATTCTTCAGTCTTACTTTAAATATTTAAAGTTCTCAATAGTCACATGTGACTACTGACTACCATATTAGACAGCACCAAAGTTTTCCATCACTTGCAAAGTTTATTGAACAGCACTGCTATAGATTATTTATATCCTTCTCTTAAAGGTACATACTTCAGGACAAGCTCCACACCTTCCACTTCATGCCTCATGTTAAAAAGAAGAAAATATAAAAGTGTGTATGGTATTAAGATTTAACATGATTTAGTGCAACAGATAAGAGTTTCACTTGTTTTTCATTATATGGATAACCTTGGTAATTTACTATACATAATTCACTTTCAATATCTTACAAAATGAGACTGATAAAAGCAGTATGTTGTGATTATTATTATTTGTATTATATAATCTATTCGAAGTATAAAACATATGGTCAGGCATCTAGTAGCATTTAGTCAATTTTTGTTCTTTTGTCTATTGTAGTTATTAGTACTTTACTCAGGTGATGAAATTTTACTGGTTTATGCAAACTCATTATTATAATATCATATCCTCTTTTCTGCTTTTTTCTATTTTTAAATTTTGCTTTTACCCCTTTGGGACACATCAACAAGTGCTGTGAGGGGAAAAAAATATTTTATTTCGGTCCATTTTGGATTCTGAACAATATTATTCATATGTAAGCCCATGGAGGGTATTTAAGCTTGAATAAGCTAGTCAGAAAATTGAAGCTAGTATTATAGTATCATGGAATTATTAGTTGGTCTCCAGATTATTCAACAGAAGTCGTAAAAAATAGATAAGGGATTTCTAAACAAACAACCTCACAGTGAATGTGGAGTCTTCTTAATCATATACCTGCCCAGCCCTTTACACCAGTGGCCTTTGATACACTGCACTTACCATGAGTGTACAGTATATCTCCCTTGTATAATAAATAATTCCTTGCATACTCACTTAAGCATCAGAGCTTAGCACCAGATGTGTTGCTCTTTTCATGCTGAATCTTGTACTGCTTTTCAAAAGGCAACAGTAGATTGGTTGTCTATGCATGGATTGAGAACAATTTTCTATTTTGTTCAAAAGCACACCATTCTAACCATAAAAGCTAGAATGAAGTATTTGCTCTTATTTCATCAAATTCTACTGAATTATTCAGCAGTTTAGGATGTATTTAGTCTACATAGAAAGGGTAAGTCTAGAATGCTAATCTTATTCAGTTAGAGTAGGTATTAAGTACTGGGATTTGAATCATTCTACCATATTTAATTTACTGCCTACAGGGGCCAGATCTGTTTTGAGTATATCCTAATGAAGACCTGATTTAGGAGGCTCTCTGCTGTGCATTCTTCAAAGCAATTAGTGAAAACAATCCAATTTAAAGAACAGTTGTTGGGATTAACATATACACACTACTGTATATAAAATAGATAACCAACAAGGACCTATTACCTAGCAAAAGGAACTATACTGAATATTTTGTAATAATCTATAAAGAAAAAATATGAAAAGGAATCTGTTTATCTATTGTACAACTCAATCACTGTACTGTACACCTGAAACTAACATGACACTGTACATCAACTATACTTCAATTAAAAAAAAGTAGATTAAAAATAAAAAACATTTGTTAAAACAAGAAGACATTTTCAAATAACATGTTAAATCTTCTGTGCTATGATATTATTTGCAATATATATACATATGAACATATACCACAGACTCTCACTTCGATTATATATATATCTAAATTCTATTATCTTGACCCAATTAAATTGCATATTTATTCTGATTTCTACTGTATATATTTCCTTCCATTAGCTGGACATTGTATCAGAATTACTTCTGATTTTCTTAAAGTTAAGGTAAAGATGTTTAATTTTGCTTCATTCAGGCTCCAGTGATAGAACCTTAGCCTAGAAGTAAAAAGAGATGGGTTTGAGTCCCAGACCTCGCTCTCTAGGTCATTCATGGATCTCAGTTTCTTTATCCAAGATTCTTTCCAGAAAAAGTAATATATAAACATATGATCACTTTTCCAATTTGCTCACTATTCTTATTTCAGTCTCTTGCTAGTAAATCACAATTGAACAGATTCTTCTCTGGAGATAGTTTGGAGCTAGGATTTCTAGATACTGATTTTCTTAGGGAACAGGGCTAGAAATGAAAAGGAAAGAAAACTGGGGAACTCATCACAAAACAAACTATTTCTATTACTATTAGTAGTTAAACATAGACTGAATTCCAATGCATTAGTGAAATCTTGACTTGCATTTTTCTTTTCAACTACTCTGTACCCAGAGTAACCAATAAACACATCTAGGAATTTCAAACCTGGGACTGATTAGCCTCTTTGCATTTTCCAATTAAATATGTTTATATTTATGAGGAATTTTTTTTTTCTATCTGGATTTAACTTTTTCATGGGGTATGACAATCTAAAAATAAGTTAATGTAGTTTATATCTATATTGAATGCTGCTAAGTTGTTTCAGTCGTGTCCGACTCTTTGTGACCCCATAGAGAGCAACCCACCAGGCTCCCCCGTCCCTGGGATTCTCCAGGCAAGAACACTGTAGTGGGTTGCCATTTCCTTCTCCAATGCATGAAATTGAAAAGTGAAAGTGAAGTTGCTCAGTCGTGTCTGACTCTTGGTGACTGCATGGACTGCATCTCACCAGGCTCCTTCATCAATGGATTTTCCAGGCAAGAGTACTGGAGTAGGGTGCTATTGCCTTCTCTGATATCTATATTGAATGATTTTAACTCAATTCTTTCAGTAGTAAATCTGCTAATATTACATAGTATGGATGCAAAGATGATCCAGAGTTAGATTTCAAGATCCAATAGGATTGTGATAATCATATAATATTACTATTACTCATGATGATTTTTCCAATCAAGTTTTACAAAAAAATCCATATTTTTCCCCCATGGGAAAGAAAATTCAATAACTGTAACATGGATCAAGATGTACTATTTTTCAAAATATTTTCCTTTTTGGCTATTTGTGCCATTCACTTTATGTCACTTATTAGCTCTATATTTCATAGCTAAAATTATTAACTAGCTAAAGAAAAGAACAGCAAGTTCCTTTAAACCATCAAAGAAAACCATCAGTGTCTTTCACTCAAATGACTAGTGTGAACTCTTGCTTTTTCTACTTCTGCTTTGTCCATCTGGAATATTTTACTTATAGTATTTGTCTTGCCTTTGGTTTTTGTGTTTCTGTGTAACCTGGCATCTGATTTCTGATTTTCTTGTTAGTCTGATATTCTAGTATTTATATACTATGAATTCTTGCCATGTTTTTAGCCCATTCACTGAGAGTATGACAGTCATATTGGCATAAAGAGTAAAAAGCCATTAATATGCTTCTACCAAAGCTGGAGCCTAGTACTTTTCAGATCTACTTCTTAGTATGTTTCCTCATGGTTGGAAACGCTGTGACTCTGGATTTAGATTCCTGTGTCCTTGAATGAGGGCTTGCCAAGCGGCAGTAGTGGTAAAGTAGTGGTATGTCTCTCCAGCGCAGGAGACATAAGACATGAGAGTTTGATCCCTGGGTCAGGAAGACCCCTGGAACCCACTCTAGGACTCTTGCCTGGAGAAACCTATAGACAAAAGAGGCTGGCAGGCTGTAGTCCATAGGGTTGCAAAGAGTCAGACATGACTGAAATGACTTAGCATTTGGATAACATTTTCAGCCTTCTACTATTAGACCACAAGTTCAATGAAGGCAGACATCTTGAATTTCTGTCTGTATCATGCACACACCAATATAAATGAAACATATACTTCAATATTGAGATTCTAATCAATATATATGTAGTCACTTTAGTTTTCCTAAGTCATAACATCACTGAAAAACACATGTTAATAATTTACTCAAAACCATTCAACTAATAAGTACCATGGCCAGAACAAAACTCGAATGACAGCCTTCTTCACAGTCCAACTCTCACATCCATACATGACCACAGGAAAAACCATAGCCTTGACTAGACAAACCTTTGTTGGCAAAGTAATGTCTCTGCTTTTGAATATGCTATCTAGGTTGGTCATAATTTTCCTTCCAAGGAGTAAGTGTCTTTTAATTTCATGGCTGCAGTCACCATCTGCAGTGATTTTGGAGCCTCCCCTTCCCCAAATAAAATCTCTAACGGTTTCCATTGTTTCCCCATCTATTTGCCATGAAGTGATGGGACCTGATGCCATGATCTTAGTTTTCTGAATGTGGAGTTTTAAGCCAACTTTTCACTCTGTTCTTTCACTTTCAACAAGAGGCTCTTTAGTTCTTTCCTTTCTGCCATAAGGGTGGTTTGTCTGGGTATCCGAGGTTATTGAGATTTCTCTCAGCAGTCTTGATTCTAGCTTGTGCTTCACCAACCCGGCAATTCACATAATATATTCTGCATATAAGTTGAATAAATAAGGTGACAGTATACAGCCTGGATGTATTCCTTTCCCGATTTGGGATTCTTGACCTGCATATAGATTTCTCAGGAAGCAGGTCAGGTGGTCTAGGATCCCTGTCTCTTTAAGAATTTTCTACAGCTTGTTGTGGTCCACACATTCAAAAGTTTTAGAGTAATCAATAAAGAAATAGTAGATTGTTTTCTGGAACTCTCTTGCTTTTTCAATGACTAGCGGATGTTGGCAATTTGATCTCTGCTTCCTCTGTCTTTTCTAAATCCAGCTTGAACATTTGGAAGTTCAGCGTTCATGTATTATTAAAGCCTGGCTTGGAGAATTTTGAGCATTACTTTGATAGAGTGTGACATGAGTAAATTGTGCGGTAGTTTGAATAATCTTTGGCATTGTCTTTCTGTGGGATTGGAATGAAAACTGACCTTTTCCAGTCCTGTGGCCACTGCTGAGTTTTCCAGATTTGCTGGCATATTGAGTGCAACACACTTATGGAGGAAAGCAAAGAAGACCTGAAGAGCCTCTTGATGACAGTGAAAGAGGAGAGTGAAAAGCTGGTGTAAAACTCAACATTCAGAAAATTAAGATCATGGCATCTGGTCATATCACTTCATGGCAAATAGATGGGGAAACAGTGGAAACAGTGGCTGACTTTATTTTGGGGGTCTCCAAATTCAGGTATGACCTAAATCAAATCCCTTATGATTATACAGTGGAAGTGAGAAATAGATTTAAGGGACTAGATCTGAAAGATAGAGTGCCTGATGAACTATGGACGGAGGTTCATGACATTGTACAGGAGACAGGGATCAAGACCATCCCCATGGAAAAGAAATGCAAAAAAGCAAAATGGCTGTCTGGGGAGGCCTTACAAATATCTGTGAAAAGAAGGGCAGTGAAAAGCAAAGGAGAAAAGGAAAGATATAAGCATCTGAATACAGAGTTCCAAACAATAGCAAGAAGAGATAAGAAAGCCTTCTTCAGTGATCAATGCAAAGAAATAGAGGAAAACAACAGAATGGGAAAGACTAGAGATCTCTTCAAGAAAATTAGAGATACCAAGGGACCATTTCATGCAAAGATGGGCTCAATAAAGGACAGAAAAGGTATGGACCTAACAGAAGCAGAAGATATTAAGAAGAGGTGGCAGGAATACACAGAAGAACTGTACAAAAAAGATCTTCATGACCCAGATAATCACGATGGTGTGATCACTCACCTAGAGCCAGACATCCTGGAATGTGAAGTCAAGTAGGCCTTAGAAAACATCACTACGAACAAAGCTAGTGGAGGTGATGGAAATCCAGTTGAGCTATTTCAAATCCTGAAAGATGATGCTGTGAAAGTGCTGCCCTCAATATGCCAGCAAATTTGGAAAACTCAGCAGTGGCCACAGGACTGGAAAAGGTCAGTTTTCATTCCAATCCCAAAGACAGGCAATGCCAAAGAATGCTCAAACTATGCTCAAAGAATGCTCAAACAATGCTCAAAGAATACACAGTTGCACTCATCTCACACGCTAGTAAAGTAATGTTCAAAATTCTTCAAGCCAGGCTTCAACAATACATGAACCGTGACCTGCAGGATGTTCAACTCGGATTTAGAAAAGGCAGAGGAACCAGAGGTCAAATTGCCAATATCCACTGGATCATGGAAAAAGCAAGAGAGTTCCAGAAAAACATCTATTTCTGCTTTATTGATTATGCCAAAGCCTTTGACTGTTGTGGATCACAATAAACTGTGGAAAATTCTGAAAGAGATGGGAATACCAGACGACCTGACTTGACTCTTGAGAAACCTATATGCAGATCAGGAAGCAACACTTAGAACTGGACATGGAAAAACAGACTGGTTCCAAATAGGAAAAGGAGTACATCAAGGCTGTATATTGTCACCCTGCTTGTTTAACTTATATGCAGAGTACATCATGAGAAACACTGGGCTGGAAGAAGCACAAGCTGGAATCAAGATTGCTGGGAGAAATATCAATAACCTCAGATTTGCAGATGACACCACCCTATGGCAGAAAGTGAAGACGAAAAAGCCTCTTGATGAAAGTGAAAGAGGAGAGTGAAAAAGTTGGCTTAAAGATCAACATTCAGAAAATAAAGATCATGGCCCCTGGTCCCATCACTTCATGGGAAATAGATGGGAAAACAGTGGAAACAGTGTCAGACTTTAATTTTTGGGCTCCAAAATCACTGCAGATGGTGACTGTGGCCATGAAATTAAAAGACAGTTACTCCTTGGAAGGAAAGTTATGACCAACCTAGATAGCATATTCAAAAGCAGAGACATTACTTTGCCAACAAAGGTCTGTCTAGTCAAGGCTATGGTTTTTCCAGTGGTCATGTATGGATGTGAGAGTTGGACTGTGCAGAAAGCTGAGCGCTGAAGAACTGATGCTTTTGAACTTTGGTGTTGGAGAAGACTCTTGAGAGTTCCTTGGACTGCAAGGAGATCCCACCAGTCCATTCTGAAGGAGATCAGTCCTGGGTGTTCATTGGAAGGACTGATGCTAAAGCTGAAACTCCAATACTTTGGCCACCTCATGTGAGGAGTTGACTCATTGGAAAAGACTCTGATGTTGGGAGGGATTGGAGGCAAGAGGAGAAGGGCACGACAGAGGATGAGATGGCTGGATGGCATCACCGACTCCATGGACATGAGTTTGAATGAACTCCGGGAGTTGGTGATGGACAGGGAGGCCTGGCGTGGTGCAATTCATGGGGTCGCAAAGAGTCGGACATGACTCAGTGACTGAACTGAACTGAACTGAAATCACTGCAGATGATGACTGCAGCCATGAAATAAAAAGGCACTCCTTGGAAGAAAAGCTATGAAAAACCTAGACAGCAAATTAAAAAAGCAGACATATTAAAAATTTGGCATTGCTTTGCCAACAAATTTCCCACTAGTCAAAGCTATGGTTTTTCCAGTAGTTATGAGTGGATGTGAGTGTTGTGCTATAAAAAAAGCTGAGGGTCACAGAATTGATGCTTTTGAACTGTGGTGTTAGAGAAGACTCTTAAGGGTCTGTTGTACTGCAAGAAGATACAACCAATCTATCCTAAAGGAAATAAGTCCTTAGTATTCATTGGAAGGACTGGTACTGAAGCTGAAAATCTAATAGTTTGTCCACCTGATGCAAAGAACTGTCATTTGAAAAGACCCTGATCCTGAGAAAGATTGAATGTGGGAGGACAAGGGAACAACAGAGGATGAGATGATTGTGTGGCATCACTGACTTAATGGACATGAGTTTGAATAAACTCCAAAAGTTGGCAATGGACAGGGAGGCCTGGCGTGCTGCAGTCCATGGGGTTGCAAAGAGTTGGACACAACTGAACAGAACTGAACTGAGTACAGCGCTTTCACAGCATCATCTTTTAGGATTTGAAATAGCTCGACTAGAATTCCATCACTTCAAATAGCTTTTTCATAGTGATGCTTTCTAAGGCCCACTTGACTTCGCATTCCAGGATGTCTGGCTCTAGGTGAGTCATCACACCACCATGGTTATCTGGGTCATGAAGATCTTTTTTGTATAGTTACTCTGTGTATTTTTGCCACCTCTTTTAAATATATTCTGCCGCTGTTAGGTCCATACCATTTCTGTCATTATTGTTCTCATCTTTGCATGAAATGTTCACTTAATATCTCTAATTTTCTTGAATAGAATCTAGAGTTTCCCATTCTATTGTTTTCCTCTATTTCTCTGCTTTGATCACTGAAGAAGGCTTTCTTATCTCTCCTTGCTCTTCTTTGGAACTGTGCATTCAAATGGGTATATCTTTCCTTTTCTCCTTTTCCTTTAGCTTCTCTTCTTTTTTCAACTATTTGTAAGCCCTCCTCAGATAACCATTTTGCCTTTTTGCATTTCTTTTTCTTGGAAATGATCTTGATCCCTGCCTCCTGTAGAATGTCAGGAACCTCTGTCCATAGTTCTTCAGGCACCCTGCCTGTCAGATCTAATCCCTTAGAATCTATTTGTCACTTCCACTGTATAATTGTAAGGGATTTGATTTAGGTCATACCTGAATGGTCTAGTGGATTTCCCTACTTTCTTGAATTTAAGTCTGAATTTGGCAATAAGGAGTTCACGATCTGAGCCATAGTCAGCTTCTGGTCTTGTTTTTGCTGACTGCATAGAGCTTTTCCATCTTTGTCTGCAAAGAATATAATCAATCTGATTTTGATGTTGACCATCTAGTGATGCCCATGTGTAGAGTCTTCCCTTGTGTTGTTGAAAGAGGGTGTTTGCTATGTCCAGTGTGTTCTCTAGGCAAAACTCTATTAATCTTTTCCCTGCTTCATTCTGTACTCCAAGGCCAAATTTCCCTGTTACTCCAGATATCTCTTGACTTCCTACTTCTGCATTCCAGGATCCTATAATGAAAAGGACATCTTTTGGGGGTGTTTGTTCTAGAAGGTCTTGTAGGTCTTCATAGAACTGTTCAACTTCAGCTTCTTCTGTGTTACTGGTTGGTGCATAGACTTGGATTACTGTGATACTGAATGGTTTTCCTTGGAAACGAACAGAGATCATTCTGTCATTTTTAGATTACATTCAAGTACTGCATTTTGAACTCTTTTGTTAACTATGATGGCTACTCCATTCTTCTATGAGATTCTTGCGCACAGTCATAGATATAATGGTCATCTGAGCTAAATTCACCCATTCCAGTCCATTTTAGTTCACTGATTCCTAAAATGTCAATATTGACTCTTGCCATCTCCTGTTTGACCACTTCCAATTTGCCTTGATTTCATGGACCTAACATCCCAGGTTCCTATGCAATCCTGCTTTTTAAAGCATCAGAAGCTTTACTTCCACCACCTGTTACATCCACAACTGGGTGGTGTTTTAGCTTTGGCTCCATCTCTTCATTCTTTCTGGAGTTATTTCTCCACTCTTCTCCAGTAGCATATTGGGCACCTACTGACCTGGAGAGTTCATCTTTCAGTGTCATATCTTTTTGCCTTTTCATAATGTTCATGAGGTTCTCTCAAGGCAAGAATACTGAAGTAGTTTGCCATCCTTTTCCAGTGGACCATGTTTTGTTAGAACTCTCCTCCAGACATGTCCGTCTTGGGTGGCCTTACCCAGCATGGCTCATTGTTTCATTGAGCTAGAGAAGGCTGTGGTCCATGTGATCAGTTTGGTTAGTTTCCTATGATTGTGGTTTTCATTCTATCTGCCCTCTGATTGATAAGGATAAGTGGCTTATGGAAGCTTCCTGCTTGGAGAGACTGACTGAGTGGAAATCTGGGTCTTGTTCTGCTGTGTGGGGCCAGGTTCAATAATATAGTTAAAAAAAAAAAGAGTAAATACTAACAAAACTCTAATTGTTTTCATAAATGTAGTATTTAATCCCATCACAATATACTGTCTTTAACGTTTAATATTCTACCTTGACAGATTAAGTTTGGCAAACAACTCTGTTACAAGTGGTTTTGTATTTATCATGTTCATTTTCATGAGATTTCCAAGAAAAGAGGAGTTAAAAGTCTGACTAACTCAAAACCAGCAGAAATTTTATTGCCTTTTTTTTTTTTTTGTATTCTTAACTGGTACTTATTTCAGAGGAATGAGTACTAAAAGACAGATATTCCTTTTTTTTTCCTTTATTTTTCTTTTCCTTAGGTAGAAAACTTACTATTAATCAAAAGTAACATATATGCTAAGTAATTACTACCTGGAAAATTTAAAACTATATACCTTTCTTGCCTTATCTTTTTTAATTCCATCATATATGAAAACAACAAACAAGAGATATGGTTGTTATTACTTTAGTTTAGCATAGAATGGTTTATCATTCAAACTAGTTAGCATACAAAATAGATGTTTTCTCTTCAAATGTCTAGGTTTGTATTTTAAGATAAATGTCCTCCGAATTTATTTAGCAAATTCCCATTTGCTATTATAGTTTCTCTTTTATAACCAAAAGATAAAAGAATTTTTGTGTAATTTAGGTAAGAATATATAGAAATGTAAATAAAATGTTAATGTAATGACAAAATAGATATACCTTTCTAATATTTTCAGATGAGCCATAGTATTATTAATATTTTGGCAACAAACATAGTGTTTTACATTTACATTGTTCAACCAAAGAATAGTTCTATATCACTATAAGAAGCTTACATGTTTTCTTTGTGGAATGAAACATCCACATAATGGAACATTAAAACTCTGTATTAATGGAAAGGAATATTCAAAACGATGAGGCTTAAACATTTTGGAATGATGTTAAATTCTGGAGTGTCTTAACAAGTCTAAGTCCGTTCTCCTTCACCAAAATAAAAATAAAATTATTGTTGAAGTAAAGCCTAAACTAAACAATAACAACAAACTTGTGCTTCATATTAAGAGACTCTCACTTACAAAATATATAGAAAAACATGATCATAACTAATATGTGTATGGATGAGTGCATGCTCAGTCATTTCTGACTCTTTGTGACCCCATGGACTGTAACCCTCCAGTCTCTTCTGTCCATGAAAATTTCTGGGCTGGAATACTGAAGTGAGTTGCCATTTCCTTCTCCAGGAAATCTTCCTGACCCAAGAATCAAACCAAGGTCTCTTGCATTGGCAAGTGGCTTCTTTACCACTGTGCCTCCAGGAAAGTCCAAAAACTAGAAGACTGGGAAATTATGTTTGTTTGGATAAATACTTGCCTTAAACAGGAGTTTAGAAACATTTTCTTGACTCTCCACTTAATGAAATAAAGCAAGCAAAAACTTCTCAGGATTGGATATATCATTATGCATATGTGTGTGTGTGTGCTGTGTGCTAAATTAGTTCAGTCATTTCTGACTTTTGCAACCCTGTGGACTGTAGCCCACCAGGCTCCTCTGTCCATGGGATTATCTATATTATATATAGAATTTATTCTATATATGTATAATGCACTTGGTTTTGCTACATGTGTTCATATTGAAATTTCTTCAGCAAATTATACTAATTTGTGAAATGATTATTGATAAAAATTGTTCAGTATTAGTCTTTATAAAACTTAAAATATTTCAGCATTTAGAGTGCAAAAAAAAAGCCCAATATATACAGTAGCTATATACTTTTAAAGGGACATTATTTTTAGAAACAAAGTGGTTGGTAACTCAGGGAGTTATGCAATCATATTCCACATTTAAAATTAAACTTCTGAGGATTAATTAAAATATGTTTATGAAAAAATCATGACAACATATTAAAAATATTTTCACCATGGGCTTAATGATTTGAATGAAGGAAGCAATTATACAAAAATACATTTTATAATAAGTAGTAGAATTTCATGGGACATAAATAATATGTGAAGTTCAATTAAATCCAGAAAACCTCCATGTGAATTCATTACTTTAAGTTTTCTATGCTCTCATATTTTAATACTTACCCATCTTTAAATTTAGATTATTTTAAAACATGTTATAATCATTCACTAAGAAGATGTCAAGGACATTTTTTATTTTTGTTTTGTTTTAAATACTGTGCCATCCCCAGACAGACATCAGAAATGTTGTATTCTTGATTTTTAAGATTAAACTTTGTTTCATAGAACTTTGAATAGAAATATTAGTGATATTTCTAATTGAAGAAAAGGATATTACTACAAAAGTTGTGTTTTATGATTCTTCAAAGAGAGTCACATACAAAATTCTATGACATGCAGATAGAACCCATTCCTGCTTTACTAACAAATCTAAATTCTTTAGCATTAAAAAAAAAAAAAAAGAAAAAGGTTAGAATTAAATCTCAACTGCCTAAACAGGACCTGCCCTAAGAACAGAAGTATCAGAAGAAAAAACAAAAAGAGTTCTTAAGGAATTTCTCTGTGGGAAGCAGTGTCTTGCTGAATAGCCAACAAATCAAATACACATACAAAGAGACTAGTCAAAAAACAATCATTTAGGTAGTCATGCACATCCTTACAGTCATGAGGAAAAACATACGAATGAGGAATATGCAAAGTTTCAATTTGATATTTCCTTTGATCGTTGGAGAAACTAATGTTTCCCAAGCATTCAAGGAAAATTCAGTGGTCTTCTGAGGCAAACAACAACTGGGAAAAACCCCACCAAAATTTGTAATAAGAGATGAGAATACCAGCAAAGGCTTTATGCTGTCCCAAAACAGCAACCAGGTTAATACCTCCAGCAGCTGTCCTGATCTCTGTGGTCTAAGCTTTTAACTAACTTTAATTAAATGGAACCTTTGGTGTGCAAGGGTACATATGCCTGGGATATGAATAAAAGAAACAAATAGCAGAGCCTGGCATATGGTTGCACACGCATGCATCATTTGATTTCTGGTTTTTTTGCAAGAATATTTTAACATTCATGAGAGGTAAGAAAGATGAGAGCAGAAATAGAATTGTCTCTCTGGACTTCAACTTTTTGCCTACACTTCCTACTATCACAGTAGTATTAAAAAAAAAAAAAAAAAAAACTATAAGTCTTAATTGTCAGATGCACAATCTGCAATGTTTAAATGGACCCTGTGGATTTTGGTCCAAAACCAAACCAATTGGTTGCAAGCTATTTTTCTCTTTCATTAGATGTTCTGCTGCAGTATTTGCATAAATGTAACCGTGCTGTCCGTCTTTTAACTTTCACTCAATTAATTATGCTTCCAGCCCCCTGCTGATGGACAAAAATGAGACTTCATCTGCAAATAGCTTCAGCAGTTTACAGCTTATTAAATGCCAAAATCTAGTTAAGACAGTTTGAGAATTCTCATGTCAGGCATTTCAACATGCCATTTTTAACACAAAATTCTTATTAAAAAAATGAACCCACTACTCCAAATCAGGGGGAAAAAATCACTGGTATAAAGGTAATGAACATATTAGAATTTTATACAAATTGTGCACTTAGCATATGTGGCTTACTCTGAGCACACTTAATTGGTTTGCCTAATAATGAACCCTCTATGAGAAAGATTACCAAGTTGACAAGAAAATGGTCTCCACAAATTATAAACAGCTTTCATCTAAGGACCCACCTTTTATAATTTATATAGAAATCTGCGTATGGTCTGAAAAAAAAGCAGATGAATCAGAGTTATATATTCAAATATTCTTTTAAAAATAACTTTTCTCCTACTTTGTGTGACAGGTTTTGCATATTGCATCAAACATCTGGTGTGTTCACAAGCTAGTATTCTTTACGCCATTTGGGGTTAGCTCTTCATCTAAGCTAGAAAGAGAAAGAAAGAACAATCTATTCAGCAAAGCTAAATGAATAGATAAAACATGGCATTTTGCATTCTACTATGAAAGGACAGGAGTCATTCTTTCCATAATTCTATGTGATTACTGACCTCCCTACATCCCCATGAGCACACTGATAAAATGAGATAAAATCAAAATATCCTTAAGAAACTTAATTTTCCTCAGGTATCTGAGGCATAAAACACTTTGTTCATTTCTGTACATACTTATTTTCTATGTCTATTTTGGAATGATATTTTTATTACTAAGATATATGCAATTAAATTTTCTTAATTTGGGGAGAAGGGGAAAGCATTCTATTTATTCCATTTGAAGAAATTAAAGTATTTACTAAAGTATGTTTGCATTTAATTCAGCATTAACAGTGTTATTGTCACAAAAAAGTCAAGTTAGGTTCTCATGGCAATTGGCCATCACACTTTAATCTGAAGTTGTTGACTTCCTTCTTCAATCTTGTGTCATATTGTATGGTACTCTACTCTTAGATTTTATTGACAAATTGTGTCATGTTTATGCTCTTTTCTTATAAACAATCATGATAGAGTGGAATGTGACATGATGATTTATGACAGAAATGTCAGGGATTATTTTAAAAGCAATTTCTGTCTGATCATATACCAATTAACAGCTTTCATAACAAATTCCTAAATACATAGTTGGCATTTGATCAAAAGGAGCGTATTTCATTGCTGATATTGGAATATTTGGGACATATCAGAAAGATCCCCTGGAGAAGGAAATAGCAACCCACTCCAGTATTCTTGCCTGGAAAATTCCATGGGCAGAGAAGCCCATGTAACTGCGGGGTTACAGTCCATGGGGTCGCAAAGAGTCAGACAAGACTTAGCGACTAAACAACAACAACTACAAAGGAAATTCATGTTTCCACTCTGGTTATGATTGTGGAAACATGCAATGGCTACCAGTATTGCTCTGACACAAAATGACATTATTCATTATTTCAATAATGTGTTAAAAACCTCTTTCTAGAGCATCTGATAAAAGGGTGGAAAATACAGAAAGCCAAACATTTTATCTTAAGTTTCAATGAATCCTGTGTCATTTTGCTAACCTGGAAGAAAATAAAACATCAAAATAACATTAAAGTAAGCGGAGACTTAACATTACACATAAACTTTGTGAAGATACATAAATTGTGGTACAGATGTTGTTAAGCAGTTCTAAAATCTCTTGGGATTCTTTTTTTCCCTGTGGGTAATTTGTAGGCAGCAAGTGGGAGATAAAACAGATTTTGCTTGATCTATTTTTTTGTTGTTTTGTATTTTGATAAAAATAGGGTAAATTTTCATTTTCTCATTCCTCAGAAAGACTTGAAGATGTTATTGGTGTATGGTGGTGTGTGATTTCTTGAAATGTTTTATATGTGTCTGCTTATTGGAATACTGTAGAATATGGAACAATTGCAAGTGATCTATGAGGCAGATGATTTGACCATTTTATCTGCTTTAGTTAAATTATGTAATAGTGTCTGCAAGAGGGTCACCAATACTTAACTTGAGTGCTAGAGATAGATCATAGAATTTATTATGAAAAAAAGTAAAATTCTATGCAGAGAAGTAGTAAGGACACACACATTCTTTTGAAGCTCCACTGCATATGTGCTAAATTACTTTAGTAGTGTCCGACTCTTTGTGACACTATGGGTTGTAGCCTGCCAGTCTCCTCTGTCCTTGGGATTATCCAGGCAAGAATACTGGAGTGGGTTGCCAAGCCCTTCTCCAGGGTATCTTCTCAACCCAGGGATTGAACCTGTGTATCTTAGATATCTTGAATTGGCAGGCAAGTATTTTACCAGGTGAGCCATCTGGGCAGCCCATGAAGTTCCATTATTTCATAACATAAATTAGGAATAGATATTCTACATATGTCATGGTTAAGATTCAGCAGAGGAGGCCTACCTTAATCAGCAGGCTGGAAATGGAGCATGATGGAGGTAGTGAAAGTGTTAGTTGTTCAGTCATGTCCAACTCTTTGCAACTCCATAGTCTATAGCCTGCAAGGCTCCTCTGTCCATGGGTTTCTCCAGGCAAGAAGATTGCAGTGAGTTGCCATTTCCTTCTCCAGGGGATCTTCCCAACCTAAGGATTGAACACATGGCTCCTACATTGCAGGCAGATTCTTTACTACTGAGCTACCATGGAAGCCCCAGTGGAGGGAGGGGCACTCCTAGAAGGGCCTAGCCTCTCTCCAGCCCAACCCCATACCTTTATATATTTATAACTGAGTCTAAGATGTCAGAGGACACTTGAACAGAAGATACTTACCATCAAGGGGTCAACATACCCAGAAATATCACTAAGTATCTTGTGTACATAGGGTGCTCATCTTGTCTGTCAAGAAAGATGACATCAGTCCCAAGCCTGGACTCTTTGCAGGCTGGCTTAGCTCCATGGAGCCAGCTCTCTGCTCTAAAGGCCATCCAAAATGGTCTCCAGTCAAATAGAAATTTAGGCTTTTAATGGACTTTAAAATTTCTTTTAATTCCTCTTGCCTTTTCAGAAACTTCACAAAATCAATTATATTTTTGGTTTTAAAAGGTATATCTTATTCTCTTATATTCTTCCAGCTTCCTGTTTATTTCTGGAACTTCATAGCCAAACTACTCTGAAGAGTTGGCTAAGCTTCCTGTCTCTTTCACTCACCAGCCTCTAAACAAAAGTGTCATCTTCTATATCACTCCATTGAAATAGTTCTCCCTAAGACCACTGATTACTTCCATAACTCTAAATCCAATGCACGTTACTCAAGCTTCAGCTTTTTTTTTTTTTTTTTAGTAAAATAGTCTCTTCTCTTGATTTATTTTACACTATCCTCTCCAAGTTTTCCTAATTTTTTGTGCTTACTACATGGCACATTTCTTTGCAGATTCATTCTATGCTATCTGATAAGTATATAGTGAAGATTGGCAAGGCTTGATTTTATTCCATATTGTCCTCTCTTGTAGATATTCTCTAGGAAATGTCATCCAGGCCCATTCAATTACCATCTATGGGGTCATGGCTTCCAAAGCTATAATCCAAGTTCAAAGAACTCCTCTGAGCTCCAAAAATGGATATCTCCCTGCCAATGGACATTTCTACTTGGATTTCTCAAAGATAACTTAAACCTAACAAGTCTAAGACAAAACCATGATTTTCATCTGAACATTGGTTTTCTGGTGGTATTCTTAGAAAGCAAGACAACACAAATTACCCAGTTAGAATGAACTTCTACCACATACCTCTTCCATTTAATATCCAATTTCTCAGCAAGTCCTCTCAATTTTACCATCTAATCATCTCCTATTAAATTTTACCATTAAATGGTAAATTAAATTTTATCATTAAATGGTAAATTAAATTTTATCATTAAATGGTAAATTGAACTTTACCATTTAATAATCAATCCTAAAGGAAATCAATCCTGAATATTCATTGAAAGGACTGATACTGAAGCTGAAGCTCCAATATTCTGGCCAGCTGATGCAAAGAACTGACTCAATGGAAAAGACCATGATCCTGCGAAAGATTAAGGGCAGGAGGAGAAGGGGACGGCAGAGGATGAGATGGTTGGATGGCATCACCGACTTGACAGATGTGAGTTTGAACAAGCTATGGGAGTTGGTGGTGAACAGGGAAGCCTGGCGTGCTGCAGTCCGTGGGGTTGGAGAGTCGGACACGACTGAGTGACTGAACTGAACTGAATCGTCTCCTACATTTATATGTGTCTCTATCACCACATCCACTACCCTTATGTTATCTAACAAGAAAACTTAGATTGTCCCCATTAGATCAGATCAGATCAGATCAGTCGCTCAGTCGTGTCCAACTCTTTGCGACCCCATGAATCGCAGCACGCCAGGCCTCCCTGTCCATCACCAACTCCCGGAGTTCACTCAGACTCACATCCATCGAGTCAGTGATGCCATCCAGCCATCTTATCCTCTGTCGTCCCCTTCTCCTCCTGCCCTGAATCCCTCCCAGCATCAGAGTCTTTTCCAATGAGTCAACTCTTCTCATGAGGTGGTCAAAGTACTGGAGTTTCAGCTTTAGCATCATTCCTTCCAAAGAAATCCCAGGGCTGATCTCCTTCAGAATGGACTGGTTGGATCTCCTTGCAGTCCAAGGGACTCTCGAGTCTTCTCCAACACCACAGTTCAAAGCATCAATTCTTTGGCACTCAGCTTTCTTCACAGTCCAACTCTCACATCCATACATGACCACTGGAAAAACCATAGCCTTGACTAGACGAACCTTTGTTGGCAAAGTAATGTCTCTGCTTTTGAATATGCTATCTAGGTTGATCATAACTTTCCTTCCAAGGAGTAAGTGTCTTTTAATTTCATGGCTGCAGTCACCATCTGCAGTGATTTTGGAGCCCCCCCCAAAATAAAGTCTGACACTGTTTCCACTGTTTCCCCATCTATTTCCCATGAAGTGATGGGACTGGATGCCATGATCTTCGTCTTCCAAATGTTGAGCTTTAAGCCAACTTTTTCACTCTCCACTTTCACTTTCATCAAGAGGCTTTTTGTCCCCATAACCTGGCATTTTCTTTCTTCATCTAAGTACCTATGCAGCTGCTGGACTTACATTTTCAAAATCAGATCTTATCATTAAACCCTCTACATATCAAATTCTTTAATGAGTTTCAATTTTTTCATAGAATAAATTTCTTAACACAGGCAAAGATAATTTTGTGATCATAATCATATTTATCTCTTTAGTCTTCTCTTGTGCCACTTCACTTATTCCTCTTTGACATCTAGGGTCTAGGAATTCATTCTGATTTCTAGAAATATTATAACATGTCGGCTTCCCACACCTTCCACCAACACCGAGGTCTTCCCATACTTTTGTTGGATTTTGTGAGGATAGAAGTCAAGTTCTAATGACTATTTTTTAGGCCATTTCTCTAGCTTCATGGAAGCCTGAAGATATGACCCTTGAGCTAACCTTATGGTAATATGAAATTAAAATTGGTGATGAACAGGGAAGCCTGACATGCTGCAGTCCATGGGGTTGCAAAGATTCAGATGTGACTGAGTGACTGAAGTGACTGATAGACAAAAAACTGGATCCCAGACAAATGAGAACCTGACTGAGAACAGTGTTCCAAAGTAAGCACCTATACTTACTGTTTATGCAGTTATTGCAGAACCAGTACCTGTTATTAATAAGATGCATTTGCACTGGAGGATGGATTCTACTCACATTATCTTTAAGGAGCACAGGACCAGTAGAACTTATAATGCAATGGTAATCATGGCTTATTGATTCTCTATTGTGAGGTTGTTTACACTCACCTGTTTCTACTCGACACTATAGTCATCACCAGTGTGATGTTCCTGATGTCCATGAAACCTCTACCTTGTGTTTGTCGTGAACCTTGTATTTTTGCCTACCTTGTTACTTCTTTTATGACAAAATAAATTGGTATTGGGGGAAACCTATTGTATCTTATGTATTTTATTATCAACCCCCAACTTAGGAGCACAGATGCAAGACAAGTGTAATAGATGTGCCACAAGGAGACATACTCTTGTCTGCTTGTGTAAGGTAACTGTGTATCATGCTACTTAAACATTCTTCTTCATCCTAATTTCAACTCCATTAATATTTCCTCTGTGACAAAGTCCTTAACTGACAATGTAATTTGCAAGTTCTCATAGAACTTTCCTTCAGATCAAAATGTCTGTCTAAAATGAACATGGTTTAGTATGACACTTTTAATATTACCTTCCCATAAATTCCATGAAGGTGGTCCCGTATCTATTACATCAGATACCCAAACATTCTCAAACCCAAATCCTATGTCTGATGTATGAGAGAAAGTTAGTAAGTACCTTTAAAATGGAAGAATACAGAGAAGGTGCTGTGATATCTTGTATCATAGGTATATGTTCTGGTCTAATAACCTGGGGATTAGTACTACATTCATGGAGGAAATAACATTAAGTTAGAACCTGAGGTTTAACTAGTGATTGGGGAAATTGAGAATATTGCATTTCAGGCAGGAAAATATCTATTAACGCTGTGATATATGGGATGTGGGGACCAGGTCGCATTCAAGTAATTGAAAAAACTCCAGTGTGGTCAGATTATAACTAATAAAATTTTGCAGAAAGATATCACAGAGTTCATCAGGACTCAAGTCAGGGAAGCTTTATGTTTTTAATTTTATATTTTGGTTGTATTGTGTAGCATGTGGGATCCTAGTTCCCTGATCAAGGATTATATCCATAACCCTTATGTTGGAGGCACAGAGTGCTAATCACTAGATGGCCAGGGAAGTCTGAATCAGGTAACCTATAGTTCAGTTCAGTCGCTCAGTCGTGTCCGACTCTTTGCGACCCCATGAATTACAGCACACCAGGTCTCCCTGTCCATCACCATCTCCCGGAGTTCACTTAGACTCAGGTCCATCAAGTCAGTGATGCCATCCAGCCATCTTATCCTCTGTCAACCCCTTTTCCTCCTGCCCTGAATCCCTCCCAGCATCAGAGTCTTTTCCAATGAGTCAACTCTTTGCATGAAGTGGCCAAAGTACTAGAGTTTCAGCTTTAGCATCATTCCTTCCAAAGAAATCCCAGGGCTGATCTCCTTCAGAATGGACTGGTTGGATCTCCTTGCAGTCCAAGGGACTCTCAAGAGTCTTCTCCAACACCACAGTTCAAAAGCATCAATTATTCAACACTCAGCTTTCTTCACAGTCCAACTCTCACATCCAGACATGACCACTGGAAAAACCATAGCCTTGACTACACGGACCTTTGAGTATTTGTTACAGGAGTTGGCATTTCACAAGCTAATCATATGCATTCTGAAAGCAATGTGACTAAAACCATGTTGTAGAAAGCAGAAAGTATTTCCTCTGTGGGGACATTGCAGCATATCAGGAAGAACCAGGGACATTAATGCTGTGACTAATTCTCTTGGCCAGTTTACAACAGATAATGTGGAAATTGATAAAGATTATAATTGAATTTATTCAAGGATTTCTGTGTGGTTTTAAAGAGAAAAACAATTAGTACTTACAACTAAAAGCTTTCTCTCTCTTAAAGACAATCTGAAGTGAGTTAATAAAGGTGATAAGCACTCACTGATTAATCACTAGTCCATTGGGGGAAACAATGAATATAAACCCTGAAACTTATAAAAGTCTCAAGGTGAAGTTTGAGTTTATGGATTTGCACATTTCTTGAATTAAGAAATAAGACATTACAAACTTTTGTAAGAGCATTTGAAGAAAAATTAAATGTTTCTATAAAACAAAATTATAAAAATTACAAATTATGAAAAAGTCACATGCTGCAAATCATTTTCTCCTAAATGAGTGCAATTATCCCTTTGCTTGTTCATGATACTATGACTTTTGTCACAATAGCTTTGGGAGAATAAATGTGTAAAACAAACATATTTTGAGAACTAGTTACAGTCTGGCTCAAATACAATCATCAGAAATAATTTCTTTGTATCTTATTCCATCATTTGTCCTAAATTTCTAGATACTCAGAGAGCACTGTTACCACTCCTCACATTTCAGTCTTAGTGGCCTTCCAGAATATAGTTCATTCAATAGAATATTCCTAATGTCTCCCTTTCTCTTTCCCCAAACTATCATTTGTGTGTCTTATTCTTGAGAATTCTGAATTTTCTTGTTTGAGAGCTAATGTCATAAATGTGTAATGTTAATTTTGAGTGACTTTTCATATATTAAAGTGTTTTCTATGTTTTATAAGTAATATCAGACAGTTATAGTTTTCTTGAAGCCACGGCCTTACTTTACAAGAATAATAGTAAAATAGAAGGAAAGGCTATCTTCAGATACTTTTTATTTACTTTCTTCTCTGGCCCACATATTCATTTTTTGAGCACTGTATCATATGCACAGAGGAGTATTTTAATATTATCTCTACCCCCCTCTTCTCTAGCCAATGTATGCTTTTGCAATCTTCTAAGTATGCCAAGCCCTCTTACCTCTGAGTCTTTGGACATACGATGTTTCTGGTAAGCAGATGTTCTCTGCCAGAAGTCTTATGCTTGATCTTCAATAAATTTTTTAGTACAGTTCAAACTCACTTATTTACGATGGCATCTTCCATTTCTGCCTGCTACCCTTCGATTATCCACAGTTATTCCATCCTCTTTTTTTAAATTTTTTTTTAAATTTATTTTAATTGGAGGCTAATTACTTTACAATATTGTAGTGGTTTTTGCCATACATTCATATGAATCAGCCATGGGTGTACATGTGCTCTCCATCCTGACCCTCTCTCCCTCCTCCCTCCCCATCCCATCCCTCAGGGTCATCCCAGGGTACCAGCCCTGAGCACCCTGTCTCATGCATCAAACCTGGACGGGCGATCTATTTCACATATGTTAATATACATGTTTCAATGCTATTCTTTCAAATCATCCCACCCTTGCCTTCTTCACAGAGTCCAAAAGTCTGTTCTTTACATCTGTGTCTCTTTTGCTATCTCACATATAGGGTCATCATTACCATCTTTCTAAATTCCATATATACATGTTAATATACTGTATTGGTGTTTTTCTTTCTGGCTTATTTCACTCTGTATAACAGGCTCCAGTTTCATCCATCTCATTAGAACTGATTCAAATGCATTCTTTTTAATAGCTGCATAATATTCCATTGTGTATATGTACTACTGTTTTCTTATCCATTTGTCTGCCAGTGGACATCTAGGTTGCTTCCATGTCCTGGCTATTGTAAACAGTGTTACAATGAACACTGGGGTACATGTATCTCTTTCAGTTCTGGTTTCCTTGGTGTGTATGCCCCCAGCAGTGGGATTGTTGGGTCATATGGCAGTTCTATTTACAATTTTTTAAGGAATCTCCACACTGTTCTCCATAGTGGCTGAGCTAGTTTGCATTCCCACCAACAGTGTAAGAGGGTTCCCTTTTCTCCACACCCTCTCCAGCATTTATTGCTTGTATACTTTTGGATAGCAGCCATTCTGACTGGCGTGAGATGGTACCTCATTGTGGTTTTGATTTGCATTTCTCTGATAATGAGTAATCTTGAGAATCTTTTCATGTGTTTGTTAGTCATCTGTATGTCTTCTTTGGGGAAATGTCTGTTTAATTCTTTGGCCTATTTTTTGATTGGGTAGCTTATTTTTCTGGAATTGAGCTACATGAGTTGCTTGTATATTTTTGAGATTAATTCTTTGCCAGTTGCTTCATTTGCTATTATTTTCTCCCATTTCAAAGGCTGTCTTTTCATCTTGCTTATAGTTTCCTTCATTATGCAAAAGATATTAAGCTTAATTAGGTCCCATTTGTTTATTTTTGCTTCTATTTCCATTACTCTGGGAGGTGGGTCATAGAGGATCCTGCTATGATTTATGTCAGAGAGTATTTTGCTTATGTTTTCCTCTAGGAGTTTTATAGTTTCTGGTCTTACATTTAGATCTTCAATCCATCTTGAGTTTATTTTTATGTATGGTGTTAGAAAGTATTCTAGTTTCATTCTTTTACAAGTGGTTGACCAGTTTTCCCAGCACCACTTGTTAAAGAGATTGTCTTTTCTCCACTGTATATTCTTGCCTCCTTTGTCAAAGATAAGGTGTCCATAGATGCATGGATTTATCTCTGGGCTTTCTATTTTGTTCCATTGATCTATATTTTTGTCTTTGCACCAGGACCATACTATCTTGATGAGAGTTGCTTTGCAGTATAGCCTGAAGTCAGGCAGGTTGATTCCTCCAGTTCCATTCTTTCTCAAGATTGCTTTGGCTATTCGACGTTTTTTGTATTTCTATACAAATTGTGAAATTACTGGTTCTAGTTTTCTGAAAAATACCGTTGGTAGCTTGATAGGGATTGCATTGAATCTGTAGATTGCTTTGGGTAGTATACTCGTTTTCACTACATTGATTCTTCTGATGAATGATCATGAAATATTTCTCCATCTATTTGTGTCATCTTTGATTTCTTTCATCAGTGTTTTATATATATATATATGTCCCTTGTTTCTTTAAGTAGATTTATTCCTAAGTATCTTATTCTTTTTGTTGCAATGGTGAATGGAATTGTTTCCTTAATTTCTCTTGTTTTCTCATTGTTAGTGTACAGGAATGCAAGGGATTTCTGTGTGTTAATTTTATATCCTGCAACTTTACTATATTCGTTGATTAGCTCTAGTAATTTTCTGGTGAAGTCTTTAGGGCTTTCTATGTAGAGGATTGTGTCATCTGCAAACAGTGAGAGTTTCACTTCTTCTTTTCCAATCTGGATTCCATTTATTTCTTTTTCTTCTCTGATTGGTCTGGCTAAAACTTCCCAAACTGTTGAATAGTAGTGGTGAGAGTGGGCATCCTTATCTTGTTCCTGACTTCAGGGAAAATGCTTTCAATTTTTCACCATTGAGGTTAATGGCTAATGATAATGATGTTTATCATATATAACTTTTATTACATTGAGATATGTTCCTTCTATGCCTTCTTTCTGGAGGGTTTTTATAATAAACGTATGTTGAATTTTGTCAAATGTTTTCTCTGCATCTATTGAGATAATCATATTGTTTTTATCTTTCAATTTGTTAATGTGGTGTATCACATTGATTGATTTGTGAATATTGAAGAATCCTTGCATCCCTGGGATAAAGCCCACTTGGTCATTATGTATGATCTTTTTAATATGTTGTTGGAATCTGTTTTCTAGAATTTTGTTAGAGATATTTGCATCTATGTTCATCAGTGATATTGGCCTGTAGTTTTCTTTTTTTGTGGCATCTTTGTCTGGTTTTGGTATTAGAGTGATGGTGGCCTCATAGAATGAGTTTGGAAGTTTACCTTCCTCTGCAATTTTCTGGAAGAGTGTGAGTAGGATCAGTTCAGTCACTCAGTTGTGTCTGACTCTTTGCACCCCCATGAATCACAGCATGCCAGGCCTCCCTGTCCATCACCAAGTCCCAGAGTCTACTCAAACTCATGTCCATCACGTTGGTGATGCCATCCAGCCATCTCATCTTCTGTCATCCCCTTCTCCTCCTGCCCCTCATCCCTCCCAGCATCAGAGTCTTTACCAATGAGTGAACTTTTCACGTGAGGTGGCCAAAGTATTGCAGTTTCAGTATCAGCATCAGTCCTTTCAATGAACACCCAGGACTTATCTCCTTTAGAATGGACTGGTTGGATCTCCTTGCAGTCCAAGGGACTCTCAAGAGTCTTCTCCAACACCACAGTTCAAAAGCATCAATTCTTCAGCGCTCAGCCTTCTTTACAATCCAACTCTCACATCCATACGTGACCACTGGAAAGACCATAGCCTTAACTAGACGGACCTTAGTTGGCAAGTAATATCTCTGCTTTTGAATATGCTATCTAGGTTAGTCATAACTTTCCTTCCAAGGAGTAAGCATCTTTTAATTTCATGGCCGCAATCACCACCTGCAGTGATTTTGGAGCCCCCCCAAAATAAAGTCTGACACTATTTCCCCTGTTTCCCCATCTATTTCCCATGAAGTGATGGGACCAGATGCCATGATCTTTGTTTTCTGAATGTTGAGCTTTAAGCCAACTTTTTCACTCTCCTCTTTCACTTTCAACAAGAGAACTTTTAGTTCCTCTTCACTTTCTGCCATAAAGGTAGTGTCATCTGCATATCTGAGGTTATTGATATTTCTCCTGGCAATCTTGATTCCAGCTTGTGCTTCTTCCAGCCCAGCATTTCTCATGATGTACTCTGCATAGAAGTTAAATAAGCAGGGTACAATATACAGCCTTGACATACTCCTTTTCCTATTTGGAACCAGTTTGCTGTTCCATGTCCAGTTCTAACTGTTGCTTCCTGACCTGCATATAGGTTTCTCAAGAGGCAGGTCATAGGTATTAGCTATTCTCTACATTTTTGGTAGAATTTAGCTGTGAAGCCATCTGGTATTGGGCTTTTTTTTTTTTTTGCTGGAAGATTTCTGATTATAGTTTTGATTTCTATGCTTGTGATGGGTCTATTAAGATTTTCTATATCTTCCTTGTTCAGTTTTTCATAAGTTATACTTTTCTAAGAATTAGTGCATTTCTTCCAAGTTGTACATTTTATTGGCATATATTTGCTGATAGTAGTCTCTTATGATCCTTTGTATTTCTGTGTGGTCTGTTGTGATTTCTCCATTTCCATTTCTAATTTTGTTTATTTGATTCTTCTCCCAGCACCCCCCTCCCCTTTTTTTTTTGATGAATCTGGCTAATGGTTTGTCTATTTTATTTACCTTCTCAAAAAGCCAGCTTTTAGTTTTGTTGATTTTGGCTATGGTCTCTTTTGTTTCTTTTGCATTTATTTCTGCCCTAATTTTTATGATTTCTTCCTTGAACTAACCCTGGGATGCTTCATTTCTTTCTTTCTTTTTTTTTTTTCTAGGTGCTTTAGGTGTAGAGTTAGGTTATTTATTTGATTTCTCTCCTGTTTATTGAGGTAAGCTTGTATTGCTATGAACCTTCCCCTTAGCACTGTTTTTAATGAATCCCATAGGTTTTGGGTTGTTGTGCTTTCATTTTCATTTGTTTCTATGCATATCTTGATTTATTTTTTGATTTCTTCTGTGATTTGTTAGTTATTCAGAAGTGTGTTGTTTAACCCCCACATGTTTCTATTTTCAATAGATTTTTTTTCCTGTAGTTGACATCTAATCTTATCACATTGTGATCAGAAAAGATGCTTGAGATGATTTCAATTTTTTTGAATTTATCAAGGCTAGATTTATGGCCCATGATGTGATCTATCCTGGAGAAGGGGGGAAATCAAAAGGGGAGAGAGCAATCTAGCCAGTAATCAATTCCCTATTTGCTCTCCACAGTCTGGAACACTCAGAGAGGTACATAGAGTTCCATAGAGAAGAGAAGAGGGAGGAAGGAGATAGAGGTGACCAGGAGGAGAGGAGGAGGAGTCAAAAGGAGAGAGACCAATCTAGCCTGTAATCAGTTCCCTAAGTGTTCTCCACAGCCTGGAACACCCAAAGAGATTCACAGAGTTAGGTAGAGAAGACAAGGGGAATGGAGGAGATAGAGGTGACCTGGGGGGGAAAAAGGAGAGTCAAAAGGGGAGAGAGCAATCCAGCCAGTAATCACACTCCTAAGTAAAAATGGGTACTGAAGAATGAATTCTTAAAGGTACAGAATTGATAACAAATACCAAAAACCAGAGATTAAAAATCTAGAGTAGAGGTTAGACTCCCAAAAATACAATATTAAAAAATGAAACAAAATCACAAAAGTTATTTAAAAATATATGAAATTTGCTCTAACAATAGGATCTTTTTTTTTTTTGCAAGGTAATAGTAGGTTTTAAAAATGAAAATTAAAGGAATAATAAAGAACTTAAAAATTTAAAAAATTAAAAAATGATAATAGTAAAATATATCCAGGAATTTCTCTGGGGCTGTTGAGGGCAGTGTGGGGTCAGTTCAGTTTTAGATAGTTCCTTGTTCCAGCTTATACTTCTTCTCAAGTTCTAAAGGTCCCTTCCAATGTAACCAATGCTAACTACAAGGTTTTAACCTGTTGCACCTGTCACTTCCAAAGCGGTTCCCTTTTCTTTGTTTATTTTGTCTTCCTTTGTTTGCAAGTCTCTTCAGTATCTAACTTCCACCCTGACACAAGGAGGCGAAAGTGGTCACTTATTTAGGCTCACTTGTTCAATTGTGCTGCGGGGAGGGAGGAACATTGCAAACAAATATCACTGGTGTGTGTGGGGAGTGCTCGCAGTGTCTGGGCCATACTGGGTTTGCCTCCGCTCATGGCATGTGTGCTTTCCCGGTCTATGCTGCTCCGGCTTCAGGTTGCTCTGCAGGGGAATCGTCTAAGGCAGGCCCTCGGTTGCATGTACTTCCTAGGTCTAAGCCGTTCAGGTTCTCTGGTTCTCCACAAAGAGCACAGACTGGTTGGGCCTGTGTTTTGTGCCCTTCCCAGGCCCAAGCAGCCCAGGTGACCAGGTGCTTGACCAGCACACTCTCCCCAGGTGGGATGGTGCATCTTGTCACCTCCCCTGTCCCAGCCGCTTGGTTTCCTGGGTGCGCAGTGGGAGTGCCATCTCAGGTGTGCCGTGTGTCTCCTCTGAAAAGCTTATCTCTGGCTGTGACCCTCCTGGCAGATATCAACCATCCAGGATCCCAGGAAGACTTGGTTAGCAACTGGGAGCCTGCTTGCAGTTTGGTAGAGGATGCCATCTCTGGGGCCGAGTTTGCCCCTTGCCTAAAGGCTCTGGCTGCCACCCGCCTGCCTCCCTGCCTCCAGCGGTGGATGGGCCGGTCCGTTGCCAGCTATCTCTCTCTGGTTTTGCTCAGTCCTTTGTTCTGTGAGTGGGCCAGCTGTGCCTTAGGTTAGAGCTTTATGTGGGAAAGTTCTCTCTCTCTCTCTTTCCTTTTTTCCTCTCTCTGGCTATCCCATGGTTTGGGTTGTTATCTCAAGTTAACTCCCTCAGATTGTCCTCAGGGCATTCTGGCCCAGTCCTAACCCTAAGCAATGCAGCTTGCACCTCCCTGTTCAGCCCCCACTTGCTGGTGGTGGACGTGAGCCTCTGGGCTACTTCTCCATTGGGAGTTGCAGTTAGGCACATAATCTGTGGGTTTTATTTATTTTTTCCCCCAGTTATATTGCCCTCTGAGATCCCAAAACTCCCCACAGACCTGCTGGTGAGAGGGTTTCCTGGTGTTTGGAAATTTCTCCTCTTTTATGACTCCCTCCTCCAGATGGTTCTCCATCCCTAACTCCTTTGTCTCTCCTTTTATCTTTTATATTTTGTCCTACCTCCTTTCAAAGACAATGGGCTGCCTCTCTGGGAGCCTGGTGTCCTCCGCCAGTGTTCAGAAGTTGTTTTGTAGTATTTGCTCAGCGTTCAGATGATCTTTTGATGAATTTGTGGGAGAGAAAGTGGCCTCCCGGTCCTATTCCTCTGCCATCTTAGGACTGCCCCCTATTCCATCTTCTGATATATAATTATCACATTTAATTATAACTGTTTTCTAATTCATCCTTTTTATCACTAATCTTTATAAGTTTACTGAGGGCAGGACTTTATATTTGAATCTTTGTAGAAATCAGAACTTTCCTTATTTTGGTAATCAGTATAAAAAATTTTGTAGAAGGAGTGAATGAATGAGTGCAAACTTAACTCTGTAGTGGGAACATTATGGTGTGTTCTTAAGCTCTTAATAATAAAATAGCCAAAGCCAATATATGAACTAGTGAGAGGTGACATGTGAAAATCATAGTGTTTGATCAACTGAAAGTAACTAAATTGTGATAGACTTCCTTTTCTTTTATGATTATAGAATGAAATATTCCAAAAAAAAAAATTAGACTGCTGCTGCTGCTGCTAAGTCACTTCAGTCGTGTACAAGTCTGTGCAACCCCAAAGACAGCAGCCCACCAGGCTCCTCAGTCCCTGGGACTCTCCAGGCAAGAATACTGGAGTGGGTTGCCATTTCCCTCTCCATTTCATGCATGCATGTTAAGTCGCTTCAGTTGTGTCCAACTTTGTGTGACCCTATGGATACCAGCTCACCAGACTCCTCTGTTCACGGGATTCTCTAAGCAAGAATACTGGGGTGGGTTGCTATTTCCTCCTCCCAAAACAGACTAGTTGACATCAAACAGTCTTTCTGATTAATCCCAAATTCAGTGGAATTGTTATTGGGTCCAACAAATTCTTCCTCCCTGGGATACTCAAAAGAGTCTCTAAGCTTGTCACTAGATATGATCATGAGAGACATCAGCCATACTTCCACCCCTTATTATCTATTTCTGGATCAGATACACATCATATATTATACTCTGTCACAAAGCATATACCATATGTCTTAAAAAAAATTCAGCCTCATAAGATATTTTCAACCTTAGCAATAGCTATATTGAATAAACCTTTGTACTATTCTGCAAGACCATTTGATTCTAAAATAAACAAGATAACAATTAGAAAATCAAGTGCAGTCAAAGACCAGTGAATTTCAAAGGAATTATCCCATTACCTCACATTGGGAAGTAATTTGAATACTATGGTTTGCACAACATTCTTAAATGAGTTTTATTTATTTATTATTATTATTATTGGCAAAAAAATAGGAAAATAAATTAAAATAAAAAATATGTGTCTGTTACAGTAAGGAAATCAAACTAACTGTGCCCTCCTCCTGATGGAAACATCCAGTATAACTAGTCTGCTAAAGACAAGCAGTGTGGAATCATGTCAGGAACTCAGGGGTTCTCAATGTTTAAAACATCAAAGAGTCTAGTGAACTCACCCTTGGTTAGTTTTTTTTTTTTTCAGACTATCTTTAACCACCAGAACATAATTTCCATGAGAACAGACTTCCTTATTGTTTGGTGTATTTTGTTGCTCTCATTGTTGCATCATCAGAGTCTGGCACATGGTAGGAATTTAATAAAATAAACATTGTGTCCATGGATACTGTTTTTGAATCTGTTTTTTGGTACCACTAGGCTGGCAGATCCTATCATGGCATCTGGTCCTTACACTTCATGGCAAATAGATGGGGAAAATGTGGAAACAGCATCAGATTTCATTTTCTTGGGCTCCAAAATCAATGCAGATGGTGACTGCAGCCATGGAATTAAAAAGCACTTGCTCCTTGGAAGAATAGCTATGACAAATTTAGACAGTGTGTTAAAAAAAAAAAAAAAAAGACATGACTTTGCTGACAAAGGTCCATATAGTCAAAGCTATGGTTTTTCCAGTAGTTGGGTATGGATGTGAGAGTTGGACCATAAAGAAGGCTGAGCATGGAAAAATTGACACTTTCAAACTGTGATGCTAGAGAAGACGCTTGAGAGGCCATTGGACAGCAAGGACATCAAAGCAATCAATCCTAAAGGAAATCAACCTTGAATATTCATTGGAAGGACTGATGCTAAATCTGAAGCTCCAATACTTTGGCCGCCTTATGTGAAGAGCTGATTCATTGAAAAAGACCCTGATACTGGGAAAAACTGAGGAAAAGAGGAGAAGGGGGTGACATAGGATGAGATGTTGAGTGGCATCGTCAACTCAAAGGACATGAGTTTGAGCAAACTCCAGGAGATAAAGAAGGACAGAGAAGCTTGGTGTGCAGCAGTTTATCAGGTCACAGAATTGAACACGACTTAGCAACTGAACAGCAAGGTTGTCAGAAAAGGCAAGTATCAGTCTTATTATGGGTCATCCTAATCATTCTACTGTTTAAATACATATTGTCCTTGGTGCATTTCTTTAGGTGAGAATTCATGGCATAAAAAAATATGCTCAGATTCTGGGCCATTCCAAAGTGTTCATCTGTGGATACCTTCTCCATCTTCTTTATCAATAATCATTATACAATATTTTGCTACTGCTCAAGAATCTATGCATATTTCTACCCCATCCTGTTTTTTAAAACAATTTTAAAGCTATATAAACTACTTATCATTATCCTCATTAGAGAATTTCTTTCTCCACTGGTCTGTGCAGACTCCAGAATCTTGGCTTTAATGCTGGTTTATCAATCAAATGCTTGACTTTTTCGTTCATTTTCATTATGAGATTTGTGTATAGCAGCAAATTCCTTATATGGCATGGACTAGAGAGAGAACTTGTAGCATAGTTTCTTGCTCTTATTACATGCCGGAGGAAACTCACTTGATAAATTGGAACTGATATGGTTTCTTTAACTTAATGGAAGAACCTGGTTGTCAGAGACTAAGTAGCATAGAAGCAGGACAGATTTTAATACTCATATTGCTGGGAATGAGTTGACAATGAAGTCTTTGGTTATGGTCCATGGATTATGAGGTTCCCAGAAATAAAGAGCACTAAGGCCTTATCTGATTTATATAGTAACCAAAATAAAGGAGGTGGGGAACACCTTCCAGTTTTGCCAAACAGAAGACTTCAGACACTGTACTGGAGATTTTGCACCTTTTCCCAATTTTATGTACTTGCTTCTCTTCACAAACCAGAGTTCTAAGTGAAGAATGATCAGATTCCTTGAGGAAGGATTGTGTACTCATCTTTTAAACAAAAAGTAACAGGTGCGCCTCACTTTTTACCTTTGTGTAACTTATACTTTCTCCAGTTGATGAGAGAAAATTTCAGTTCATTATTTCGGCATGATAAATAACCACAATTTCATTTCACTCTTTTCATATTGAAATTGTTCTTTTCCCATTTTAGAATGTATATCACCCCCTGACACACACACAAACACAATTATGAAATCTTAGAAAGCTATGATCAAGTTTTATTCATTTTTCCCCTTTATACTTTTCCATATGTTTGCTGCATTATATTGAATTGTAACTATAATTCATTTCAAAGTTTTATTGCCTGCCTAAAAACAACAAACCACATTATGGCCTATTTTAGAAATGTGTTTTCTCTCAATTTCATCACGCATGTGAACTTAGCATGTTCCTAAATAATGATACACCAAGGAAGAATATGTGGAAGTTCACAAATCTTTGAATACAGTGAAATGATATGTTATTTAACAATGAAAGCAAATACTCTGCATATGTATATTACTCCAAATCTTCTTTCTGTATTGGCACTGTTGAACCATAGACAAGTGTATTGGCCAACGAACCAATGAGACCAATTATTGTTTAGTGTATCAAAGAGGGCAAGCAGAAAAAAAAAAAAAAGCAATTGTATCACAACCATGATTATAGGAGGAAGTGTAGCATTATAGGGAGAAGGAAATGGCAACCCACTCCAGTGTTCTTGCCTGGAGAATCCCATGGACAGAGAAGCCTGGTAGGCTGCAGTCCATGGGGTCGCACAGAGTCAGACACGACTGAAGCAACTTAGCAGCAGCAGCAGTAGCATTACAGAAGAAGAGAATTTGAAAGTATTTTCTCAGTTTTCCATAATTTGGAAAATATAAATACAATGGGAATATCAGACCACCTGACCTGCCTCACGAGAAACCTATATGCAGGTCAGGAAGCAACAGTTAGAACTGGACATGGACAACAGACTGGTTCCAAATAGGAAAAGGAGTACGTCAAGGCTGTATATTGTCACCCTGCTTATTTAACTTCTACTCAGAGTACATCATGAGAAACGCTGGGCTGGAAGAAGCACAAGCTGGAATCAAGATTGCCAGGAGAAATATCAATAACCTCAGATATGCAGATGACACCACCCTTATGGCAGAAAGTGAAGAGGAACTAAAAGCCTCTTGATGAAAGTGAAAGAGGAGAATGAAAAAGTTGGCTTAAAGCTCAGCATTCAGAAAACGAAGATCATGGCATCTGGTCCCATCACTTCATGGAAAATAGATGGAGAAACAGTGGAAACAGTGTCAGATTTTATTTTGGGGGGCTCCAAAATCACTACAGATGGTGCCTGCAGCCATGAAATTAAAAGGCACTTTCTCCTTGGAAGGAAAGTTATGACTAACCTAGATAGCATATTGAAAAGCAGAGACATGACTTTGCCAACAAAGGTCCGTCTAATCAAGGCTATGGTTTTTCTTGTGGTCATGTATGGATGTGA
>NW_011494748.1:3500491-3505330 GCF_000754665.1 Bison bison bison | reverse complement strand
AGTTGACTCATTGGAAAAGACTCTGACGCTGGGAGGGATTGGGGGCAGGAGGAGAAGGGGACGACAGAGGATGAGATGGCTGGATGGCATCACTGACTCGATGGACGTGAGTCTGAGTGAACTCCAGGAGTTGGTGATGGACAGGGAGGCCTGGCATGTTGCCGATGACGGGGTTGCAAGGAGTCAGACATGACTGAACGACTGAACTGAACTGATACTTTATTAAATTTTGTAAACTGACTTTCACATAAAACCAAAATGTCTAGGTATGAAATATGAAGTATATCATTATTTGGTCTGCACCCAAAACTTTCACTTTTCACTTTCATGCATTGGAGAAGGAAATGGCAACCCACTCCAATATTCTTGCCTGGAGGGATCCCAAGGAAGGAGGAGCCTCGTGGTTTGCCATCTATGGGGTTGCAAAGAGTCGGACAGGACTGAAGCAACTTCGCAGCAGCAGCAGCAGTAAATTCTCTAGCTTCTTCATTACTAGTTATATTGACTTGGCTTTTGAATCATTTTCTTTTTTTCAATTCTGTGTTTTGCAAAGGTATATGGCTTTCACACTTCATCTCTTCAACTTCTATGTTTCTCATCCTTTGTATTTTCTAGAAGCAGATACAAGATGAGGTGTAGGAAAAACTGATAGAAAAGTGGAAAAGTTGGATGGGAACGATATAAGAATAAGCAAAGTGTGCGTTGTCAAGTAAGTTGATACCAACAGTAACTGATTCTATTGGTACTCTAGCTACATGAAAGAACATTGTCCCACAAGAGGCATGGTAACACTAAGTGTTAATTCACTTACTTCCAGCAATCATTGTCTAGTCAGTGACTCATTTGTTACTTTAAGTGTTTTTTACTTAAATTATCTCCATTATGTCAGAAATAGAGGGCAACTGAACAACAACAATGTCAGAAATATTTATTGTCAGATACTTATTTGATTGTTCTATTCCAACTTGTGGACAAAAACTCAGATTTCTGAAAATAATTATATTAGGAAAAATAGAGCTCTACCATGTAGATTTAAAAATGTAAATAAATATTTTCAAATCTTTGTTCTTGTGAAAAAATATATTAGGAGAATATTCATAAGAAGAAAAGTGAAAGTCTACATGTTCAACCTTATCTTTCTTGTTTTCAAAGTTATCCTAGACTATTAATTTGAGAACAAAGTAAGTGATTTTAGCAAAGATCCTGGGAAAATTATGTTCCCTTTTTTTGTTTTGATTCTCATTGAGAGTGGAGAAAATTCATCACTATTTTAGTTTTCATTTGCTTTTTACTGTTATAATGCCAAATAATATACAGTATATCACAGTAAAAGCAAACAGGTTAACCTTATGGTGCTTTGTGTGTTAATGGTGATGTTTTTCATTGTTTGTTTTGCAACAAAGTATTGCGGAAGTAATAGAAAAAAATAGACCTTATAAAACACTTTATCACCTATTCATCTTAAACAAAAGTATCATATATTTCAATATGGTACAATATTGTAGCACAAAATTATGCAAACTAGAAAGCATTTCCACCTGCAGGAAAACTGTTATTATAGAGGCCGAGGAATAAGCAGACAAATTAAGTTACCTGTGTTGTATTGCTGCAAAAATGTTTTACAACACTCAAAATAATTTAGTGATATCAATAACTCAGTTATGGCCAAAACATATCCCTATTATGTGTAGATTTGCTGTCCCATGTTGACAATAGTAAGATGTTTTTGAAAGGACAACAACAAAAAAAAAGAAGCAAAGTTAAAAGCAAGTGACACACAAAAAATATAGCAGAGTATTTATTGTTGTTTAGTCACTAAGTCATGTCCAGCTCTTTTGCAACCCCGTGGACTGCAGGCCACCAGGCTCCTCTGTCCTTGAGATTTCCCAGGAACAAGCAATGAACTGGGTTGCCATCTCCTTCAGAGAATCTTCCCTGACCAGGGATCTAACCTGCATCTCCTGTGATGGTAGGCAGATTCTTTACAACTGAGCCACCAAGGATTTGCAAACCATTTTGAAAGATATGAGAAAGTGTTGATCCTAGATGAATCTATATAAAATAAAAGATCCAAATATCAAATCTAAGTGATGCTGAATAATGTTTGCTCATTTGGACTATGATCCTGGTGGCTCCACTGGTAAACAATCTGCCTGCAATGCAGGAGACCTGGGTTTGATCCCTGGGTTGGGAAGATCCTTTGGAGGAGGGCATGGCAACCTACTCCAGAATTCTTGCGTGGAGAATCCCCATGGACAGAGGAGCCTTGTAGGTTACAGTCCATGGGATTGCAAAGAGTTGGACATGACTGAGAGACTAAGCACACACATACACATCATATTTAGAACTCTACTTTCCAACTTTTAATTTCTCTAAATCTTATCTCTTTACCACTGTATAAATATGCACAATGTGAAAAATAAAAACATTCTCAAAGGGTTTTTGAGTCTCTTCCTAATATTACTTCTCAAGTGGTGCTGATTCAGAATCAACCAGGTGAATGCTAGCTGACCAGGACACAGCCCATCTGAGACCAACTGAATGAGAATCATGAGAGCCAATGATGGTGGCGAAGAGAAGTGAAAGGCATTCAGTTGTGTCTGACTCTTTGTGGCCCTGGAATCTCCAGCAAGAATACTGGAATGGGATGCCTTTCCCTTTTCCAGGGCATCTTCCCAACCCAGGGATTGAAGCCAGGTCTCCCACATTGTAGGAAAATTCTTTACCAACTGAGCCACCAGGGAAGCCTATGGTGGTGGGGAATCCATGTTTTTAATATACTCTGCTGCTAATTTCTTGAGACCTCATGGCTTTAAGTGGGAAGATTTATGTGAGACTTCAATTATTGTAAATTTATTATAGTCTGATATACTTTTTCAAGTATTTGAACATTATAAGAGATGTTGAAAGGTCTTTCTCTAGTCCAAATAAAAAAGTTTTTTTTAAAAAATAATATTCAGTTCAGTTCAGTCACTCAGTCATATCTGACTCTTTGGACATGGACTGAAGCATGCCAGGGGTACCTGTCCATCACCAACTCCCAGAGCTTACTCAAGCTCATGTCCATTGAGTCAGCGATACCATTCAACTATCTCATCCTCTGTCATCCCTTTCTCCTGCCAGGTTCAATCTTTCCCAGACCGTTTTCAATCAGGGTCTTTTCAAATGAGTCAGTTCTTCACTTCAGGTGGCCAAAGTATTGGAGTTTCAGCTTCAGTATCAGTCCTTCCAATGAATATTCAAGACTGATTTCCTTTAGGATGGACTGATTGGATCTCCTTGCTGTCCAAGGGACTCTCAAGAGTCTTCTCTAAGGCCACAGTTCAAAAGCATCAATTCTTTGGCCCTCAGCTTTCTTTGTAATACAGATCTCACATCCATACATGACTACTGGAAAAATCATAGCTTTGACTAGACAGACCTTTCTTCGCAAAATAATGTCTCTGCTTTTTAATATGCTGTCTTGATTGGTCATAACTTTTCTTCCAAGGAGCAAGCATCTTTTACTTTCAAGGCTGCAGTCACCATGTGCAGTGATTTTGGAGTCCAAATTAAGTCTCTCACTGTTTCCAGTTTCCCCATGTATTTGCCATGAAGTGATGGGACCAGATGCCGTGATCTTCATTTTCTAAATGTTGAGCTTTAAGCCAACTTCTTCACTCTCCTCTTTCACTGTCATCAAGAAGTTCTTTAGTTCTTTGCTTTCTGCCTATAAGGGTGGTGTCATCTGCATATCTGAGGTTATTGATATTTCTCCCGGCAATCTTGATTCCAGCTTGTACTTCTTCCAGCCCAGCATTTCTCATGATGTACTCTCCATATCAGTTAAAGAAGCAGAGTGCCAAATTATAGCCTTTTAGTGACATCCATTTATTTACTCTTGTTCTTATCTTGCCTTGTGAGACAAATAAAAAACATTGGTATGATTTATATCAAAGAATGTTCTGCATATATTTGCATTTGTGAATTTGAGTATTGCATTTAGGTTTTTAATTCATTTTTAGTTTATTTTTCTATTTGATGTGAGGAAATATTATAATCTCATTTTTATATGATGTTTTCTAGTTTTCTGAACACCACTTACTGAAAAGACTGTCTTTTACTCATTGTATATTCTTGCCTATTTTGTTGCAGATCAATTGACCATCAGTCAGTTCAGTTCAGTCACTCAGTCATGTCCGACTCTGCAACTTCTTGAATTGCAGCACGCCAGGCCTCCCTGTCCATCACCAACTCCCGGAGTTTACCCAAGCTCATGTCCATCAAGGCGGTGATGCCATCCAACCATCTCATCCTTTGTCATCTCCTTCTCCTCCTGCCCCCAATCCCTCCCAGCATCAGGGTCTTTTCTAATGAGTCAACTCTTTGCCTGAAGTAGCCAAAGTATTGCAGTTTCAGCTTCAGCACCAGTCCTTCCAATGAACACCCAGGACTGATTTTCTTTAGGATGGACTGGTTGGATCTCCTTGCAGTCCAAGAGACTCTCAAGAGTCTTCTCCAACACCACAGTTCAAAAGCATCAATTCTTTGGCACTCAGCTTTCTTCACAGTCCAACTCTCACATCCATACATGACCACTAGGAAAACCATAGCCTTGACTAGACGGACCTTTGTTGGCAAAGTAATGTCTCTGCTTTTGAATATGCTGTCTAGGTTGGTCATAACTTTCCTTCCAAGGAGTAAACATCTTTTAATTTCATGGCTGCAGTCACCATCTGCAGTGCTTTTGGAGCCCCCCAAAATAAAATCTGACACTGTTTCCACTGTTTCCCCATCTATTTCCCATGAAGTGATGGGACCAGATGCCATGATCTTCGTTTTCTGAATGTTGAACTTTAA
>NW_011494748.1:3421228-3500391 GCF_000754665.1 Bison bison bison | reverse complement strand
GCCTAGTGTTTCTCATGATGTACTCTGCATATAAGTTAAATAAGCAGGGTGACAATATACATCCTTGACATACTCCTTTTCCTATTTTGAGCCAGTCTGTTGTTCCATGTCCAGTTCTAACTGTTGCTTCCTGACCTGCATATAGGTTTCTCAAGAGGCAGGTCAGGTGGTCTGGTATTCCCATCTCTTTCAGAATTTTGCACAGTTTACTGTGATCCACACAGTCAAAGGCTTTGGCATAGTCGATAAGGCAGAAATAGATGTTTTTTGGAACTCTTGTTTTTTTCGATGATCCAGCCAATGTTGGCAATTTGATCTCTGGTTCCTCTGCCTTTTCTAAAACCAGCTTATACATCTGGAAGTTCATGTATCGCTGAAGCCTGGCTTGGAGAATTCTGAGCTTTACTTTCCTAACGTGTGAGGGTTAAATTATTTGTGGGCTCTCTCTTCTGTTCCACTGATTGTTTTTTTTTTTTTTCCCTCCATTGTCTGTTTTTGTGCCAGTGGCATGCTGTTTTCTGTTTGTTTGCTTGTTTGTTTAACATCAAAAAAATTTTTAATGTTGTATAGAGTATAGCAGATTAACAATGTTGTGATAGTTTTGGGTGGACAGCAAAGGGGCTCAGCCATAGGATTACATGTATTTATTCTTTCCCAAACTCCCCTCTCATTCAGGTTGCCACATAAAATTAAGCAATGTTTGGCTCAGATGATAAAGAATCTGCCTGTAATATCAAAGACCCAAATTCAATCCTGGTTAGGGAACATACCCTGTGGAAGAGAATGACTACCCACTCTAGTATTCTTGCCTGGAGTATTCCATGGACAGAGAAGCCTGGCAGGCTACGGTATATGGCCTTGCTCAGAATCAGACGTGGTTGAGCGACTAATACTTTCACTTTCACCTGTGCTATGCAGTAGGTCCTTGTTGATTATCTAGTTTAAATGTATCAGTGAGTGCATGTCTGTCTCAAACTCATTTACTATGCCTCCTTCTTCTGATAATCATAGGAAATCCTCTGTGAGTATGTCTGTTTTGTAAATAAGTTCATTTGTATCATTTTTTTTTTTAGATTCCACATGTAAGTGATATCGTATGATATTTCTGTTTTTCTTTGACTTACTTCAACTAAGTATGACAATCTCTAGGTCCATCTATGTTGATGCAAATGGCATTAATTCATTCTTTTTATGGCCAAGTAATGTAGCCATGAATGAGATGATTGCTTCTTGGCAAGAAAGCTATGACAAACCTTGGCAATATATTGAAAAACAGAGACATTACTCTGTACAGACAAAGTTCTGTACAATCAAGCTATGGTCTTCCTAGTGGTCACTTACGGTTATGAGAGCTGGATCATAAAGAAGGCAGAGCAACAAAGAACAGATGCCTTTGAATGGTGGTGCTGGACTCCTTGAGAGTCCCTTGGGCAGCAGGGAGATCAAACCAGTCAATCTTAAAGGGAAACAACCCTTAATATTCATTGGAGTGACTGATGTTGGGGCTGAAGCTCCTGTATTTTGGTCACCTAATGTGAACAGCCAACTCATTGAAAAAGTCCCTGAAGCTGGGAAAGATTGAGGCTAGAAGGTGAAGAGGGCATCAGAGGATAAGATGGCTGAATAGCATCACTGATGCAATGGATATGAACTTGGGCAAATTTTGGGAGATGGTGAGGAAAAGGCAGGCCTGGCTTGTTATAGTTCATGGGGTCATAAACAGTTGGACATGACTGGGCAATTCAACAGCAATAATATTCCAATGTATATATGTCCAACATCTTCATTTTTATTCATTCTTCTGTCGATGGACATTGAGGTTACTTCCAGGTCTTGGCTATTGTAAACAGTGCTGCAATAAACATAGACTGGGGTGCATGTATCCTTTTAGACCATATTTTTCTTCAGGAATTCACCCAGGAGTTAGATTGCAGGGTCATAGGTTCAGTTCAGTTGCTCAGTCGTGTCCAATACTTTGAGACCCCACAGACTGCAGCACTCCAGTTTTCTCTGTCCATCACCAACTCCTGTAGCTTGCTCAAGCTCATGTCCTTCCAGTCAGTGATGCCATCCAATCATCTCATCCTTTATAGTCCACTTCTCCTCTTGCCTTCAATCTTTCCCAGCATCACGGTCTTTTCCAAGGAGTCAGTTCTTCACATCAGGTGGCCAAAGTATTGGGGCTTCAGCTTCAGCATCAGTTCTTCCAATGAATATTCAGGACTGATTTCATTTAGGACTGACTGGTTTGATCTCCTGGCAGTTCAATGGAATCTCAAGAGTCTTCTCCAACACCACAGTTCAAAAGCATCAATTCTTCAGTGCTCAGCTTTCTTTATGGTCCAACTCTTGCATCTATATGTGACTACTGGAAAAACCATAGCTTTGAATAGACAGACCTTTTTTGGAAGAGCTTCTCTGATAGCTCCTTTGTTAGAGAATCCAACAGTAATTCAGGAGCTGCTGCTGCTGCTGCTAAGTCACTTCAGTCATGTCCAACTCTGTGCAACCCCATAGACAGCAGCCCACCAGGCTCCCCCGCCCCTGAGATTCTTCAGGCAAGAACACTGGAGTGGGTTGCTATTTCTTTCTCTAATGCATGAAAGTGAAAAGTGAAAGTGAAGTTGCTCAGTCGCGTGTGACTCTTAGCAACCCCATGGACTGCAGCCTACCAGGCTCCTCCATCCATAGGATTTTCCAGGCAAGAGTACTGGAGTAGGGTGCTATTATCTTCTTCAGCAATTCAGGAGACGCTGGTTCAAGTTCTGGGTCAATTTCTCCTGGAGAAGGTATAGGCTACACATTCCAATATTCTTCGGAATATTCCCTTATGGCTCGACTGGTAAAGAATTTGCCTGCAATGTGGAAGACTTTGGTTCGATTCCTGGTTGGGTAGAAGGGTAAGGCTATCCACACCAGTATTCTGGCTTGGAGAATTCCATGGGCTGTTTAGTGGATGGGGTCACAAAGATTCAGATATGACTGAGCAACTAGCACTTTCATGTTGTCAGCAAAGTAATGTCTCTGCTTTATAATGTGCTGTCTAGGTTTGTCATACCTTTTCTTCCAAGGAGCAAGTGTCTTAATTTCATGAGTGCAGTCACCATCTGCAGTGATTTTGTACGCTAGAAAATGAAGTCTGTCACTGTTTCCATTGTTTTCCCATCTATTTGCAATGAAGTGATGGGGCCAGATGCCATGATCTTGGTTTTTTGAATGTTGAGTTTTAAGCAGGCTTTTTCACTTCCCTCTTTCACTTTCATCAAGAGGCTCTTCAGTTCCTTTTCACTTTCTGTTATAAGGGTAATGTCATCCGTGTATCTGAGGTTATTAATATTTCTCCTGGCAATCTTGATTCCAGCTTGTGCTTCATCCAGCCTGGCATTTCACATGATGTGTTCTGAATATAAGTTAAATAAGCAGGGTTACAATATACAGCCTTGAGGTACCCCTTTCCCATTTTGGAACCATTCCTTTTTTCTATGTCCAGTTCTAACTGTTGCTTCTTCACCTGCATACAGGTTTCTCGGGAGGCAGGTAAGGTGGTCCAGTGTTCCCATCTCTTGAAGAATTTTCCACAGTTTGTTGTGATCCACACAGTCAAAGGCTTTGGCATAGTCAATAAAGCAGAAGTAGATGTTTTTCTGGAACTCTTGTTTATTCGATGATCCAACAGGTGTTGGCAATTTGATCTCTGGTTCCTCTGCCTTTTCTAAAACCAACTTGAACATCTGAAAGTACTTGGTTCACACGCTGTTGAGTCCTCCCTTGGGGAATTTTGAGCATTACTTTGCTAGTGTGTGAGATGGGTACAACTGTGCTATAGTTTGAACATTCTTTGCCATTGTCTTTCTTTGGGATTGGAATGAAAACTGACCTTTTCTAGCCCAGTGGCCACTGTTCAGTTCAGTTCAGTTGTCCAGTCATGTCCGACTCTTTGCGACCCCATGAACCACAGCACGCCAGGCCTCCCTATCCATCACCAATTCCCTGAGTTCACCCAAACCCATGTCCATTGAGTCGATGATGCCAACCAACCATCTCATCCTCTGTCGTCCCCTTCTCCTTCTGCCCTCAATCTTTCCCAATATCAGGGTCTTTTCAAATGAGTCAGCTCTTCTCATCTGGTGGCCAAAGTATTGGAGTTTCAGCTTCAACATCATTCCTTCCAATGAACACCCAGGATTGATATTTAGGATGGACTGGCTGGATCTCCTTGTAGTCCAAGGGACCCTCAAGAGTCTTCTCCAATACCACACAGTTCAAAAGCATCAATTCTTTGGCACTCAGCTTTCTTTATAGTCCAACTCTCACATCCATGCATGATCACTGGCCACTGTTGAGTTTTCCAAATTTGCTGGCATATTGAGTGTAACACTCTAACAGCATCATCTTTTAAGACTTTAAATAGCTCCACTGGAATTCCATTGCCTCCACTAGTTTTGTTCTTAGTGATATTTCCTAAGGCTCACTTGACTGCATTCCAGGATGTCTGGATCTAGGTGAGGGATCATAGCATTATGGTTATATGGCTCTTGAAGATTTTTTTGCATAGTTCTTCTGTGTATTCTTGCCATCTTTTCTTAATATCTTCTGCTTCTGGTAGATCCATAACATCTCTATCCATTATTGTGCCCATTTTTGCATGAAATGTTCCCTTGTTATCTCTATACGGTAGCTCTATTTTTAGTTTCTTGAGAAACATCCGTATTGTTCTCCGTAGTGGGTGCCCCACTTTACATTCCCACCAACAGTTTAGGAGGGTTCCCTTCTCTCCATACCCTCTCCAACATTTATTGTTTGTGGATTTTTTAATGATAGTCATTCTGACTGGTGTGATATGATATCTCATTTTGGTTTTGGTTTGCATTTCCCTATGGTGCTAAAGCTGAAACTCCAGTACTTTGGCCACCTCATGCGAAGAATTGACTCATTGGCAAAGACTCTGATGCTGGGAGGGATTGGGGGCAGGAGGAGAAGGGGATGACAGAGGATGAGATGGCTGGATGGCATCACTGACTCAATGGACGTGAGTCTGAGTGAACTCCGGGAGTTGGTGATGGACAGGGAGGCCTGGTGTGCTGCGATTCATGGGGTCGCAAAGAGTCGGACATGACTGAGTGACTGAACTGAACTGAACATCTTTTCATTTGCCTCTTGACCACCTGTATGTCTTTTTTGGGAAAATGTCTACTTAGATATTCTAGGACTGATGTTGAAGGTGAAATTCCAATACTGTGGCCACCTGATGTGAAGAGCTGACTCATTGGAAAAAACTCTGATGCTTGGAAAGATTGAGGGTAGGAGGAGAAGGGGACAACAGGCGATGAGATGGCTGGATGGCATCACCAACTCGATGGACATGGGTCTGGGTGGACTCTGGGAGTTGGTGATGGACAGGGAGGCCTAGGGTGCTGCGGTTCATGGGGTTGCAAAGAGTCATACATGACTGAGTGACTGAAGTGAACTGAACTGAACCCACTCTTTGATTTGACTGTTTTGGTGATATTAAACTGCATGTGCTATTTGTACATTTCAGAGACTAATCCCTATTGGTCACATTTGCAAATATTTGCTTCCATCAGTGGGTTGTCTTTTCATTTTATTTATGATTTCCTTTGTTGCAAAAAATCTTTTGAGTTTAATTAGGTTTAATTTGTTTATTTTTATTTCCATTACTCCGGGAGAAGAATCTAAAAAGATATTGCTGCTATTTATATCAGACTTTTCTGCCTATGTTTTCCTGTAAGAGTTTATAATGTTCAATTTCAAATATAGGTCTTTAACGCATTTTGAGTTTATTTTTGTGTATGGTGTTAAACAGTGTCCTAATTTCTTTCTTTCTTTTTTTTTTTTTTTTTGCATGCAACTGTCCAGTTTTCACACCATTTATTGAGGAGACTGTCTTTCCCCCATTGCGTAGTCTTGCCTCCTTTGTCGTAAATTAGTTGACCATAGGTGAGTGGGTTTATTGATAGGCTTCCTATGCTGTTCCGTTGATCTCTGTATCTATTTTTATTCCAGTATCATACTGTTTGCTGACTGTAGCTTTGTAGCATAATCTGATGTAGGAAGCTTGTTCCTCTAGCTCTGTTTTTTTTTTTTTTTTTTTTAAAGATTTCTTTGGCTATTTGGCAATATTGATTTTGACAGTATTAATTCTTTCAATCCAGTAATATAGTATATCTTTCCATCTGTTTGAGTCATCTTTGATTACTTCTATCAGAATCTTATAATTTTCAGAGTGCAGTTCTTTTGTCTCCTTAGATACATTTATTCTTAGGTATTTTAATTTTTTATTTTAATTTTAAATGGGGTTCTTTCTTGAATTTCTCTTTATGGTCTTTTATTGTTAGTGTATAAAAATGTACAAAATTTCTGTGTTATTAATTTTTTAACCTTCAAACTTTACCAAATTCATTGATTATTGTAGCTTTGTAGTGTCCTATGACGTCCAGGAGATTATGCCTCCAGCTTTATTTTTTTATTCTCAAGATTGTTTTGGCAACTTAATGTCTTTTGTTGTTTCATATAAATTTTAGGATTCTTTGTTCTAGTTATATGAAAAATGTCATGTGTATTTTGATAAGGATTGAACTATATATGTAGATTTCTTTGAGTAGTATGGCCATTTAAAAAATATTAATTCTTCCAATATAAGAGCATGGGATATCTCTTGATTTCTTTGTATCATCTTTAATTTCCTTCTTTGGTGTTTTATAATTTTCAGAGCATAAGCATTTCACTTTCTTGGTTACGTCTATTCTTAAGTATTTTATTATTTATGATGAATTTTAAGTGATTTTTTTCTCTTTTTTCTTTCTGATATTTCATTATTGCTATGTAGAAATGCAGCATATTTCTGTGTATTAATCGTGTATCCCACAACTTTACTGAATTTATTTATTAGTTCTTATAATTTTGGGGGGAAACTTTTCTGTATAAAGAATCATATCATCTGCAAATAATGATGAATTTACTTCTTTCCTTCCAATATGGATGTTTTATTTCTTTTTACTGTCTGACTACTGTGGCTAGGACTTTCAATACTATGTGAAATAGAAATGGTGAAAATGGGCATTCTTGCCTTGTTGCTAAATTTAGAGGAACAGTGAATAGTGAAAGGTTTCAAGTTTTCACTATTGAATGTGATGCTAGTTGTGGGTTTGTCATAAATGACCTCTATTATTTTGATATATGTTCCATCTATATCTCCTTTTTTTAAAAGAGTTTTTACCATGAATGTATACTGCATCTTGTCAAATGCTTCTTCTCTATCTGTTGAGATGATTGTGATGTTTTTTACCTCTTTTTAACTTAACATAGTGTATCAAACTGATTGATTTACAGATATTGAACAATTTGTGTGTTCATGGAATAAATGCCACTTGATAATATTATATGATCCTTAAATATATTTGTTGGACTTTGTTTGCTGATATTTTGTTGAGATTTATCAGAGTTTTGGGCCTGCAATTTTCATTTTTGGTACTATTTTTATTTAGTTTAAGTAACAGGGCAATGGAGGTCTAACAGAATGTTTTTGGGAATGTCCCATCCTCTTCATTTTCTTGGAATATTTTGAGGATAGGTGTTAATTCTTCTCCATATGTTTGGTAGAATTCCCCTATAAAACTGTCCAGTCCTGAACTTTTGTTTTCTGGAAGTTACTTTTATTAAAAATTGAATTTCAGTACTAGTAATTGATATGTTCAAATGGTCTGTTTCTTCTTTATTTGGTCTTAGCAGTGTGTATACTTCTTGAAATTTTATTATTTCTTCTTGTTTGTCCAATTTTTGGCATATAACTATTCATATCACTCCTTTATGACTTTTTTGTATCTCTGTAGTGCTGTTATTTATCCTTTTTCATTTCAAATTTCCTTATTTTGCTTATCTTAGTCAGCCCTCTTTTCTTCTAGATAAGCCAGGCTAAAGTTCTATCATTTTTTTTTTTTTTTTAACCTTTCAAAAAGTCAACTCTTGGTTCCACTGATATTTTCTATGTTTCTTTTTTTTTTTTTCCAATCTCTATTCTATTTCTTTCCTCTCTAATCTTTAGTATTTCCTACACTCTGCTGACTTTGGGCTTTCTTTGTTCTTTTTTCTCTAATTCCTTTAGATGGTAGGTTAAGTTGTTTGAGATTTTTCTTGTTTCTTGAGGAAGGCCTGTGTCTCTTCAAACTTCCTTCTTAGACCTTCTTTTGCTATAGTCCATAGATTTTGGAGAGTTTATTTCCATTTTCATTGGTCTCAAGTTATTTTATGATTTCCTTCTTGAGTTTTTAATTTGCTCATTATTATTTTAGTAACAGGATGTTTAGTCTCCACATGTTTATTCTTTCCTTACTTTGTTTTCTTGATTTATTTCTAGTTTCATACCATTATGGTCAGAAAAAATGATTGCTGTAATTTCTATCCTCTTTAACTTGTTGAGACTTGTTCTGTGGCTTAGCATGGAGAAGGCAATGGCAACTCACTCCAGTACTCTTGCCTGGAAAATCCCGTGGACAGAGAGAGGAGCCTGGTAGGCTGCAGTCCATGGAGTCGCTAGGAGTCGGACACGACTGAACGACTTCTCTTTCACTTTTTCATGCATTGGAGAAGGAAATGGCAACCCACTGCAGTGTTCTTGCCTGGAGAATCCCAGGGATGGGGGAGCCTGGTGGCCTGCTGTCTATGGGGTTGCACAGAATTGGACATGACTGAAGCGATTTAGCAGCAGCAGCAGCAGCATGTGATCTATTTGTGAGGTTATTTCTTGTGCGCTTGAAATATTCATGTGCACTTAGGGCTTCCCTTGTGGCTCAGATGGTAAGGAATCTGCTTGCAATGCAGGAGACCAAGTTCAGTCCTTGGATTGGGAAGATCCCCTGGAAAAGGAAGTGGCAACTTACTCCAGTATGTCATCTGGATATCTTTTATTTTTTAATTTTTTAAAAATCTTTTAAATAAAAGTCCTTTAAGATCACTGTTGCTGTATTGATTTTCTGTCTGGATGGTTTATTCATTGATAAGAAAATTATCAGATTATTTTTTATTATAGTCAATTTTCCCTTTATTCCTGCTGTGTTTGCTTTATATATTTACGTGCTGTTATATTGGGTGCATATATGTTAATGAGTATAATATCCTCTTTACTGATCTCTTCATCTTTACGTAATGCCCTTCTTTACCTTTGGTTCCAGCCATAGTTTTAAAGTCTAATTTGTCTAAGTATTACTATCTTCATATTCTTGTCATTTCTGTTTACATAAAATAAACTTTAGTTTTAGGGTGTTTGTATCTTTAGCTCTGAAGTCAGCCTCTTGTAGGCTGCATATAGATGGGTCTGGTTTTTTTTTTTTTGAATCCAATTAACTTCTCTGTGTTTTTGGTTATAGCATTTAGTCCATTAATGTTTAAAGTAATCATCAAACTCATCATAATTAATCCCATTTTATTGTTTTTCTTTTTTTTTGTAGCTCTCTCTTTACTTTTCTTCTCTTTGATTTTTCCCTTGTGATTTTATAATTCACTTTAGTAGCTTTCTTTCTGTTCTTTTCTTTGAGCTTCGGTGTGTCTATTGCAGATTTTTTACTTGTGCCATGGAGTTCCTTATTGACTTATAACAGTATCTACATTTAAGTTCAAATACATTCCAAAAGATTCACATTTTTACTCTGTCTCCCGCATTTTGTGCTTTTGATGCCATATTTTATATCTTCATATTTATCCTTTAAATTTTTGTATAGTTGCATTTGCAATATTTTCTTTTAATCTTTTGTTACTTTGAATGTATAATGCCTATCCCTTCTGGCTTGTAAAGTTTCTTCAGAAAAACAGCTAATAGCCTTATGGATTTCCTTGTATATTTTTCTTTTGTTACCTTTAGAATTCTAGCTTAAACATTTGTTATTTTAATTATGATATGTCTTCCTGTGGGTTTGTTTGGTACCCTGTGTGATATGCTTTCTTTTTCAGATTTGCCAAGTTTTCAGCCATATTTTTTTCAAATACATTTTTAGTCCCCTTCTCTCTCTCCTTTGTATATATGAATCTTATAATGTAGATGTTTATACTCTTAATGTTTTCCTAGAGATTTTTTGAGATGAAATGAGAAACTGATCTCATTTGTTAAATTTATTTATTTTTTGCTGTTTTGATTGGGTAATATTTATTACTCTATCATCTATATCACTTTCATTTCTGTCTGAGTTTTTAAATTTTCTAATTTCTTGATAACATTATCGCCATGTTCAACTGATTTTATCCCCCCCCCCCAACTCAGTTATCATTCCTATTAATAATTCTTTGAATTATTTATCTGGTAAATGGTCATTTCTGTTTCATTTTTTTTTTCAGGATTTTTTCTGGCCCTTTTAATTGAGACTAATCTCTCTGCCTTTTCATTTTGCTTAACATTCAATAAAAGTTATATATTGCTGTCTTGAAGAGCTGTTCTTTTGTGGAAGCAGCCATATACTGACTGTGTGTGCCCAGTGTCTTTGGTGGGAGAACTGGGTTTGGCATGAGTTTGGAGGGTATATTGGCAGCTACCGCCTTCATAGAAGATGTGACTGGATGTTGAGTGGCTCGAAATGGAGCTGGTGTGAGGTGGGGCTTCCCCTCTACTTGTGGCCAATGATACCCTATGAAGGGTGGTGCTTGATTCCAAGTTGCTGGAACAGAAGCCCTGAGCTAGGTTCAAGTTGGCTCTATTTCTTTTAAGCATGTGCTTTCCCTTTCCCAGAACCAGGAACCTTGTCCCAGAAGTGGAGAATGCTAAAGCAAGGGGGCATATGTGGTCTTTTGGCTCATATCAGATGCAGACAGATGTCTAAGATGTCTCTGATGCATTGCTTGTGCAAGTAGCAGTAATTGTTTCCCTTATTCTGCTCAGATGCAGCTTTGGGCCCAAGTCCCCTTGGCCCCGCAGCCAATCATTTACCTCCAACATTTGTTGCCCTTTTCCCACTGTGGATCTGTATCACAAAGCAAGCAGGACCTGCATGGACTCTTGGCATGTATTTTGGGGTGAGCTATGATTGGCTGACAGCAGAGTTCTGGGGTTCTTCTCATGCATTACTTGAGTAAGTGCCAACAATGGCCATCAAAACCCCACCAAGGTGTGAGACCAAGGACCAGGTCACCTCCCGAGTTGTGGCAGTCCTGTTTCTAGTGCCGTGCTGTAATATGAAACAAATGGGGCTGGAGAGTTCGCTTGACTTGGGCTGGGGTGCATGGTAAGGAAGCTGGGGGAAACCTGGCAGCTACTAGCATAGTGGCAGTTCTCCAACCAGCTGAGGAGGCTTGTCTTTCCTGTGTGGGACCCAAACAATAGGAAACCCTATCTGTGGCCCAGACTACTCACTCTCCAGGGCCAGTGTACACCCATGTAATCTCCCTTTTCCTGTGAATCCCTTCCCAGAAGCACAGGTCCTAACTTTGTCGCTTTTCTTCTTGTCCTATCTGATTGTGTGTGTGTGTGTATATGTGTATAATTCTTACAGCCTTGGTTGTATAAGAATCTTTTTGCCAGTTTCCAGTGAGAATTGTTCTACATGTATATATCATGTATATATAATTGTGATTGTAGGGAAAGGTAAGTTCTGTGTCCTTCTTTTCCAACATCTTAATTAATCTCCTCTATTCATATATAATATAATATATATATATAAGTATATATATTTAGTTATTTATCTAGGCTTGCTAATATTCTTTTAAACTTTGGTTCTAAAGTCTCAGAATTGTTCTTCAAATATTCTAGTATAGCTATAAAATTTTTGGTCTTACTATAAAATAATATGTTTAGTCATTTACTGTATAAGTTTCTCACAATAATAGCAACTATTAAAGTATTAGTTATTCCCTGTTTTGTTACAAAATATACTTTAAATATTACACATACTTTCCAGGGAATATATAGTTTCAAAATTATTACAAAAGGTAAATGAAGAGAAAAATAAAATGTATTATATAGAAATACATTACGCTAATTACTGTGTATATCCCAAGTTCAACTTCTACCCAAAGCAAATAATAACAAAAAAACAACAGCAACAATAAATAAGTAATTAGGACATGGTGGATATACTTATAGCATAGATTGTTGTGATGATTTCATGGGTATACACTCATCTCCAAACTCACTGCATGTATTAAATTTGTGCAGATTTTGTATTCAATCATACCTCAATAAAATAGTATTTTTTAAAAGGCAATTAGAGAACAAGCAAATGAATAACAAACCAGGATCAAAACTAAGGTAATAGTGTCCCAAGTGGCACTAGTGGCAAAGAACCTGCCTGCCAATTCAGAAAACATGAGAGAGGCAGGTTCTATCCTTGGGTCAGGAAGATCTCATGGAGGAGAAGATGGCAACCCACTCCAGTATTCTTGCCCTGAGAATGCCATGGACGGAGGAGCCCGGCAAGTTTCAATTCATAGGATCACAAAGAATTGGACACAACTGAAGCATCCGAGCATAGAGTATATATATACATACACAAACTCTCTGCTCCAGATTTGGATCATGTGACTCAGTTCAAGCATACAAAAATTGACAGCATAGAGTTCCTAGCCAGAAATGAGGTAAGCCATCTTCCATGATTTCTGTAATCCTCAGACTCTCATTCTTAGTTTGGGTATCACACCTACTACCTCTCATAATAATCTGTGAAAAACTAAGTTGTTACACACAACTTAGTTAAAACTAAGCTGTTACACTCTACCCGACATTTTAATATTCTGTCACTTGTCTACTGGACTATAAACTCCCAGAGAGCAGGAAATAATGCTCTTCATCTTGGCATATCCAGGAACTCTACTGTATCAGAATACTCAACAAGTGCCTGTTGAATGTTATGGAACAGAGCAGAATTCCCTGTACAAAGTAGGAGGCTATCTTCCCCTGACCTCTTGTTTGAAAGAAATAATACAGTGTCCCAGGTTTCATTCATTAGTGACAAATGCTTCCTTGTTTTCTAAGAAATTAATTGTATCCTTATGCAAGTTGAACTCCTGGCAGATTTTCCTGGTAAGAACTCACAACTTATGTATGTATATAATCCTTCCCGCTAAGAGATCTTGTTTAAATTCACATCATGTAATAGATATGGAACCTTATATCATTTAACCTTCTCAAAATATTATACTGTAGTGAAAGCAAAGGTCAACTTGTTTTGCTGAGTTGCAAAATTAAGCCATTGCACAGACTTTTAAAAAATGTCATACATTAGATTAATATATGATAAACCCATTATATAAATATGATTTATTTTGGCTGAGAACATTTTATTTTGATTACATATATTTATAGTAATACTAAAGATCTAAATATTATATCACATTAATATTAAAAATTAAGCATATTTCCAGAAATGTAAAGCTGGTAAAGCTTGGTTGAAGAGAGCAGAAGAAAATTACTCAGGTGGGCAGTAAGGTTTATGTAAATATATTTTATAAACCTTATAATATCTGAAGATATTTAGATATAATATTCTTGGATAATAAAATTTGCTTTTGATATTTTATAGAATTGGATTTTCATAGAAATATAAAGTTAGCTTCTATTTGGGTTATTTTTTATTTTTTTTTTAAATTTGGTCTTTTGCATATCTTTTTTCCCTCAGATATTAGAATCCCATGAAGTTTTAGTTGTTTATGGATATGAATTACTTGCATTGATTTTGACAAAGTTAAATAGTTCCATTTTCCTGAATCTTTGGGACCCTTTTAAATTCAGGAAGAATTTTCCGTGTTATGGATTTTCTCTTTTTCTATTTACTCTACTTTTTTAAATCAGAAATATTGTTTTACCTGGATCCAAATCTATTTTTTCTCATAATTTCTATATCTGTCTTTTTCTTTTGGGCTATTTGAATTCTTAAGTATTAATATTTCTCAAATGTGAACTGTGCATCCATGGTCTTCTACATTATATAGTTTGCATTATAAATATGCATAGTTCATACAGTATTTAACCCTATTGTGTAATATTTCTTTATCTAAACTGATTGTTTCTTCTGAGGGTTTTGTTATTGTTGTTTTTATTTGGTCTGGTTTGGAATTTTTTTTTTAATTTCATCTTGCTACTTCCTCTGATTTTAAATGTCCTTCAATTTTTTTCCCCCCACAGCATTCCTTTGATGTGTTATGGAAATTTTGTGTAGGATTTTGTTTTTAACACTGCTTTAACTTGATCTAATTTTCTTCTCAACTATATGCAGATGACACCACCCTTATTGTAGAAAGTGAAGAGGAACTAAAAGCCTCTTGATGAAGGTGAAAGAGGAGAGTGAAAAAGTTGGCTTAAAACTCAGCATTCAGAAAACGAAGATCATGGCATCTGGTCCCATCACTTCATGGGAAATAGATGGGGAAACAGTGGAAACAGTGTCAGACTTTATTTTTGGGGGCTCCAAAATCACTGCAGATGGTAACTGCAGCCATGAAATTAAAAGACACTTACTCCTTGGAAGGAAAGTTATGACCAACCTACATAGCATATTGAAAAGCAGAGGCATTACTTTGCCAACAAAGGTCCATCTAGTCAAGGCCACAGTTTTTCCAGTGGTCATGTATGGATGTGAGAGTTGGACTGTGAAGAAAGCTGAGTGCCGAAGAATTGATGCTTTTGAACTGTGGTGTTGGAGAAGACTCTTGAGAGTCCCTTGGACTGCAAGGAGATCCAACCAGTCCATTCTGAAGGAGATCAGTCCTGGGATTTCTTTGGAAGGAATGATGCTAAAGCTGAAACTCCAGTGCTTTGGCCACCTGATAGGAAGAGTTGACTCATTGGAAAAGACTCTGATGCTGGGAGGGATTGGGGGCAGGAGGAGAAGGGGACGACAGAGGATGAGATGGCTGGATGGCATCACTGACTCGATGGACGTGAGTGTGAGTGAACTCCGGGAGTTGGTGATGGACAGGGAGGCTTGGCGTGCTGCGATCCATGGGGTCGCAAAGAGTTGGACACGACTGAGTGACTGAACTGAACTGAACTGATACATAAGAAAAGGCTTTGTATATTGCCCTAAACCCCATTCCCTATTCTGGGACCCTTGTGGGTATTTTCTCAAATTTTAAGAAGTTAGGAGCCTATAAAAAACCTCAAGAAGGACCCTTGGTAAATGAAACAGGAAATCTTCCAAATTCACTGAACATTCTCTGACTGTGAGAAGTATACTGACTATTCTCAAGAATGCTAGGAGGTTTATAACATAATTATTATAATAATTAAACCAACCAGTACAATTTATAAGCACCAGGTGAATACTCATATTGACTGTAATCCACTAATGAGCCTTAAAACTAGGTGATATTATTCGTAGTACTGGTATTTGTGTTAATGAATGTTACGGATAGGAGAAATAGAGATGGATTTAAGTTAAACTTGTCACATACTGATTTTGATGGGAGAAAAGAAAAGGATAGTCAAGTAATAATGGGAAAAAATGCTTTTAAATGAGTAAGCATGTGGTGAAATTGTATAGCTGAACAACTTTCAGCATTCATTTCAAAATATTTATATCTGAGAAATTTTAAATTAAAAACCATTAATAAAACTAAATACTTCCTGATTTGGTGATATGTCTGTAAAACTTAATCTGAAATAATATTTATATAAATTAAAATTCAAAACTTGATCAGCTTATGCAATTTTATTTCTCTTACATTGACAGAAGTAAGTAAACATTTATATAGTAAAATTGCACTTAAATTACTGCTATTAGGAAAACAAAAACTTTTTTTTTTTTGCCATTTCACCTGATAAATTTTTAATAGAAGTCTTATATATAAACATTTTTGGAATTTCAGTTTATCTTGCATACTATATGGACATATCCTATGTATTTCTGTTTAATAGTGTTTGTTCCTTATATTTAGATTTCTTTAAAATAAGGTAAGACTGTTAAATAGAGCAGGATTATGCTGCATTAGTGAAATATAACATTTCTTTGTCTGGATTACAATATGCCTTTCCTCAACTTTCATCAAAGTTAAATAATTATTCAAGAACATATAATTAGCTTGTTTTAATCTTATCATTTTCAGATACCTGCTAAAGTAATTAGCTTTCTCTTCTTTTTAGTTAAAAGATTGCTAAGGAATCAATGCACAATACATCATTTTCTATTCTGCAACTCCAATTACCTTGAGCCTCAGTGTAAATTTATTGATTTCTCTTAGTAGTACATTATCATCAGTTATTCACAGCATGGTGGTTATTAATTAGCCATAGAAATACAGATTCGTTTGTGTATAGTTATTTTAATTTTCTTCCTAGAACATATGCGATAGTACAGTACTTACTAGTGGCACTTAGAATTTAAGACGGAGAAGGCAGTGGCACCCCACTCCAGTACTCTTGCCTGGAAAATCCCATGGACAGAGGAGCCTGGTAGGCTGCAGTCCATGGGGTCGCTAAGAGTCGGACACGACTGAGCAACTTCTCTTTCACTTCTCACTTTCATGCATTGGAGAAGGAAATGGCAACCCACTCCAGTGTTCTTGCCTGGAGAATCCCAGGGACGGGGGAGCCTGGTGGGCTGCGGTCTATGGGGTCTCACAGAGTCAGACACGACTGAAGCGACTTAGCAGCAGCAGCAGCAGCAGCAGCAGCAGCAGAATTTAACAACACAGTTTTTTTCTCGTTCCCATAGTTTCCTATTGTTCTTTTCAGATGCATCATAAACTTAAAGTTAGAAAAGAAAAAAAAAAACAAGAAAGGAAGAAATAAAGGATAAAAACCTTATGTAAATGACTAGAAAGTTAGAAAAAAGTTATAAAAAGTTCAGGTATTCTGGACTTTATTCTCAATTAAACAGATTTTTGCTTATGATCAAGAAATATGAAGCAAGTGCACTAACTACCTCTTTATAATATTAGTTTTTACAACATTATATTACATAGAAATTATAAAGTTGAAGTAAATATAACTTGATATAATGAAGGAATATTCTTTTTTGCTTTTTTGTGTAGCTTTCTTACCTATTAGATTGAAACTTTCTGGATGACAAAAGTGAGTGTCCGACTCTGTGCGACCCCACGGACTGCAGCCTACCAGGCTCCTCTGTCCAAGGGATTCTCCAGGCAAGACTACTGGAGTGGCTTGCCATACCCTTCTCCAGGATATCTTCCTGACCCAGGGATCGAACCTGAGTCTGTTATGTCTCCTGCATTGGCAGCGGATTCTTTATCACTAATGCCGCCTGGGAAACCCAGATGTTCTAAATACAGTGCACTTAGTAGAAGTTACAGAAACAAGGCCAAGAGTAGAATGCCACTCTTACTTTTCATCTATTGGCTTGTTTGTTTTTTTGCCTGTTTATTTATTTATCAGTCAGGTTTCTGTGTTCATGTCCTCAAATTCATCAATATTTTCTGTTAAGTGATTTTCTCTTTTGAGGAATTTGAGGATACTTAAATAAAGCATCCCTCACTCCAAAGTTATATATATAGTCTACTCTGTGTCTTCAAAAATATTTTTAGTTTTATTTTAATCTTTGTTTTCTTTTTAATATTTATTTTTAAAACAATTAAAATTTTGAATTTTTTTATACATTGTTTGGTCTTTTCTTACCATTTATTCAGTTTTTTTTTATTTTCTGACATTAAAGATGCATAGTTTTTGCCAAAGAAGTCTTAGACCTTACTTATTTGATTTATCCTTAGATACTTTATTGATCTTGTTGATATATCATATCTGGAATATGTTTGTACAGTAGGTGTTGTAATTTGTATAATATGTATTACATAATTCTTACTGTTTTTAGTAAATTTGGGGGAAGGGGAAGAAAGCAAAATAGATTTATTCTACTTTTTGATTCTTTCATTTTCATCTAAATGTGAATTTTAAATTCATTAAACATTTATTGAATAACATAATTGCATACACATATCATAAATTGAAATTCATATTGTTCCAATAAACTGCAGAGTTAGTATTTCAGCGCTGAAAGTTGTATACAGCTTCAACAGACAGTCTTGATGGAATTAAGCTTACATATTAGAAATGTTAATATTAGCCTTAACAATGCCTATATATTTTCTACATTGGTTTTCATTTAGTTTACTAAGAAAAATAAGTTCCTTGTAGGTTGCTTTGAAGGCCAACATGCTCAATATTCTTTTACATACATCATTACTTATTCTAATGATCTTGAATAGGATTTTTATTCCCCCTGCCATTTAAAACACTATTGGAAGTCCCATTTAATGAGTAAATACAGATATACTCAGACATTACTTAGCACAGGCTGAATTTGTTTGTTTTATATTTTCTTTTAATCAAAGTATATTTGATTTACAATATTATATAAATTTCAGATATACAGAATAGTGACTCAGTATTTTATCATTTAGGCTGATGTTTCCACCACTTTCCTAGTTAGAGATTTTAAATCTTTGATCATTTTTCTATTATTTCTCTTGTTTTCCAAACTCTATGATTATCCTTTTATTAATAACGTTTACATTTGCTGCATTCTTCACAATCATAACCCCAGATCTCTATTTACATTAGCCTAATGTCACTTAATTGATATCCCTGACCCTAGTGATTATAGCTGCAATCTAGCTTTGCTACCACTGAAAATTCACTTCCATAAGGGAAGGTTAGATCAAGGCTGCCCCTTCTTTTAAAGGTTGAATGGCTTTACACTCTCAAATATTTAGCCTGGCATTTATGGTCCTTTACGATTTGGCTTAACCTACCTTTATTTTGTTCTCTCTGAGTAGCTAAGTTCCTTTCCATAGTCCATACGCATAGTCAACCCTTCATCCATTAAAGGTTTCTTATCACTTTTTATTTTCCCTAAATTTCCACAGTTTTTCATTATCATGCCTTTGTCTTTGCTTTTAGTGGTGTGTAAAATGTCTTTTCACTACATTCCAAACTTGCTAACCCTTGTAGGAGACCTACATTATTTGCCTGCCTGCCCAATATCTTGGTTTCATTATACCGCTCAGATATACCATGGGAAACCTCTAATTCCTCAGTTCCTGTCCATTAAAGTTCAGTGGAACTCATTCTACCCTTGGTTCCAGGAGTTGCTACAAACTCTATGAATGGTAATTCATCAATCACCTTCATTTTGCCAAAGTGATTGGTTCATATATGGAGCCATGACACAATTAGAATTAAGCCTGCATATTTTCTGAAGAAAAAAGAGAATTTCTTAACTTTCTGAACTTCTCTCAGAGTTAAAGCAGCAATAAGAAAGCAGAATAAAAGTACGGAGAGTGAGGAAGAGAGGTGGAAGAGGAAGAGAAGCGGAGCAGAGACGAGAAAGAAAATATATAACATCTGATCAGTCCCTGATTCCAGTTATTTCCATAGACTTTCACTTATTAAAGAATACCCCGCTTTTTCACTTGAGGTGATGTAAGTTGGTTGAAATTTCTTAAACTTTGAACAAAACTAAAAGAGGGACATTCTATCACTGAAAATCCACATAATGAATATTAAAATTCTTAGTAACTGATTTTGTAGAGTTTCAGTTTTTGAATTGAAAAAAATTGGATTCATTTTTAAATTATTAATAATTCAGATTAAAGTAAGAATTGGAAGATTATTTTTCCTTATGTTACATGTGCTATTTGTAAAAATAAGTACATTTATTATTATAAATAAATGTATTTATTATAATATTTGTGTGTATTTGTATTTTATTAAAATGTTTATGTGTATTATCCATGTGAAGTATTTTTATACAAACATATTTTATATAATTTGTGTGAATATAATGTATCTGAGCATTCAGATTTTAAACACTACAGGCCATTTTGTTTTTAAACAACAAATATAAAGGTTGTAGAACTAACGAGGCTAATAATTAAATTTAGCCTATAGGACAGGAGAATAAAGCACTATATCAAAAGGACATATGCTTAGCCTCTGATGACCAGCACCACCAAATTATGTGTTTCTTTACTTCTATTTCTTATGTGACTCATTCTTTTTATGATAAGGCTGTGGAACTTTTTTTTTGGAAGTGACTACCTTATCATGTTGGGAACTTTTGTTCCTCCCTTTCCCTTAAACAAATCTTTTCTGTGTTGGACAATAAAGTCCATTTTCTAATAAAGCTGATAGGAGCCTGGCCTGTGAGTTTTGTTCTTTGTCTTTGGCTATGTCAATTCAGACAATTAAGATGAAAAGCACATTTACATGAAAGTAGAAAATTGAGATTACAGAAAGCAATGTTAGTTTTAGTTATCTTAGTAATATTCTAAATTTCATTTGCACTAGTTGTCAAAAATAGAGTGAGTTCAAAGGATTTTCTTTCACCTGAAAGTAAGGTTGATTTGTTTAAGAGACAGGAACAGCATAATTGATGGAACCTGTGGCCCTGCTATCTATTTTGTATGCTTGCATGATTTTGTGGGGTTTCTATCATATGAGTGGCTGTTTTTTAGTGTGTTTGAGATGGTAGGGGTCAGGGAAAATAGCAGGGGATGTGAGAAAGAATGAAAAAATTATTGAAACAATATATAATCCCAATAGAATTAATACTCTTAGTTTGTTTCCAAACTAGCTTCCATCTGCCTTATTTATTATAAAAGGTCTGTGCTTTCATTGTGAAGTGATTCTGCATTGGGTATTCTAATCATACTTGTTATTTATTTAAAAGATATCTTCTGATATATATGTGCAAACACACATGTATATATGCGTATTATATACACAAAAACACATATTTCCTATTTCTCTGTGTATATATATATGGAATTAATATATATATATACACACACATGCACATATACTATGTGTAGATTATATGTATAATAAGTGTAGCTTTGCCTATGGAAATAAAAACTGGATATATTAACACATTTCCCCAAGAAAAAAATAGTATTATACAACAATTTTTCTTTGTTGTCATAAAAATTGATGTAGCAAAGACCAGAAATGTCAAACTGGTTTCAAATCATGTTTTAACTGTAAATGATTATTAGGAGTTTCCCAAAACCTTGGATTGGAGATTTTGAGTCCTTGTTCTAGTTAATACTCTGTATCTGAGAGATATAAAGCACTGGCTTATATGCTTTCCCTCACCTGTCAAGAGAAATAGATATTAAGGAATTGTTAATTTTTTTCATATTTTAAAAATCATTTACATTTTGTTTAGCACTTAGCATAAGTTTACATGCATATGAAATTCACCTCAGAGTATTTATAATTTACAAGTATTTCTCACAGGTATTAAATGTCTATGACTTTTGAAGTTGGAATCATTATTCTTCCATCCTTCAGTCTTTACATGTCTCCATTCAAATGGCAAACCCTCATGCATCTAGGTATGTAGCTCATAAATCTAGGTCATCAATCTTGACTTCTCCCACTCTGTGCCTCTCTGATCATATTAAAATTGGGGCACATAGATGAAACCTCTAAATCAAGATCCATAAATGTAGAGATGCCACCTTACCAAAGACTCAGATCACTAGTCAATCAACACTGTAGTTCCATCAATGACTATTTGCATTTGAATTAAAATATATTTGTCATTTTTATTTCAAACATTTATCATCTATATTCAGCCATTTCTAACTCATCTCCAAATGACCTCATTCAGGTATCTGTACAGGGTTTTGGTGGTTCAACTTTCTCACTAATATGTTTGACTTTAGTCCCGTTGTTTGTCTATGCTAATCTCAAAAAACCACCAGACTGTACCTACCTCTTATATCTCATCCCAACCAAAGCCTTATTTCTTCACATACCATGCATGCTTCATGGTATGTGTCATCTGAGTTTTGGTTTTCTTGCCTACTTGTCTAAAATGAGTCATTCATTCATTCAAAAATATATATTGAAGAGCATTTATGTGCTGGACATGCTATAAGGTACCAGAAATGTTAATTCTTTCACTCTCCAAAATTTTGCTTTGTAAGTTCTGTTTTTATAGCGCCACTTCACATAAGGAGACTTTTCTAGTTGTTGCCTTTCTTCCATCAAGTTGTGTAGTATGATTATTTCATATTACACTTTGTACCATGTTGTACCATAAGCATTTTTCTTTGTGTAATTGCTATTTTCTTATATAAGACTAATATTTTACTAAGAGAACACAATGTTAAATACATATGTTAAATACAGAGTATGTTTAATTTTTTCTGAAATCTATAATTTCTAATAATTATATGTAAGTATAAATAAAGTCATAGTATACAAATGTTACTTATTGAAACAGTGTAACATTTCAGTGATAATTGGATGCAAATCTTAGTTTTACTTATCTCTGCAACATCGGACAAGTTTCTTGACATATTACCTCAATTTTTCATTCTTAAAAATCAGTGAAAAATATTATGCAAAAAATAGACAACAACAACGGTGACATAAGATTAAGTCGTATTTTAAATTTCATGTCAGGTAAAATGAAATAGGTGTATTCTTCTTTGACTTGTAGAATATTCATATATCAAATATGGTAATAGTATATGCCATGCATATTGTACTATCAGTATCTAATAATATAAGGAACATAAAAATACTTTGCAAAATATAAAATATTACAGAAATATAATATTGCTAGATATTTTTGTTCAATATTTTAGTGGTAGTAGTAGTCGCTGTGTTGGCATCCTCTTTAGAGCCTCAGAGTATCAGATGGTCAGTGTACCACACCCCATACGCTTTGAGTGTTGGCTGCTAATGGCAGCCTTGACTGCTCCTGTCTGAAAATTTGCCTTCAGGCTGAACAAGAAAACTTTCTCTTGGAAGCTTAGACACCATCCTCCCAGCCTGCATACAATGACTGATGGACAAAGGGGAGCAAAATACAGGGTCTCCTTGCTTCAAGATGAGACGGTGAGATGAAATTCACATGTGGAGTTCCCACCCGTACTCAGTTCCTTCAGCTTCTCTATCCTGCTTTTTTCACTCATTTTATCGTGAGATCAGGCCTTGCATATAGCACATGCTTTTTAACTCTTTTCTCAGGGTCTACTTTGGGGAAACCCAACCTAAGATATGGAGAAGGCAATGGCAACCCACTCCAGTACTCTTGCCTGGAATATCCCATGGGAGGAGCCTGGTGGTCTGCAGTCCTTGGGGTCGCTAAGAGTCAGACACGACTGAGAGACTTCCCTTACACTTTTCACTTTCATGCATTGGAGAAGGAAATGGCAACCCACTCCAGTGTTCTTGCCTGGAGAATCCCAGGGACGGGGGAGCCTGGTGGGCTGCTGTCTATGGGGTCGCACAGAGTCGGACACGACTGAAGCGACTTAGCTGCAGCAGCAACCTAAGATAGCGTTTTATGTGAATTAGCAGCCCTCCCCCATCATCCTCTATTTTCTCCTAAGCCTCTTAACCTACTTGGTAAATAAATACTGAAACAACTTCGGAGTCAGCAGAGCATCTTGGAACATCATAAAGCAAGAGAAAATGACAATGCTTTCACCTAGAGTGTCCAATATTTCAAAGTACTTTAAAAAATGATGAAAAAACAAAACTATATCTAGATGCAGGGAGATACACAGAAAACTGAAATGTTCCCTTTGGGGAAAAACCATTTTTAACCTATCTTTTAACAATTATGTGAAAAATAAAAAAAGACTTTTCATGAAAGAGGAAAAAAAACAAAAAAAACAAAAAAGACCTATTAGAGCCTATTTCTCAACCTACTTGTATTGCTTTCCTCAACATTTTGGTTATTCCTATTTAAGGATTAAAACACATACTTTACCTACTTAAATATTTTTTTCTCATCTTAAATGATTTAAAATATCTAAAAAGCAATACATACACTCAGAGAAAAAATGGCCAAAAACAATCATGAAAAATATAGCCAAGGGAAAATAGTACATGAAAAAAATATCATTCTCTCTGTAAGTTAATTCCAAAATATTTAAATGTGCCTTTCAACATGAGCAAATGACTAATCCCATTATCATAATTTATTAACCAGATCTTTTGTTCTATGTAGTAATACACTGTGTTTCCATGCTGTGTGTTTTTTATCCAGTGACCTAATTTGCTTAAAAGGAAACTCTTAAAACTCCCTTGTTGTAATGAATAAAATGTTAATGAAGAACTGCAGAGAAATCCCCTTTGCATTAGTTCCATATTCCCAGGAACATCATCATAAATTTGTTTGCCTGGTTGTGACAATGGTAGTGATGTTCCAGCTGCGCAGAAGCATAGTAATGCTAAATGGTTCTGATGGAAAAGTTAAAGATGTTCAAGGCACTGTCATTTGGGATGGACGATGGAAGTTATTTTTTGGAGGGAGTATTTGATGGATTTGGCTTTCATCCAACTTTTTTAGCATTTATTATTTGCATTGATAACTACATTACTGGAACCTTTTTTCAGAAAATTATAAATGGAAACTAGGCAGGCAGATACATTTTCAGTAGAAAATGTGAGATTTTAAGTCAATCCTTTTTCTTCCTCCATATAGCCCTCAGTAATTTCTCAGAAATGTTGGCTAAATTTTAAAAAATAATCTAAATCATGAAAAAGTTTAAAATTTTTTCTTGGTTATACTAATGATCATATTTTTGTGTCTAGACCTCTCCCCTAAATAATGAATATGCACATAGCAATTTGAATAAAATGATAGCTAAAATAAATGAAAAAATATATAGCAGTTTAAATGTTGACAAATTCATGTGAATATAGCACTGATAAAATTTTCAAGTTCAGGTAGAAAAATTGAAACTCAGTTTGAAACTTGCATGCTTGAATTGTTACATCTCTAATGTATGAAAATTAAAAAATATTTTATTTTCTACCATATTACAAAGATATCTGATTTTGGAAACATTAAGATCATAATGTGCTAATATCAATTTAACTTCTCTAGAAAACATGTTTAATAATAAGCCAGTGGCTGCAATTTTACTTCTACAAAAAATACTTTGCATGTGTTTATACATTTGAAAATAAAATAAAAATTCAGGATCAAACTAATATAGCAATTAAGGAAATATAATTTGTAAATCAGAAAGAAGACTACATGTAGTTAATCTCTTGTACCATATCTGTGGAGTTATTAACATGTGTAAAATGAAGTATTTTTAATATTTTTGCTTTGGGGTATAAAGTTCTAATATCTTGCCAGTTTATGTTGTCTAAATTTCTATCAACTTTTCCCTTAAACTATCAAAAGCCTGTCTCTCTTTGTTCTATACTCAGAGGATCTGTATGGTCACTGAGTTTCTACTAACTTAAAAGAAAGTATCTTGTTTATATTCACTTTGAAACAGATGCAAGATGAGTAGCAAAGAGACTTATAGTGTAAGCAACACATTTACCTTTGTGAAATATTAGTAAAAACAAAGAACCTTGAAATATGTGAAAAATAATCATGTTAATTATTCATCAGTATATAACTCCATTTGAGTGAAGTGCTCAAGGGAATAGGAAAAATAGAATGGCTCTAATATTAAACAGTAATGTTCTATGTATGAAAATCTCCACATTTCTTTTTTTTTCCCCACATTTCTATAAACATTTTGTTAAAGACAGTTTAATTTTTCATTTACGATGGACAATCCTGTTGAATTGACAAAAGCTGTTGAAAGCAAAAGAACTAATACGTATATGTATATATGCACGTGTGCTAAATTGTTTCAGTTGTGTCCAACTCTTCGTGATGTTATGGACCATAGCGTACCAGGCTCCTCTGCCCATAAAATTCTCCAGGCAAATATACAGGAGTGTGTTGTCATGCCCTCCTTCAAGGGATCTTCCTGATCCAGGGATCAAACCTGAGTTTCTTACATTAGGTAAGTATTACCACAGTGGAAAGGAACAAGATTTGACTTAGAACTTCATGCAGTTCCGAACTGTGGGGCCTTCAGTTTGCACTCAAGTATAACAGACTTTAAATCCCATGTATTTTCCACTACATCATAATGCCACAATCTTAACAAATGGAGAAAGCTTTAACACATAAGACTTTAACATATCACAAGTTACTGACAATTAAATTAAATTTAAAAATTTAATTGTCAGTAACTTCCAATTGCCTCTCCTGAACAATGCTATGGGTTCTATGTTCACATAATTATATCTTTTTTCAAAATTCTAAAATTGAAACATTTGATATAATTAGTCTGAATTTCCATTTTTTTCAGATGAGAATTACCTAAAATAGAAAGTGTCCCACTCCTGTATTTATAAGACAGAAACACAATGCTACAAAGAGTGTTAAAGAACTTATGTAAAGCTGCTTGAATTTTCACACACAATAAGACACTCAGAATTTATCAATGACTATAAAATTTTGATTATAATTTTTAAAATTCAATTCAGCTTCCTGTTTTCACATCTTATCCATGTTAAAGATATCTTTAGAAGAAATCGTATATAGGAAAGCCTATAAGGAATTAAAAGCTTCATCTTTTGGTTTTACACACACATGTGCATTTAAGTGTGTGTGTGCATACACTAGAGGCAGAATAAAGAAAGCATGGGTCTTACTGACAAGGCCATGACGCCATTACAGTGGGATTAGACTCAAATGGACAAACATGATCCCAGTAAAACAAATTAAACATAATGGAAATAAGCAGGAATTAGTATTTAAATGTAAAAAGAAATGAGAAAAGAAATAGATACATTAAAATACTCATGGTTTATCATGGTCATAATCCAAGCAAGAATATGGATACTAACCCAAGTAAATTAGATATTTTTTATTAAGCACTTACTATGTCTAGAAATTGATGGAATGGGTGCTCAGCACTAAAATATGGCAATGATAGGAGATATCTTGCTTAAGACATGTTTAACATTTACCACAGATTATATCATCATATATAACTACAGTATATTTATGAATGTGAGTCTATAGAAAATACTTGGATAGGATGAAATAGCTGTTAACTCAGTGTTTATTTGCAATGACAGGCTCCAACCATACAGATGTCATTTATAAAGAATTATCATTTACTAAAGCACACAATTTATAAATGTTGAAATAGTCTCAGTTAGATTCCTTTAAAATATCCAATTCCTAATGCCTATTATGAAAACAGATTTCAAAATTCACCATTTACCAGTTTTTCAGAGGAGTAAGATATTGGAATATAAGCAGCTTAGATCTTAGTGTCAAAGACTACTATTGGTTTTTCTGGCTGTGCAAATTCAGAAAAACCAAAGTTTCTTCGTCTGAAACTTAAAGATATTAATATTCAACTTACCTAGCTTTATGTTTTTTATAAATAGCTTAAAGGATGTCTATGAAAAGAGCCTTGCAAGTTAAAGACAAATAATAAATGGAAGGTATTATTATTTCCCTCCAGTGTTCACTTAATTTTCAACTATGTACTTTTTTTTTTTTCATTTTCCCAATTTATTCAGATTTCTTGGATTCATTTATGTCTTCATTCACTGAAATAGTTTTGGAGTAGGTATATGTAATTCAAAAAAGTACCTGACTCAGAATTTTTCCTTCCAGTAACTCCATACACTGTCTATAGTTGTGCAGGCATTTGACTAATGCAAATCTAGCCACTTGACTTAGATTTTATTTTTGTCTGCATTTCAAATTACACAGTGGAGTGAGGAGAAACCATGCAATAACTTTCCCTTACAGATGCACTGGCCCAAAGAATTCAACTCTATCTGTTTAGCAAAAGTCACATAAACCAAGCAAAACAGAACAACAACAAAAATTAACAAGTCAAGAAAAAATAATTTTCAGGAGCAAATATTTTAAAATGAAAATAAGCTAGGAGTGTTTCTTTCTTGTCCCTCTCAAAGTAATTCAGATTCTATGATTCTAGCTGAGGGAAGTCATACTGAAGATCACTATTGTTTTGTGTTTGTACTTTTAGGTATTAGTTTTCAGTTGTTTGGTTTGTTGATGTGTCTGTTTAGATACAACTTGGCTTCTAAGATAAATTAACTACCTCAAGTAGTGCTCAAATGAGGAAGCATCACCTTCTTTGAAGGCTGCTGCTGCTGCTGCTAAGTCGCTTTAGTCGTGTCCGACTCTGCGACCCCATAGACGGCAGCCCACAAGGCTCCTCCGTCCGTGGGATTTTCCAGGCAAGAGTACTGGAGTGGGGTGCCATTGCCTGAGAAATAGTAAGATTTGTTTTAAGTGAAGGAATTAACACATAATGAAGTGAAGTCGCTCAGTCGTGTCTGACTCTTTGCGACCCCATAGACTGTAGCCTACTAGGCTCCTCTGTCCATGGGATTTTCCAGGCAATAGTACTGGAGTGGATTGCCATTTCCTTCTCCAGGGCATCTTCCCAACCAAGGGCTCGAACCCGGGTCTCCCGCATTGTAGACAGACGCTTTACCATCTGAGCCACCAGGGAAGTCCAACACATAATGAAGGCTTATTAAATTTTAGTGTTCTCCCTTATAATAAAATTAGATTTTTGAAAAGATATATTCTAAAGATGAAAGAGAGAACACAGAACTTACATGAATTCAAAAGAATGCTGCAAATTTCATAATAACCTAGTAGAAGCAAAAATATTATGATTCTAGATAAGCAGTTATTATATACTCAAATAAATGAAAGTTAATAGGAAAGAAATAGGACACCTGCATCAGATATATATCTCAATGTATATATATGCATTGAGGTGTATATATATATTTCAATGTTATTGAAAGGGCCTAAAATATATGATATTCAGAGTTATTGAAAAAACCAAGGTTTGAGAAAGTAGATTGACGGTGCTATGATTAAGTATGGTAAGTGCTATCATGGAGCTCAATTAAAATCCTTAATTTGTGTCAGATAGTAGAAGTATTTTATGGATAAAATTACTTGGGATACAGTTATGTTCAAATTAAAATTATTTTCTAAATATTAAAACTTAGAAATGCTATGAGGCTTTCTAAAGAATGAATGTCTCAGTGGTAGAAATATTCAAACAGAAAGTTAGCATCCACTTTTAGCAGTTTCTATGGAATAAATAACTGTAACACAGTTTGGAAGCTAAGGTGGATAGGATAGACCTTCATATTTTATTGCCTTTGAAACTATGGCTCTCTAAAAATACCCATTTTAAAGTTAAATTATTTTGAGGTTGTTTTTATAAGTCTGTGATTATTTACATAATCTATGATTTACTCCAGTGTCTGAATTATTGGAAAGCATGGAAGCATGAATAAGGAGGATCTCTGTCCATCATTATCAAAGAGAATGATGCATAAAAGCCAAACCAAAAGGAAACCATTGCCCACATTCTTATCTTGCTTTATTTTTTTCAGTTTAAATTGTTCAATGATTTTTTCCAGTAGCTGTAAAAATTGGGCATCAATCAGCAAATTAAAGGATATTTATATTGAAGACATACTATGTTCCAGCAATTGTTCTAGGTTAATCATATTTAAATAGACCCTACTTCTCACAGAGTTTATATTTATTTAGTGAGATATTCAAAATGTTCTAATAAAACAAGTACAGTGTTATAGGAATCCATAGTAAGGACACTTGATTCCAATTTGAAACTGCAAGAGTCTTTGCAAGTTTCCTAAAAACTGTGAATTTTCTTCTGGAAGCTTCAATAGCCTGAAAAAATAATGCTGAGGCTGCTAAGTTGGACACTAAATCTTCTATACATGTATCAGTTCCATTCACTCAGTCATGTCTGATTGTTTGTGACCCCATGGACTGCAGCACAGCCAGGCTTCCCTGTCCATCACCAACTCCTGGAATCGCTGAAACTCATGTCCATTGGGTCAGCGATGCCATCCAACCGTCTCATCCTCTGTAGTCCCCTTCTCCTCCTGCCTTCAGTCTTTCCAAGCATCATGGTCTTTTCCAATGAGTCAATTCTTCCTCAGGTGGCCAAACAATTAGAGCTTCAACTTCAGCATTAATCCTTCCAATGAATATTCAGGACTGTCTCCTTGCAGTCCAAGGGACTCTCAAGCATCATCTCCAACACCACAGTTCAAAAGCATCAAATCTTTGGCCCTCAGTTATTTTATGGTCCAACTCTCACATCCATACATGATGACCGGAAAAACCATAGCTTTGACTAGATGGACCTTTGTCAGCAAAATAATATCTCTGCTTTTTAATACTCTGTCTAGGTTGGTCATAGCTTAAATATTATTAATTGACTTCTGTAAATAATATTTTATTACTTCAGGTGATTTTTGATAGAAAAAAATTTGAAGATGTATTTTCTATTTTTGGCTTAATATCTAGTTGGATAGAAATACTTAAGTACATAGAGCATATGTGTTGGTTCAGTTCAGTTCAATTCAGTCACTCACTCGTGTCCGAACTTTGCGACCCCATGAATCGCAGCAGGCCAGACCTCCCTGTCCATCACCAACTCTCAGAGTTCACTCAAACTCACGTCCATCAAGTTGGTGTTGCCATCCAGCCATCTTATTCTCTGTCATCCCCTTCTCCTCCTGCCCCTATCCCTCCCAGCATCAGGGTCTTTTCCAATGAGTCAACTCTTCGCATGAGGTGGACAAAGTATTACAGTTTCAGCTTCAGCACCAGTCCTTCCAATGGAAACCCAGGACTGATCTCCTTTAGGATAGACTGGTTGGAACTCCTTGCAGTCCAAGGGACTCGCAAGAGTCTTCTCCAACATCACAGTTCAAAAGCATCAATTCTTCGGCGCTCAGCTCTCTTCACAGGCCAACTTTCACATCCATACATGACCACTGGAAAAACCATAGCCTTGACTAGACAGACCTTTGTTGGCAAGGTAATATCTCTGCTTTTCAGTATGCTATCTAGATTGGTCATAACTTTCCTTCCAAGGAGTAAGAGTCTTAATTTCATGGCTGCAATCACCATCTGCAGTGATTTTGGAGCCCCCAAAAATAAAGCCTGACACTATTTCCACTGTTTCCCCATCTATTTCCCATGAAGTGATGGGACCGGATGCCATGATCTTCATTTTCTGAATGTTGATCTTTAAGCCAACTTTTTCACTCTCCTCTTTCACTTTCATCAAGAGGCTTTTTAGTTCCTCTTTACCTTCTGCCATAAAGGTGGTGTCATCTGCATATCTGAGGTTATTGATATTTCTCCTGGCAATCTTGATTCCAGCTTGTGCTTCTTCCAGCCCAGCATTTCCCATGATATACTCTGCATATAAGTTAATTAAGCAGGGTGACAATATAAGCCTTGATGTACTCCTTTTCCTATTTGGAACCAGTCTGTTGTCCATGTCCAGTTCTAACTGTTGCTTCCTGACCTGCATATACGTTTCTCAAGAGGCAGGTCAGGTGGACTTGTATTCCCATCTCTTTCAAAATTTTCCAGTTTATTGTGATCCACAGAGTCAAAGGCTTTGGCATAGTCGATAAGGCAGAAATAGATGTTTTTTTGGAACTCTCTTGCTTTTTTGATGATCCAGCGGGCGTTGGCAATTTGATCTCTGGTTCCTCTGCCTTTTCTAAAACCAGCTTGAACATCTGGAAGTTCACAGTTCACGTATTGCTGAAGCCTGGCTTGGAGAATTTTGAACATTACTTTACTAGTGTGTGAGATGCGTGCAATTGTGTGGTAGTTTGAGCATTCTTTGGCATGGCCTTTCTTTGGGATTGGAATGAAAACTGACCTTTTCCAGTCCTGTGGCCACTGCTGAGTTTTCCAAATTTGCTGGCATGTTGAGTTCAGCACTTTCACAGCATCATCTTTTAGGATTTGAAATAGCTCCACTGGAATTCCATCACCTCCACTAGTGTTGTTCGTAGTGATGCTTTCTAAGGCCCACTTGATTTCACACTTCAGGATGTCTGGCTCTATGTGAGTGATCACACCATTGTGATTATCTGGGTCATGAAGCTTTTTTTTTTGCAAAGTTCTTCTGTGTATTCTTGCCACCTCTTCTTAATATCTTCTGCTTCTGTTAGATCCATACCATTTCTGTCCTGTATCAAGCCCATCTTTGCATGAAATGTTCCCTTGTTATCTATAATTTTATTTAAGAGATCTCTAGTCTTTCCCATTTTGTTGTTGTCCTCTATTTCTTTGCATTCATCGCTGAGGAAGACTTTCTTATCTCTCCTTGCTATTCTTTGGAACTCTCCATTCAGATGCTTATATCTTTCCTTTTCTCCTTTGCTTTTGGCTTCTCTTCTTTTCACAGCTATTTGTAAGGCCTCCTCAGACAGCCATTTTGCTTTTTTGCATTTCTTTTCCATGGGGATGGTCTTGATTCCCATTCTTCTGTACAATGTCATGAACCTCTGTCCATAGTTCATCAGGCACTCTGTGTATCAGATCTAGTCCCTTAAATCTATTTCTCACTTCCACTGTATAGTCATAAGGGATATGATATAGGTCATACCTGAATGTTAGTGGTTTCCCCACTTTCTTCAATTTAAGTCTGAATTTGGCAAGAAGGAGTTCATGATCTGAGCTACATTCAACTCCCAGTCTTGTTTTTGCTGACTGTATAGAGCTTCTCCATCTTTGGCTGCAAAGAATATAATCAATCTGATTTCGGTGTTGACCATCTGGTCATGTCCATGTGTAGAGTCTTCTCTTGTGTTGTTGGAAAAGGGTATTTGCTATGACCAATGCATTCTCTTTGCAAAATTCTATTAGCCTTTGCCCTGCTTCATTCCGTACTCCAAGGCCAAATTTGCCTGTTACTCCAGGTGTTTCTTGACTTCCTACTTTTGCATTCCAGTCCCCTATAATGAAAAGGACATATTTTTTGAGTGTTAGTTCTAAAAGGTCCTGTAGGTCTTCATAGAGCCATTCAACTTCAGCTTCTTCAGCTTTACTGGTTGGGGCATAGGCTTGGATTACCGTGATATTGAATGATTTGCTTTGGAAATGAACAGAGATCATTCTGTCATTTTTTTAGATTGTATCCAAATACTGCATTTCTGACTCTTTTGTTGACTATGATGGCTACTCCATTTCTTCTAAGGGATTCCTGCCCACAGTAGTAGATATAATGGTCCGAGGTCAGGGGCAGCAGCCGAGAGGAGCTACTCCACATCCGAGGTCAGGGGTGGTGGCTGAGATGAGCTACCACACCCCAGAGGTCAGGGCAGCAGCTGAGAGCAGCTACCACATGCCTGAAGTCAGGGGTGGTGAGGAGCAACCCCACATCCAAGGAGCGGTGGCAGTATGGGCGCAGGAGGGCGGAGAGGAGCTACTCCACATTCAAGGTCAGGAGGGGCTTCCGTGAGGAGATACCCCTCATCCAAGGTGAGGAGATACCCCTCTTCCAACGTAAGGAGCAGCGGCTGTGCTTTGATGGAGCAGTGGTGAAGAGATACCCCACCTGCAAGGTAAGAGACACCCAAGTAAGATGGTAGGCACTGAGAGAGGGCATCAGAGAGTGGACAGACTGAAATCACAATCACAGTCAACTAGCCAATCTGATCACATGGACCACAGCCTTGTCTAACTCAGTGAAACTCAGCCATGCCGTGTGGGGCCACTCAAGATGGGAGGGTCATGTGGAGAGGTCTGACAGAATGTGGCCCATTGGAGAAGGGAATGACAAACCACTCCAGTATTCTTGCGTTCAGAACCCCAAGGACAGTATGAAAAGGCAAAAAGGTAGGACACTGAAAGATGAACTCCCCAGGTCGGTAGGTGCCCAACATGATACTGGAGGTCAGTAGAGAAATAACTCCAGAAAGAATGAAGGGATGGAGCCAAAGCAAAAACACCTAGTTGTGGGTGGGACTGGTGATAGAAGCAAGCTTCGATGCTGTAAAGAGCAGTATTGCTTAGGAACCTGGAATGTTAGGTCCATGAATAAAGGCAAATTGAAAGTGGTCAAACAGGAGATGGCAAGAGTGAACGTCGACATTCTAGGAGTCAGCGAACTAAAATGGACTGGAATGGGTGAATTTAACTCAGATGTGATGGATAGGACAGGAGTAAAGAGGAGGAGTATGATCATATCAGTTTTAAAAAATGATATTGTTCAAGCATAAACAAATATAAAATACTTTCATACACATTTAAAACATTATGATAGATGCTAACATGAATTTTTATTTTAGTTTTAACTTTAATATACTTTTAAATTAAAATGTGTATTATATGTATAATTAAAATTTGCATTATGTACCATTTTGCTTCACTCAAAAATCATAAAGGGAAAATATTTTGATTCAAATTTGATAATTGATAGATTATATGACTTGTTCAAGATCATATGACTGATAGAATGATGCTTCTACATGTAAACTCAGATCTTCTGACTTAAAGGCTATTTCCATTCTCATAAAATGAAAATATAATAGTAAAATTCAGAGAGTACATAAATAACTAAAAGAGTTGTGTGGAATAAGTAAATATTAACACTGGTCCTAAAAACAGGAAGATACTATCAAGTTAGAGAGGGAAAGGTTTTATCTATTTTGTATCCATTTGCAAGGGTACTCATAATTAATGCCCTTTATGTAAAGGAAATGCTGGCTCATAAAATGTTAGATTAGAAATAGTTATACATTTTCAAGTACAGTTGTACCCAGTTCATGAATTATTTGCAACTGCCTGCTTGCTCCCAACTCATTTGTAAAGTGAAGACTCCAAAAAACCAATGTGTTCACTTTGAGGGTTAAGTGTATCATTCTACATAATCACACTTTTATTATTTTAGTCCATTATCAAATTTTGCTTAAGTTGACATTTTCTTTCTTTTACTCTTATAAAAATAGCTGATTTTCAATGAAATAGTAAATGAACAGAGCTTTCCACCAAGAGGCACAGTCTAGCTCAAAAGAGTTTAGTGGAATTGTGTGTCCACTTAAAGAAAAATTGAAACACAAGTGTAACCTTGATTCCAAGGCATAGCCAAAGGCTAAGAAAAGAAAAGTTCAGTGAATGACTCTTATTAATCTAGCTCTAAAATGGATGAATAATATGTTACAACCTCTCTGACATATGGTGAGGTTTGCAGCAAGTTTGGCATAATGGTTTCACTTAATAAATACCTGATTAGCATTGTTTAACAGGTTTGGAGTGCATGAAAACAGTCAAATAGCAACATTCTGTCTAGTTAATTCCTCATTAGCAGACTCACAGTCACTGAATTTGACAGATTGTATACCAGTCTTGACACAAGGTGACCTCTTGCTTGGACCTGTTCATCACCTTCAGTCTGTCATAAATGAAGTCAGTATAAATGTCAGAGTGAATATGACATCACCAGAGACTTCATCTGATGCCTGGAAGGTTATTATTTTCTCAATATTATTATTAGAGACATAGTGAAACTATATGTGGTTATACAAACAAAATGAGAGTGATAAACCAGAAGAAATTTTATGTATATGAGATCCCTTGTTTAATGCATTATTGTAATAAGATATGTGACACACCAATAAATTTCAGCAATGTTATTTCAACTTTCTGATTTCAAGTAATCTTTATTCTTTTTCTCAAGAATGTGTAAGCGACAACCAAAAAGGGCAATCTGAATAGATGTTGAAGGATTAATAGTGAAGCTTAACTAATTTATTAACAATCATCTCTCTGTTTAATACATCCATATCGATGCCCTTCCTTCATGGTTCATTTTTTTAAATGAAGAAACACCAAACGCAAAGATAAAATTGAAGAATTGAATTGAACATTATAAAAATGAAGTAAGCTTTGAAGAACATATTTTGTGAGAAAAATCTTTGACCATTTTAACATTGGCCATTTGTAAATTCAGCATTTCCGGAAGAAAAATCTCCAAATTCCATTAAAATATTCATTTACCAATTTCACCAGCTTTGTTAAATTATTTCTACCAAAGAGCCCTTTTCAATCATCCAAAATCAATTATATGATTGCACAACATTTATATTCTTGTCTCTGACAAGAGGGAATTGAACCAGTTTCAATTTATCTGAACAAAGATGATTAATGCAATATGTTATTATAAACAAAACAAAATAGAATGTATTCTTGCTTTTTCCCATTCTTTTGCAAATTTTTCACAAAGACTTTTAAAATATTATTTCTAAAACTAAAGATCTGAAACAAATAAACAATTTTGAAATCAACAGATAGATATTACAAAGGAAAAATAACAATCACTTGAAAAAGCCGAACTTTTGTTCTTGGAAAGTATTAAAGGAACTCTGTTATCCATTGAACTGGAAGCCTTTTTTAATATCAAGAAAAATAATTAACAATACACTTTACCTTTAGAAATCATATTTAAGGTATAGGCGCAACCAAGACAAATTTAAAATCATCTTAAAGAAGTTATTAATTACATTTACATAAAGTAACTTCTCTAGCCATTCTTAAATTTTACAATTTGGAATAATATTTTAAATGGTTATAGTAGCTACAATTAATTAATCATAATAATATGTATGCATTGTTTAAACCGATTACGCTTTCAGACATTCTGCAGCTACAAAATAGCCAGTGGGATTCTAGACTCAGCTCTTTGTTACTCTGAAGATTACTGAGGTGTAGAGCACACCTGGTCATTTGATACTTTACACATGGCCTCTAAGTGTTCTTCATAGCTCATTCTATGTTATACATTTTTTCTCTTTATTCAATGTATTTTTTTGTTTTAATAATAGTCTTTCTATAATTTCTTCCTTGCTGGGTTTATCCATCTATGAGAAATGTAGAGTTATTTTCTTGGTTTTATATGTTTTTATCTCATTTATAATTTATAAAGATCTTCCATTGAATCAACATCTTTCACTGTCATCATTAATTAGGTATAGTCCATTTTCCTTTTGCCCCCAAACTAATTGCAAGTGATTCAATATACTTGTGCACAATTTTCTTAATAATCTATGATATATCGCATCAGGGGCAGTCGATCTATAAGTGCTCATTTTTTCAACTACAATATCCCCTTATCTGCCTTTGTCAAATGCCATTCTGGAATGTTTTTCATTATTTTCTAATTGTCCAAATGTATTTTATTCATTTTTATTGTCAAATGTTTACCTGAGGCAAGGAGTTATAATGATATGAGGCAATTTAGATTCATTAATAATTTTATGTGTCAGCTTCATTAATTATTTTTTGTTGTCATTTTAGTAATTATTTCCTAAAAATAAACAAAAACTATAAATAAAAATATTTCAACTTTTTACACATTTCTACAAATCCTTGTGAAACTGAATAAAAATAAGCACATTGTCTGTATCCATTTCTCATAAGAAATGAACATATTACAAACAGGACTTCAAGAATCCTAACTCGTTGCTCTGATGGTAGTTATAAGCTTAGGGAAATGAAGCAAGCAAATTGTTTTATTTGTATTAAATATATTTTCTTAGCTATTACTGCTATTTTCTTATTTTTAAACATTGTAGTCATTGCCATTTATCTTCATTTACTTTGGAACTTGGGTGAGAATATTTAAGAAAAAACCCAAACATTTGTGGTAAAATTGCTCTTTGCTTTCCTTTATTCTGTGGAACAAACTTAAGAGGCTACAGCCAGGCATAGAGAAAATAGCCAGTCTCGTTCTCCACCTTTATATATGCTCAAAGATTATTACTTTTATTTCACAATTTTAAAGTTAGTCACTCCTTGTCCTGGAATGATAATAAAATTCAATCTTGCTTTAGACAATAGGTTTTTTTCCTTATTTATTCCACTCAACATTTGACTCTGGTGTGCTTGGTGTACCTGACCAATATCTCTCATGCTGATCAAATCCGGGTGGAATTAATCATCTCAGTACATCTTAGTCTCCCTCTCTACCTTCAGTCTACCCTCTCTCCCTTATCACTTTCTCTAATTTCTTCCTCTCTCTTCTCTCCTCTCTCTCTTTGTGTTTGTTTTCTCTTTCCTGTAAAGTTAGAAATCACACTGTGCAATTATTTGAATCTGCTCTCGACTCATTGTTAGGGTCTGAGTATAAACTAAAATGCATATGGTTGCTTTTTTCACTAAACAAAACTCTACTTAAAACACACTTCACCTTATTAGCTTAGTTTTAGTGGTATTATTTAGCTACACAGAGCCATAGTACATTTAAATGCGTCTATATCTCCTAAATTGAGGGACTAAGTATTCATTGGATTTCTGTTTGCTAGGAACTTGTGTAGGACTTCAGTAGTTGCCTCAGGAATGTTTTACAAAACATTTGTGAAATTTGGATGACTCAGGTGTTTTGAAAGTGCTAAATTGTTCAAGACTTTTTGGCAGAGTACTGTGTGGAAAGTTCTTTAAAGATAGTTGAGCCATTTCTGAATCTTGCAATAGTCAGTACAGACAGAGCCATTTATGGCAGGATGTGTATAATACATGGTGAGCGTTATGAAATATTACTCATTTCTAATTCATTACAAAAATACTTTTCTAAACTTGCACATGTGATGGATGGCAAGAAACCAGGTATTCACATCTAATTATAAGGGTTTTTCTTTGTGCTAAAATGGACTCTATCTATCAGTGCAATCAATTCATGCATTTTTCTTGTGTCTGTCACTGTACTACCTAAGCACTTAGCAAAGATATTAAATTAACCAAAAAGTGTGGAGTGGGATGTTTTCCTTGTCTTTACTACATTTATCTAAGCCAACCTAAAGCTAAGCAGACTGTGACTAATATTGGAAGTCTTATTCCTATCGCAGACAGAGTTGTTCTCATTCTTGTTATTATTAATTGGTTGAATGCCAACAATACATTCAGCACAGGACATAATTGCACAATATGTTCTTTCTCTTGCAACCTAGAAAGGGATCAACCGTTTCCATCCACTAACATTGGTGCCAGAGGGATGAATGCCTCTTCATAACCCCCTGTTTCCTCTCCTGCCTCCCTTCCTTTATCTACTTCCCTCACCAGCTTTATTTCTATAAGATACACATTAGTAGTTTTCTCTTAGTTTTAGAAAAGGTTTCTAGAAATAAAAGCATAGCTATTGTTTCATAATTGTCAAATGTTGAACTATAAAAAGGCAAATATGTTTATTTCTATTTATTTTTCTGAGGATCATAATGAATATATGCTGACAGCTTCTACTAATAATTCTGCAAAGCATTAATGTATAGATATATATGCCTAACTCACTATATATAATAATAAAATTACATATACTACACATTATAGACATAAATTATATTTGTAATACCCCACACAAACTATGAGAATCTTAGGAACAGATTTGCCTGAAGTCCCATTCCTCAAAAAAGTTAATTTCTTTCTGTAATCTCACCTTATCTGACTCTAAGTGCATCCTCTTAGAAAAAACAAGGGCTACTTTTATTTATTTAGTTTAGTTTTGCACTTTTTTTCCAAAAGACTCATGGGTTTTTTGGTTTGTTTTTAAGCTATTGATTTCTTGAGAACTGTACTTATTACATTTAAAATTAAAGTAATATTAGACTTGTTAAAAACAGGGAAAACAAGTGTATTGTCATTTTTTTGGTTATCCTTTACGTATATAAATATTTTAAACAGTTTTGTGCTGGTTCTAAATGGCCCTTATGCTTAGTAAATTGAAATATGCTTTCATTTTGCATATTACATTTAGCCAGTAGAAATTTAGACTGGACAGACCGCAGGGAGCCAGTAGTAACAGACATGCAAACCTTACATTAGATAGAAAACTAAGGCCAAGGTAAGCCATGTTAATAGCTGTGATGCAGTCAATAATTACACAGAAGTTATCCTTTGTGAAATTATCCAGCAGTGATACTCTCAAAGTTTTAGCTGTAATCATATTCTGGTACAATGACCTGATAAAGGAATAAATGTGTCTATTAGCATATATTATTTTATTGAGCAAAGCAAAATTTCTGCTTTTAATTTATTATAGAGGCTTGAACATAAAGGATGAACAAAGATTGAAAACATTCAAAGAGTTTTCTATAATATTAATTAATAAAGAGATCTATGCAAATAGTTATACAGCAGAAATTATAAAGTGATATAAAATTACAAATTGCCATTGAAGTTCAGAAGGACATAAATAGCTTAGCTGGCATAATCATGGAACTAATCTATTCAAACTGGACTGAGAAGAAATGCATTTTAGCAAGCAATATTTGTAATATCCAATGAATGCAATTAAACTGATTCTTAGGCAGTATTTCCATAAAATTGTAAAAGGTATTCTATAACAGCATAAATTAGAAATAACAAACTAACAGAAAAAAATTATAATTTAAAAGTTGCGGAAGAAAATCTACTAAACGTGTTACAGAGTTAAAAAGATGAGATTCAAATCTAAAGCAAATAAAATATACATCTTTTCATATATCATATTTCCTATTTATTTCAGAATTTTCCCCAAATTCTGAATTACAAATATATCTAAAAACAAAATCATTTGGCATTTTAGGCTGTTTTGATAGTTCTATTGTTTTTTCTTTATAATTTATTTCTTAATTGAAGTAGAAGTTTAATCATTAGATAGCAATTTTATATTTGAGTCCTACTATTTTTTTAAAGTTTTTTTTTCTGTCTTTATATTTTGCAGTACCTTTCTGTAGAAGAAAAACAAGGAACATGGGTATTAGATTACTCTTAAATGCTTAAAAATTCTGGTTCATAAATCTTTCATGTTTACAAATATTAGAATTTCCTTACTCATATAACATCCTAGACAGATAGAGAGGCTTTTTCCCTGAAAACTGTGCCGAAACCCAGAATAAAAGATGTTTTCTCATCTCTAACTGTAACTTCTAAATCCTATTGGTGATCTACCAATGGCTGGGTCACTAGACAGAATTAAAAACCATATGAGAATATGCCAGAGAGGTTTTATGGGCCAAGCCTCAAAGTGATACACAGCACTCCCACTTATATTATTCAAAGTAGAAGTCAGTCATGTGTCCATACCTAACTGCTGATGTGGCTGAGGAACAAGTCTAGCTGGATACCAAGTTGAAGAGGACAATAGAAATTTTGGTGACAACAAGTATTCTTTGTCACAGATCATTCTTATGATTACTAACCAATGTTTTCTCAATTTTCTAGGCAAAAAAGACAACAAATCTCAGGAAATGAATTCAAAGTAATTTAGCCATTAACAGCAAACAGATCCAAGTCCAAGATATCCATAAATCCTCCTCCTTTAAACATTCACAAACTAAAAGACAAGTTATCTGCTTCCACTTCCCTTGTGGCTCAGCTGGTAAAGAATCTGCCTGCAATGTGGGAGACCTGGGTTCGATCCCTGGGTTGGGAAGATCTCCTGGAGAAGGAAAAGGCTACCCACTCTACTATCCTGGCCTGGAGAATTCCATGGATAGTCCATGGGGTTGCAAAGAGTTGGACACAACTGAGCGACTTTCATGTTCATGTTTTTTTCCCCCAAATATAGAATAGAGGAACAGATTTTGGGAAAGCACACACACATACACACACTAAGACACATAGTCAATTTAGGAAAAGTAAAAAATAAGAGAGGTAAAACCATTACTGTTCCCCACTGGCCTTCTCTGGTGGCTCAGTCAGTAAAGAATATGCCTGCAATGCAGCAGACCTGGGTCCCATCCCTGGGTTGGGAAGATCTTCTGGAAATGGGAATGACTACCCACTTCAGTAGTCTTGCCTGGAGAAGTCCATGTACAGAGGAGCCTGGTGGGCTACAGTTCATGGGGTCACAAAGTGTGGGACACTATTGAGTGACTAACATTTTCACTTGTGGCCCTAATAGAATCCTGTTGGGCAGGCACTGTGAAGACCCTCTTCCCTTTTCTGGAGAAAATTCATGTATTATATGCAGATTCTGCATCCAGAATAAACTTTTTTTCCAGTTTTTCTCTGTTGCTTCTTAGTTCACCTTCTGGGAAGTCCTATCTCATTTTGATGGCCTATCTTTAATGGCCACAGCTGAAGCAGGCATGGGACAATGCCCTTCTTTTTAAAATAATTAATTAATTTTTGGCCACACTGGGTCTTTGTTGCTGCACACTCTCTTTCTCTAGTTGGAGCGAGTGGGACAGTTGCGGGGGTACTCTCTAGCTGCAGTGCACAGGCTTATCATTGTGGTGGCTTCTCTTGGTGCAGAATGCAGGCTCTAGAGTGCAGGGCTCAGTAGTTGTGGTGCACTGGCTTAGTTGCCCCAAGGCATATGGAAACCTCCCAGACCAGGAATCGAACCTGTGTCCCCTGTATTGACAGGTTGATTCTTAACCACTGGAACCATAAGGGAAATCCCCGGGAATATATTCTCAAGGACTTTCCAGTTTATATAACTTTCTTTCTTCTAAGGAGAGTTTGGGAATTTCTCAGGGCATAATCAAGGAAATAAAGTTTCCTGTAGTATATAGTAGCAGGAAGTTCTAAGTTAAGTAAAGGAATCCAAATTTTTTTTAATTTAATCTACTTGTTGAATTTTTTTTTTTATTTCTTTGCTTCTTTTGTCTCATCTCATTTTCTTGAACCTTGGTAGCAATAGGCTTTAGTGGGAAATAACCAACTTTCCACTGAGCACCCGATGGTTGCTCCAGGGCTGATTCTGTTTTGTATTTCTTTTTAAGATGAAATGTGTTTATGTGACATATTGATCTAAAACTTTTTTAGACTTATGTTAATCACTCAGTCATGTCTGTCTCTTTTTGACCCCTTGGACTATAGCCCACCAGACTCCTCTGTTCATGGGATTCTCCAGTCAAGACTACTCGAGTGTGTTGCCATTTCCTTCTCCAGAGAATCAATCTTACCCAGGGATGAAACTGGGTCTTCTTTTTAGACTTATATCCTACTATATAAGATCTGGAAGCTGCTGACTTTCTAACCCTAAGAGTTCCAAATTTTACGTATGTTCTCTATTCCCTTTCATTTTTTGTTTGCAATCCAGACAATTCCATTTTTCGTCATTTATCTCTTTTAATATTGAAAAACAGTAAAAACAATATATAGTACCATTCTGGTGCTATCCAGCCCATTCCTCCAGAGCCACAGGACTGGAGACAAGCAAGCACTTGTCTTTCAAATTATTCCTAACCTCAATTTTAGCAAATATTTTACAAGAGAATAGCAAACCACTCAAGCTTTCCAATCTACTATATCTGTTTCCTTGTTACCTGCTGCCTGTCCTTCAAGGCATAATACAAGTCTACATCCATAATTTAGGATTGTTTTTATAGCAATATCCTATTTAAGGTAGAACATTCTATATTAGTAAAGATAGTGCTAGCTATTCTTATAATGGTTAAATATAAATAGCTCCAACATAGTGAGTTTATTTCTTGCTGATATAGTAGTTCTGAATGAGCAGAAAATATAGCATATGAGGGACAGTCTCCTTCCTGTCAACAATCAGGAATTTAAAAAGGTAAATATTATACTATCTTCAAAATCTGTGTTTTACTTTTATCTTGTCAATCTCTATTGTAGCCAACTGAAAAGGGGTCTGAGCATGGGTAAGTACATAGGGAAATATTTGGTGGCCCAATCCTGAAATGGGCATATTTTCTCACATTCTATTGGCTAGATCTGTCATATATATGTTACTGACAAATGAGTCTGCACCATGTAATGTAGCTGTGTCCCTGGCAGAATTAGGTTAGTTTCAGAAATAACCACTTTGGTGAGTTAAGTGATATACTAAATTGCTAACCCACCTACCAATAGCTTTTTCTATGATAATTCTGTGAATTATAAAATAAGTGCATAAAAGCAAAGTACTATTACATTCAGTAGTTTATAGAACTACACAAAAATTGTTAGTCTCATTTCAAAAGTATTGTATAAAAGTGGTAGCAAGCTCAGTCACCTCCATCAGCACATTATAAAATATCAGTAATAGTGATTCAGTGGTAGTTTGAAGTATCTTCTCTTAAACCTACAGCTTAGGTTTTATTACTCATTGAAATAATTACAACTTACTGAAATAATGTGTATTGGCTTTATGTTCAAGTATCATAATCAACTTTTGAACATATCTATATTTGCTTAGGAAGGAATCTCTTCCCTCTCAAATTCCTTAGGTGGTATAAGCTAAGGACATTATTTTTTAGTATAATGTCCTTTTATTGCAGTGAGAACATTGCCTACAATTTTAGCTCAGTTGAATAGATTGCAGTTTCAATTCAGATGTTAGGGGAAAGCATTCATTATAGCAATGAACTCCCATTCTGTTGGTATAAAGGAGGCTCCTGGCAAATTATATATTTTGCTCCAATAAAAATAATTCTGAAAAATTCTAGTCTGGTAGAAAGAATCATTCAGCTGCAGCTGATATAAAATGGGCCTTTTAAAGTGCCATTTTTCTGCTTAAAAAAATCAATAGTCTTTATTATATACAATAAGCATAACCTGCTGCCATTTTCCAGATCAATAAAATCTCCTCTTCCTTTTTGATAATCAGGTGCCTTGGAGACAATGCAGTTATTTGAATATTAATTATGCTGGTGGATTCTAAGTCTTTATTAACTCTTAAGTCAGCCATGCATGTCTTAATTTGTACCATTTTAATTTTGATAGAAATTATGTAGAAAAAGTGTTATAAAAGTTAAATATTTACCATGTTCACTCTATTCAAATATTTTTTTTCCTCTGAAATCATCATAAAGCTATTTTATGAGAATGAACTAAAAAACACTTCTCTTACTTCAAAGCAGATACTCTTTCTAAGCCATCAGATCTATTTTTATTGAAAATATATTATCTTGAAGAAATCAACCCTGGTCTAGAAATATTTTATTGAGCTCTCTTCCTCAAGTTCAGAACCTGTCAGCAGATGATCCAGGAAGTAAATTGATGGAGACACAGTTATTAGCATTATCACTAATAAATCTAAAGTTGGATGGCATTTTTTATGTGGATTAAAAAGATCTCCTCATAATCTCTTTTGGTCCCAAGTAATATTTTTTAATCAAATTTTTGAACAGTGTCTACATTTCATTGTAAATTTCATCTTGTAAAGAACAAAAATATGGTGCTAAGATTTTCAACTGAAGAGCTTTTGGAAATGTGGGAAGGGGACATTTGATGCTGTCATACTTACTGAAGAATGTTATTGTTATTTGAGATTTAGGAATGATAACTGTCCTCCAGTGCATAGGTCAGTTCCACATATAAATAGGACACCCATTGAGAAACAGTCCATGCTGTTTTGAAGTACTCAACGTTTCAGGCCAGTGAAAGGAAGCCCTTCATTAGGCCTCCCCACTCACAGGCAGAGTACAAAGGAGGATGCTGTGAGTCCTTTAAGAAATGGGACAGACAGGAGTGGAACTGAGTGTATCTGCCTGTGCCACCGAATTTACCAGCCAGGTAACTCATGAATATATGACTATATGCTGTGTTCTTTCTTCTGTGGATAATTGGGAGTTGGCTGTCCATCTCTATTTTTCTCTCTTCATTCTCCATTCACTTTACTTGCTCTTTTACTTGCTCCCTATTTCTCTTGCCTTTCTTCTCTTTCCATATCAGTGATAGCAAATGAATTGTTCTTATGAAGATTTGCAAAATAAGTAAGGAACCCTCAATTTCTTAATGTTGATTTCAGCTATGATTGACATTGATTGCTTTAGTAAGGACTGCTGTCTAGCTAATCAGTATTTATCAATGATCTAGCTAGTAGGTATTTTGGATGCCATTGCATTCAAAAATCATGATTTAAAATCTATCATTGACAGACATAGAAAAAAAATTTCAATCTGGAAGGAAAAGTGAAAACTTATTGAATATCTTTAATGCCTTAATGTTAATTCTGTCATGTGAAAATAAGAATCAATTTTAAGTTTTGTAATGCATTTAGGTGGGTCACAAAATGTCTTAAAGGCAAATGTGAGTATCAAATAAATGTTAATTGAATATAGGGTATCATTGCCATGTAATAATCATGTGGAAATAAGGGAAAGTATATTCTTGACAGGAATATTTGGATAACTTAAACTGTATTAGATTTAATTTTATTATTACAAGTTAGATTGTAAACAGTTGATGTATCTACTAAAAATACATATTCTATATTTGGTATTGCAATTCTGTTTGTTTACCATTTTCAAAACTCACCAGAGCAAAGGTTGTCAAGCATATAATCAGAAAGTTCCCTTCAATGTTACTCCCTGGATGGAAACCATCAGGATTTTGCCTAACCAGATACTATCACCCTCTCATTCATGTTAAGAGTAAGAATAAGCATCACTGAACTTCCGCATAGGTATTCTATTATCCTCTAATTGCTTCCCAGGTGACTCAGTGGTTAGGAATCTGCCTGCCAATGCAGGAGATCCAGGTTCAGTCCCTAAGGTGGGGCAGATCCCCTGGAGTAGGAAGCAGCAATTCACTCCCGTATTCTTGCCTGGAAAATCCAATGGACAGCGGAGCCTGGCAGGCTGCAGCCCATGGGGTCACAGAGAGTCAGACATGACCTAGCGACTAAGCACACATGCAAGAAATTAAAATAACTCTTTCTTTAAAAACCCTAATAAATCCTCTTCTAGAGAATCAGTAAAGAGAATAGTAAGTAAACTTTTAGAGCACTGCAAAATTTGAATCTTCTTAATGTTTCTATGCTTTATAAATATATTAATTGATGTATGCATATGATTTCATTTAATCTGTGACATATTTGGAGGCTGAAATTATCACCTCCATTTACAGAGAAGAATCTGAGAATCATAGTGTTTAAATTAGTTTCCAAATATCAAGAAAATGTTGAGGCTAGAAATAAAATCCAAGCTTATTGTATTTCAAAGTTGCATTTCTTAGCTGTTTTCTACTGAAAAATCTCCTTTAACCTAAAACTAAAGTGACTTTGGTTAACGTTTATTAGGCAGATATAGACGTGGAAAGGTAAAGCTAATTTCCTTAAATATATTTTTAATCTGGTGGGAAATAGGACAAGGCACACCAGCAGCAATAGCTTGAAAAAACTACTCATATCAGTCTGAAATGTAACCTCCTTTCCATCTCCACTCTGTCTGCTTACAGGTGAAAGAAGATTTCTTTTAAGTTATAATCTATACATTTTTATTATAAATTAGAGTGAAGACAGTATTTTTGTTTTTCACTTAATTTCGGTATTTACATCTGTTGACTATAACAGCTAAATATCATTTGGTGTTAATTTATGCTAATGGTAAGCCATATAATTCACCTGTGATGAAATTAATATGATTGGAATTTTGTGGGTTTTTTTTGTTTGTTTGTTTTTGTTTTTGCTTAAGTCTGATTTAAAAAAAAAAAAAGCAGAGACATTATTTGCCAACAAAGGTCCGTCTAGTCAAAGGTATGGTTTTTCCAGTAGTCATGTATGGATGTGAGAGTTGGACTATAAAGAAAGCTGAGTGCTGAAGAATTGATGCCTTTGAATTGTGGTGTTGGAGAAGACTTTTGAGAGTCTCTTGGACTGTAAGAAAATCAAACCATCCTAAAGGAAAGCAGTCCTGAATATTCACTGGAAGGACTGATGCTGAAGCTGAAACTCCAATGCTATGGTGACCTGAAGCAAAGAACTAACTCCTTGGAAAAAACCTTGATGCTGAGAAAGATTGAAGGCAGGAGGAGAAGGGAACAACCGAGGGTGAAATGGTTGGATGGCATCACCGACTTGATGGACATGAGTTGGAGCAAGTTTTGGGAGTCGGTGATGGGAAAGCCTGGCATGGTGCAGTCCACAGGGTCGCAAAGAGTTGGACACAACTGAGCAACTAAATTTTCTTTTTTTTGCTTGAGTCTGATAAATCAAAATTCTGTTCCTTTCATTCCCACCACCACCACTCTATTTATTTTGGCAATCAGAAGACATACTCATGTTTGCAACATTATTTTGTTAAGCTAACAATTGTTGAGATGATTTTGGAAAGATAAGAAAGAAGCATACCAATATAAGTTTACTAAACACATATATGTTTAACAATGTGTACATTGACCTGCCAGCAATTCTATACTCTTAAAAATGACAGAGTAATTTGCTAACATGTGCTCCTGAACATGTGAGATGGAAAAGGAACCAATATGGATTTCTCTTTGGATCTAGGGAATATATGTTTATTATTTTGTTTAACTCCTGCAATAATCCTATAGAAATAATTTTTCACTTTCTTCACATGTGGAAACTGAATTAATAGTTAAGTTAGCTCAATGTCGATGGTGGAAAGTATTAGATTAAAATTTGAGTGGAATATGTCTAAGACATTCAGGCTTTTTCACTCTATAACATCAATTTTAGCCTCGTTCCTCACTCTCCTCTCCTCCCCAACTTCCATAATTGGGCACCCTCTAAAATGTGTACAGGGTTCCTAGGTGCCTCAGTGACAAAGAATCTACCTGCCAATGCAGGAGACATGTGTTAGATCCATGAGTCAGGAAGATTCCCTGGAGAAGGTAATGATAATCCACTCCAGTATTCATGCCTGGATAATCCCATGGACAGAGGAGTCTGGCAGACTAGAGTTTAAAGGATCACAAAGAGTCAGACATGCGACTAAGTAAACACAAAATTTGTATATCATATAAATTAAAAGACGCTTGCTCCTTGGAATAAAAGCTATGACAAACCTAGACAACATATTAAAAAGCACAGACATTACTTTGCTGACAAAGGTCCATCTAGTCAAAGTTATGGTTTTTCCAGTAGTCATGTATGGATGTGAGAGTTGGACTATAAAGAAAGCTGAGTGCCAAAGAATTGATGCTTTTGAACTGTGGTGTTGTAGAGGACTCTTGAGAGTCCCTTGGACTGCCAGGAAATCAACCCAGTCAATATTGTAAAGTAATTAACCTCCAATTAAAATAAATAAATTTATATTAAAAAAATAAAGTGAACACCCATGTACCCACAAAAAACAAACAAACAAACCAGTCAATCCTAAAGGAAATCAGTCCTGAATATTTATTGGAAGGGCTGATGCTGAAGCTGAAACTCCAATACTTTGGGCATCTGATGCAAAGAGCTGACTCCTTGGAAAAGAACCTGATGCTGGGAAAGATTGAAGGTAGGAGGAGAAGGGGATGACAGAATATGAGATGTTTGGAGGGCATCACCAACGCAATGGACATGAGTTTGAGAAAGCTCTGGGAGTTGGTGATGGACAGGGAAGCCTTGCATGCTGCAGTCCATGGGGTTGCAAAGAGTTGGACATGACTGAAAGACTGAACTGATTGGTTAAAACATGGCCTTTGGAACCAGACAGACTTGAGGGTGAATTTCACATGTGCTGCTTACTAACTGGGTGACTTTAGGAGAGAGTGCTTAACCATACTAGTTTCCAAATTAGAAAAATGATGGTAGTAATAACTGCCAAAGAGGACTGTTATGTGTATCAAGGATTACAAATATATAAATCACTTAGTAGACATAGTTTGTATTTAACAACTTTTATTGAGTACTAACTGGCTATCCTTTTAGGTTGAGTCTCATTTTCTCCATATACGTAATACACTCTAAACAGTTGCTTCAGTTATCAACAGCACTGATGTTAGAACACTGCTAATCTCATCTTTGACACAACTACATTTTTCATAATGACTTTGTTACTCATAATTGGAACAGTCTGACCACTCTTCACCCATCCCTCCATGATCCAGTTTTCTAGAAGAAACAGCTTTACCACTGTCTTCAAATATATGTCCAGTCCATTTTTGGAGAAATCTAAACACAACAGAAGATAAGCAAAGGAGGACATGTTAGTGAAGTAACAATGACCAAAAAGATAGGTGGCAGGGAGGAGGAAACTATGATTTTCAAGTTACTCTGTGGCTTTATCCAACCCAATCATAATAGAAAACTGTTGGCTGTAGTCTCTCTCTTTTTATTCTTGTCATTTCTCCAAGCTGCTATTACATATTGGTATAGTGACTTCAATGAAAAATTTTAGCAAGATACTTGATAAATATATTACATTCATATTTTCTAAGAGTTATCATCAAAGTAACATAGTTTTCAATGACTCAGACCTCTGCATATTATTTCAGTAATTCATATATTATCGTATTTTGCCAAACCACAAATCAGATTTGAGGAATCATAACTATTTCAGAAAAGCTGTACTTGCTGCCCTTCATTAATCTCTACTTTTCCTAGATCGATCAGAAGAAATTGCTCTCTGTCTTACTTTATGTGATTCTTTTTTGTTTGTTTGTTAAATTTTATGGAATGATTTGGTAGGGACAAACCATACATTATATAGTTTAAGTGCCTCCCTCTTTTGCTAATAACTCTGATGTTGTCCACTTCACCACTGCTAATGCTGGTCTTTGTTGCTCAGTGGTGTCCCACTCTGTGAGGCCCATAGACTGTAGCCCACCAAGCTCCTCTGTTCATGGGGATTCTCCAAGCAAGAATACTGGAGTGGGTAGCCATGCCCTCCTCCAGATTATCTTTCCAACCTAGGGATAGAACCGAGATCTCATACATTGCAGGCAGATTCTTTACCAGCCGAGCCATCAGGGAAGCCCATGAATACTGGAGTGGGTATCCTCTCCCATCTCCAGGGCATCTTCCAGACCCAGGAATAGAATGAATGAGGGTCTCCTGCATTGCAGACAGATTCTTTACCAGCTGAGCTACCAGCGAAGCCCTCCACTTCACCACATATGATTATATTTTTGAGTCAGAAATCTTAGAAACATCGCAACACCAGACGTTTTGCATTTGCAGCTTAGTTGAAGACGATATGACTGTAGTAATGCTTGACTTTTTCAGTTTTTGTTCTCTTTCATGTTATTGGGAAAGTCAGAGGCACATTAGGTCTAGACTTTGATTTCTGAGACCTAAGATACATATAGTCAATGGATATAGATTTCTTCTATCCAACAAAATATATTCTATCAAGGTTATAAAATAGATGCTTATACTTTGATGCTGTAGATGTGGAACAGGAAGCAAGGTACCAATGTAAGGCATATATTTTGAGGAACATAATGCTGAAAGAATTTTTAGGTTATTTGACTAATTTAGACAAATGTCTTTTTAATTGTCCAGGTTTTTTTGTTGTTGCTGTTGTTGTTGTTGTTACTGTTGGTTTGTTCGGGTTGATTGTCTATTTTTACTCTTTCTGGAACCCTAACACGCAGAATTCTTTAAGTATCTTTGCCACCACTTGACATTAATCAATTACATATAATGATTTAGTTTTACGATAGAGAGTCCTAAGCATTAAATACTTTAATAAAAATGAGACAAAGGTGCTCAACATTACCGGTCTCCCTGTTTCCCTAGCACAAGGATTCTCCACATTATAATATGACTATTTCAGCATCCTTGTCTGTTTTCACAACTCAGATACCCCATTCTCTCATTCAATAGGGTTTTTGAATATGAAAATTACATTTTCGTAAAAGCAGATACAAGTAAGTGAGCACTAACTCAACTTTACATGATCAAAGTCATGATATTTTTCTCTTATTTGCTTTCCTCTCTCCATATTAAAAAGATGTATAGTGACAGTAAATTGTACTCTCACTTTTATCCAAAGATTTGTGATGGTAATTTCTTCCTCTCTTCTCCTCTGATATTCCTCCTCCTCCTTCTTTATCACCATCATCCTTGTCATCATCATCTTTGTAGCTGCTGTCTGATTACTTACTACAAGTCAGGTAACACACACATATGCACAAATTTTATTTATTTCTCACAACAAAGCCTGTTTGTTTTTTTTTAATTTTCTCCATTTTAATGATGAAAAGACTGGGTTATATCTTTCTTTCAGGAGGTTTTTTTTCCCCCCCCACCTATTTTCATTTAAATGTACCTTAAAATAGATCATCTTTCTTTAATAAAAGAAAAACTCCCTCAAGCCATGTTTTCCTTTATTTCCTCTGCTTTATAGCACAATTTACCTCATAAGAGCTAACTGTAAAAAATATCCCATAAAGACATAAGTTTTTCTGGTCTCAATTTGAATAAAAACTAAAAGTCTTACCTAAGAGATAAAGTCCAACAGAATGTGCATTTTAAACATGAAAACCAAGGCTGACACTTATCAAATGTTCTGTGCATGTTAGCACGTCTTTGTTAACCACCATGACTGTTTGAGCTCTGCTTGCCTCTTACCTCATCTTCTTTCTCCTGTTCTCTTGTGGCCACACTGTTCTTCCCTCTATCCTTCTCCCATGTCCAGCTCCTTGCTCTCAGAACCCTTATGTCCCAGTGCTCTGGGTCTGGGATACTAGTCAGCAATTCTTACATGGCTTCATCCGTGATTGCTTCCAGTTTTGGCGTAAAGGTAACCTCCACATAGGCCTTCTCTGCCTACTTTTGCAACTCATCCTTTATCTTCTTATCATGTTTTATTTTCACTACAGCACTTCTCTCTACTGAAGTTATCATGTTTATGGATTATTTCATGTGTCAGCTCCTTCTCCCCCTGATTATGATCTAAGCTCCATGAAGTAGATTGCTACAAAAATGGGTGTGATATTGAACAAGACTGAGATGGTCCCTGTTCTTATAAATATCATGAGGAATTTAAAGTTATAATTAGCAAATTTTATTTTTCATTTTTTCACCTTATACTTCAAATATTTCCCTTTACCAAGTGTCTTCATGATCTCCCTTTGCATTGTCTAAGAATTGTTTGTAGCATTGAGACAATATTGATTTCTCTTGTTGGTGGGGTTTTGGATTATGAGCTATTTGATGGGATCCTCTAATAGGTATATTGAAAGGGAAGTACTTGAATTTATTTCAAACTTGAATTTAGAAATTTTAATTTAAGACCTCTAATGGCATATTTCACACTTAAGTATATAAGTATCTACTGCATAGAAAGTCTTCCTTTTTATTTTATGTGATATAATTCAGAAGAAAGCATTATGCTTGAAATAATATCAATGACCATTTTTTATTATATGTTATACTCAAATACATTTTTTTCACTGCCAGAAACAATGACACCAATCATGGAATTACTATAACTGCATTCTCTAGAAGTTATATTATTAGTAGTATATAATAGTATTATTAGTTTGAAATATAAATTATAGCACAATGTTCATTTTTTTATTAACTTCAAAGAAACTTAAAATGCAACTGGAGTTTAATAGATTTTAATAGACTACCTGTGTCACTTTTCACTTTCATGCATTGGAGAAGGAAATGGCAACCCACTCCAGTTTTTGCCTGGAGAATCCCAGGGATGAGGGAGCCTGGTGGGCTGCTGTCTATGGGGTCGCACAGAGTTGGACACGACTGAAGCAACTTAGCTTAGAACAGGTACTTTGGGGTTCTTTTCTATTTCACCTGAAATTTTAAAAAGGAATTGCCATAAACATTATAATCCTAATCTAATCAAAATGCTTATTGAAAGTAATTGTTCTTACCTTCATATTTATAAAGTATATTTGTTTAAGAAAGATAAAACCATATATGCATATTCTTCTGTGTACCCTTTTGCTGCCCTCATAGAGAAAACAGTCCTTTATTTTTATTTCCTTTGAGTCCTTCATTGAACTTCCCAAAGTATTGTGTTGTAACATGGTAAGATTTCTTATAAAGTTTTATTGGTGTTACAGAACTGAATGCTTCATAAATGTACAGTGTGTAGCATTATCTTCTAACTACTTATGAGTAGTGAGTAGCAGTTATTGTACAAAACCAAATTTGCAGCCATAGTTTTTATTGTCTAAGTGGAAACCATGATTTTCATATCATGTCATTCTACAGTCTCATCTAGAAGGTGATATAAGCCTAAAAACCAAGACATCAACGAGGTCTTACAAAAGGAAATAATGCTTTCCTCTTTAAGCAAACCAGCATAGCTATTTTTAATGCTTTGCCAAGGTATAAATGTTCCATAGCAAAAGTAAAGTTTTATAATCACAAGAACTAAAATGTTCTCATAAACAAACTCCTCAAGGACTGACCTTGTGAACACTAGGCTTTGCAAATAACCCATTAATCAATGGATTTAACACTCTTTAGAGGATAGCCATAATCATATACTGGGGGTTCCCTTGGAAACCATTCAGTGTATGAATCTTCCACAAATAGTATAACCAAACTGTAATTTTCATGGCCTTCATAATCTCTAAATTGATATCTATATTATAAGACCACTGTAATTGTTCAAATGTTGGGATATTGATTTATAAAATACCTTAGATTAATTGATTTTAAACAAACAACCGTAAAATAAGTGATTGCATTTCTGTAATATCACAGACAGTAATATTAATTCAAATCTAGGTCATAAAACTATCTGAATGATTCAAGAAAAAAAGTTACTACAACATTTACATGTTTCTTGTCTTGATCTCAATAATTACTTGTACATGAACTTGCTCTTATAGGAGGGACAAGGACTAAAATATATGTTTTATCCTCTCACATAGAAAGAAATCAATGTTATTTTAGTAAATGCTATTTTAATTTTCAGCCTCAATATGAGGTTTTGGCATTATATTAAAATTAAATTTAAGTTTTAAGCTAGAAACTTTTTCTGAAAGTCTGTGGTCATCCATCTTGAACTCCAAGCATGTAGGAAGACATAGGTAGAAGGATATTAAATCTGACAAATGACCTCCCATGTGCAAAGGAGGAAATAAAGATTCATTCTCCGTGTTTGTGAGATCATTTTGATGAAGGAAAGGCTAATTGAGGATGACATACATTCTAAATCTAATTCAAATCAGCATTTTTACATGAAGACTCATCACATTTCCAATGGTACACGCTACCATAAAACAGCTTAGTAAAGACATTTTGAATTTGATTCTTGGAATTTTTTAAAATGCTTCATCAGAACTGACATTTTGAGGGGTAATGAGTTTCCAGTCTGAGTATTAGTTCAAACTGGATACCTGTGGTATTTTACAACTTTTATTAAAAAAGAAGCATTTTTCTTTAGCATAATTGTCTTATCTTGCAAACAAAATTGCAACTAATATGTGATTATGCCTAGGAAACATGTGGAGAAAGTGCCAACACAGGGTTTCTCACAGTAAAAGCAAATCACCTTGAAATGATTAAAATGTTAAATTATGAAGGGTTCATTCTCTGGCATTCAAAAAATAATCATATTCCAAGGCCAAGTAGCCCTATTGTTGTTTTTTAAATGAAAAGGTGATTGCTATTTCCTCTTGAAATGCTCCAAAATTAGTGTTAGTATTATTTTATTAATACACAGTTAACAGTGCAACTCTGGAAAAAGACCACCTCATCTTTTATCTGTTAGGTAGTTTTGTTAATTCTGCAAATTTCACATTACAGATGCCATTTGTTAAAAGTCAGGGTCAATTATATTTTATACTAAGATAAAATTGTATCTTGACTATATTTACACAATGACAATTCAAAATATGAAGGCAGCTTTGCAATAAGGTTAGACAGAAACAATATTCAGGAAATGCTTTAAGACTCTGTATTATATACCAGTCATTCTAACTAAATTTAGAAACAAACATTAGCATGCAAGTCAGTGGTTGTAAACATGTCAGATATAAAGATCATCTTCATGGTCTCTTTATAGTAGTATATTTCTACCTATAGCATGGTCATTTGACTCTCTTCTAAGAATAAGACAAAACAGAATGTCTACATGTCTAAATTTGGATTTGGCAAAATAGTTTTTTAATAGGATAATTTATCTGTAATAGATCATATGTCAACTACATTTTCAAAGTTGAGACATTGGAAAGATCATATCTCTTACATAAGGATTGAACAGTGGGTCTCTTCTATTCTGTGCGTCCATGAAATATCTGAGGTATTTCAATTGTCAAATATAACATACAGTCAAATACTTGTCTCACTTTAATTTTGAAAATTATATTTACCTTACAAAACAATTGAGTATACAACTCATTGCTTATTCCCTAAAGAAATTCCTGGGTAATTGTGCTAATATTTCTAAAAATTATTATGGAAAAAATTATCATCCCTTATGATCATTTACACTGATGGAGTGATGTACAAATAAATCATTGCTTATTTAAAGGCTCAAATATTCAAGAACAATGATGATGAATCTAGAGTAGTTTTCTTTAAACTCATTGCATCTCATATGTAGGTAGAACAACCTGCCCATAAAAGTGCTAGAAATGTTTGGATTAAATTTTAATTAAATTTATTGAAAGCATTGGGAAATATGAATTCTCTGTTATGAGAGAAAATTCTTAGACTGAAATTCTATAACACTTGATATATTTTCAAGGTATTCTTATTTATTATGGAGTTTCGACTGATAAGACAATAATGGGCAATAGCTGTATGTTAGCAAATATGTCCTTTGTTATGTAGATGACAATTTATCAAAGAACTAGATCAATATCTATTTATAAAATATAAAAATAACTAGATCTATTTATTTTGCATTTGGATGAAAGGTAAGATTTTGAGAACAATATCACTTTTAGCATCTACTTTGTTAGCAACAGTATTGAAGATACTAACAATAATAATACATATTGGATACTGAATGTTCTAGGTTCTTCTCAAAAACTGTTAGAAAAAAATTATACAATGCATCCATAAGTTTATTATTTATAGTCTATACAGAAAGAAAGTGAGGCATAAACATACTGCCTAACTTGACAAGGGTAACACATATTGTCAACGGCAGAGCTGTGGTTTGCTTCCAGTTATTCTGGCAAACCAGGACCAATGCTTTCAACTGGTAAAAATAAAGTAAAAATGAAGAAATGCTCTAACATCATGAGAATAAATATTCACATGAGTAACATTAAACATTGTTTTAAGAAAACACAGCACATTGATTGTTTATTCATTAATTCATTAAACAAGAAGACTAAACTCAAGATCAAATCAAAAATTGGCGGGAGACCCAAACCGACATTTCTCCAAAGAAGGCATACAGATGGCCAATAAACAAAAAGATGCTCAACATTACTAATTATTTGAGAACTACAAATCAAATTATAATGAAGTATCATTTCACACCTGTCAGAATGATCATCATTAAAACAATCTACAAACAATAAATGCTGGAGAGGGAATGGAGAAAAGGAAACCCTCTTGCAATGTTGATGGAAATGTAACTTGACATAGCCACTAGGGAAAACAGTATGGATATTCTCTAAAAAACAAAAAACAAGAGCTACTATATGACACAATATATTTCCACTGTAGGGCATTTATTCCAAGAAAACCACAATTCAAAAAGACACATAGATTTTCATTGCAATACTATTTACAATGTCAAGACATGGAAGCAACCTAAAGGTCTATCAACAGAGGACTAAATAAAGAAGATGTGGTACACATATACAATGAAATATTACTCAGGCATGTTGTTGATTTTTGGTCTCTAAGTTGTGTCCTACCCTTTATGACCTCATGGACTGCAATACATCAATCTCTTCTGTCCTTCTATCTCCTAGAGTTTGCTCAAATTCTGTCCATTGAGTCAGTGATGTTATATAACCATCTCATCCTCTGGTGCCCCCTTCTCCTTTTACCTTCAAACTCTCCCAGCATCAGCATCTTTTCCAGTGAGTCAGCTCTTCTCATCAGATGGCCGAAGTATTGGAGCTTCAGCTTCAGCATCAGTCCTTCCAATGGATTTTCAGAGTTGATTTCCTTTAGGATTGACTGGTTTGATCTCCTTGCAGTCCAAGGGACTGCCATGAGTCTTCTCCAGCAAAACAATTTGAAAGGATCAATTATTCAGTGTTCAGCCTTCTTTATGGTCCAAATTTCAAATACAAGCATGACTACTGGAAAAGAGCATAGCTTTGACTATTCCGACATTTGTCGGCAAATTAATATCTACTTTTTAATACACTGTCTAGCTTTGTCATACCTTTCTTTCATCAAAACACACTGTGGATAATTCTTAAAGAGATGGGAATACCAAACCACCTTATGTGCCTCCTGAGAAACCTGTATGCAGATCAAGAAGCAATGCTAGAATCAGACATGGGACAACTTTTAAAATTGAGAAAGGAATATGACAAAGTTATGTATTGTCACTCTGCCTATTTAACTTATCTCCAGAGTGCATCAGGGGAAATGCCATGCTGGATGTGTCACAAGCTGGAATCAAGATTTCTGGGAGAAATATCAATAACATCAGATAAGCACATGATTCCACTTTACTGGTAGAAAGTAAAGAAAGAGGAACTAAAGAGCCTCTTGATGAAAAAGGAGAGTGAAAAACCTGGCTTGAAACTCAATATTAAAAAAAAAAAAAAATTAAGATCATGGCATCTGGTCCCATGACTTCTTAGCAAATAGAGGGGAAAAAGTGGAAGCAGTGACAGATTTTATTTTCTTGGGCTCCAAAATCACTGTAGATGGAGACCACATCCATGAAATTAAAAGATATTTACATCTCTTTCCTCAGTTATTTGTAAAGCATCCTCAGACAACTATTTTGCCTTCTTGCATTTCTTTTTCTTTGAGATGATTTTGGTCACTTCCTCTTTCAGTGTTATAAACTTCCATCTGTAGTTCTTCAGGTGCTCTGTCTACCAGATCTAACCCTTGAATCTATTCATCACTTCCACTGTATAGTCATAAGGGATATGATTTAGGTCATACCCAAATAGCCTAGTGGTTGTCCCTATTTTCTTCAATTTAAGCCTGAAATTTGTAATAAAAATCTAGTGATCTGAGCCACAGTCAGCTCCAGGTGTTACTTATGCTGACTTTATAGAGCTTCATCTTCATCTGTAAAGATTATAATCAATCTGATGGGTATTGACCATCTGGTATTGTCCATGTGTAGAGTCATCTCTTGTGTTTTTGGAAGAGAGTGTTTGTTATGACCGGTATGTTCTCTTCACAAAATTTTGTAAGCCTTTGCCCTGCTTCATTTTGTACTCCAAGGCCAAACTTACCTGTTACTCTCTTGACTTCTTACTTTTGTATTCCAGTCCTCTTTAATGAAAAACACATCTTTTTTTATTGGTGTTAGTTCTAGGAGGTCTTGTAGGTCTTTGTAGAACTAGCCAACTTCAACTTCATTAGTGATTGGGGCATAGACTTGGACTGCAATAATGTTGAATGGTTTTCCTTGGAAATAACTGAAATCATTCTGTTATTTTTGAGATTGCACCGAAGTACTGCTCTTTGGACATTTTTGTTGACTATGAGGGCTGCTCCATTTCTTCTAAATGATTCTTGTCCACATGCATGCATGTGTGTTGTCACTTCAGTTGTGTACAACACTTTGAGACTATGGCCTATAGCTTGCCAGGTCCCTTGTCCATGGGATTCTTCAGGGAAGAATACTGGAGTGAGTTGCCGTGCCCTCCTACAGGGGACCATCCCAAGCCAGGGGAAAACAAACAAACAAACAAACAAAACATATCTCTTACGTCTCCTGCATTGTTAGGTGAGTTCTTTACCACTAGTGCCACCTGGGAGTCCCTTTATTGCCCACAGTAGTAGATACAATGGCCATCTGAATTAAATTTTCCCATTCCCATCTGAGTTAACTGATTCCTAAGATGCCAGTGTTCACTCTTGCCATCTCCTCCTTGACAATGTCCAATTTACCTTGATTCATGGATCTGACATTCCAGTTTCCTATGCAATATTGTTCTTTAGTGCATCAGGCTTTATTTTTACCACCAGACACATCCACAAAAGAAGATATTATCCATGGCCCAACCACTTCATTCTTTCTGGAATTATTAGTAATTGCCCTCTGCTCTTCCCCAGTAGCATATTGAACACCTTACAACCTGGTGGGCTCATCTTCTGGTGTCATATCTTTATGTCTTTTCATCTTCTCCATGAGGTTCTCTAGGATAGAATCCTGAGTATCTTGCTGTTTCCTCCTCCATTGGCCCACATTTTGTCAGAAATTTTCACTATTACCTGTCCATCTTGGGTGACTCTGCATGGCATGGTTCTTAGCTTCATTGAATTACACAAGCCCTTTTGCCATAACAAGGCTCTGATCCATAAAGTGGACTCAGCCATAAAAAGGAAATAAATTTGGTCATTATAGAGACATGAATGGACCTAGAAACTGTTATCAGAGAAGGCACCCACTGGTGACCCACTCCAGTACTCTTGCCTGAAAAATCCCATGAATGGAGGAGCCTGGTAGGCTGTATATATATATATATATACACACATATATATATATACACATACATACATACACACACACACATTGCTGATACTATCTATAATACAGATAACTAATGAGAACCTACTCTACAGCTCAGGGAAATCTACTTGGTGCTTAGTGGTGATCTAACTGCAAAGAAATTCAAAAAACATTCATTTTGCTGTACAGTAGAAACTAACAGAACATTGTAAAGCAACTATACTCCACTAGGAACTAATTTTTAAAAAATCAAAATATTAAAGACAGCATAAGAAAATGAAGAAAAAGATAACTTCTAAAGAAGCATCACTAGTGCAGAACAAGATAACTGGTAAAGAAATACAATGATTTTGATCTTGACCAAAATAAGGATGAATCAGCAAAGGTGATATTTTACTTGAGTCATAAATGGGTGGGAGTAGAGTGAGTGGCAGAGAAGGCGATGGCACCCCACTCCAGTACTCTTGCCTGGAAAATCCCATGGACGGAAGAGCCTAGAAGGCTGCAGTCCATGAGGTCGCTGAGGGTCGGACACGACAGAGCGACTTCACTTTCACTTTTCACTTTCATGCATTGGAGAAGGAAATGGCAACCCACTCCAGTGTTCTTGCCTGGCGAATCCCGGGGACGGGGAAGCCTGGAGGGCTGCCGTCTATGGGGTGGCACAGAGTTGGACACGACTGAAGTGACTTAGCAGCAGCAGCAGCAGCAGCAGTAGCAGAGTGAGTGGAGAGGATGAATACAGTATGCAAAAAACAGAGTTTAAGAGCCTACACAGTGATGTGGAAACTGCACATATTTAAGTATGACTAGAGATAACTTAAGGTTTAGAAGAATGAAGTTTTAAAGTTAGGGAAATGACCTGATTTAGAATATTAAGAAGCAGCACTACTTTTTAGCAAAGGAATGTGTAAATAATCTATGGTTTCAGAGATATGAACATCTGGCAACATCAAGTAAAGTAGATCATTGAGGAATATTGCTGGAAAAGGCAAATCAGCCAGGAGTCTGACCGTGATAGTCTGATTGATGAGAGATTTGAGGGTACAATAAGCAACAAGTTAATGACATTGGACTGAAAATACATATGAGCGCTGGCTTTGTAGGACAAGATGACTGATTAGACTTGAGTTTGATCAGTTAAACAAATTTAAGATATGTTTCAGGTTTCTGGTCTAGACAACTTGAAAGGAAATGGGAAATAAGGATGCAGTTAAGCAAGACTTATGTCCAGAAAGGAGAGTTAGTTTGAGGAAAGCTGTGAGTTACGATTTGTCTTTCTACCCGGATGAAGACATCAAAAAAAACAAGTGGATATATAGATCTGGAATCCATAAGTATTCTGGGTTAAGGATGGGCTAGATTTAGTAATAAGACAAATTCTTCCTTGAATGCCCACTAGGTGCTATTTTAGGTTCTCAGAAAATCCATACAATGTTATGGATATAGATGTAAATGTTATATGTACATACTATAATATGATATATGTTTTATTAAAGAGGTAATGCTTGGAAATTAAAAAAAATTTTTTTTTCTACAGATAGTCAGGAAGCAGAAGTGCTGGAATTTTATACCATAAGACAACGCCAAACCCAAGTGCCTTGCATTATACCATTGTTCCCTCATCTTCAGGTTGTCATTTATATACAGGAAACAGCTGACAGTACTGGAATAAAAGAGATCACCAAAGAGGTGCATTAAGAGAAGAGAGGGCCACAGACAAATCACAAAAGTTGTATAACTTTTAGGAAGCCAGAAAAAGAGTATCCAGGGAAGGAGAACTTAAGTAACAGAGGAAAGAGAAAATAGAGTTACAGAAGCACAAGTAGAAGAGAACTTTTCAAAGAGGAAAAGATCAATAGAATCAAGTATTGAAATGAGGTTATAAAAATATGACTTTTTCATTTAAGAATCATATATCTGCTCCTATACATGGATATGTCCTAGGCATTAACAATTCACACTTTAGGGATAATTGGTGACTATAAACTGAAGGCTTCCTCGTGGCTCATTTAGTAAAGAATCTGCCTATGGTGCAAGAGACCCAGGTTTGATCTCTGGGTGGGGAAGGCCCTCTGAAGAAGGAATGGTAATCGACTCCAGTATTCTTGCCTGGAGAATTCCATGGACAGAGGAGTCTGGTGGACTGCGGTCCATGGGGTCTCAAAGAGTCAGAAACGACTGAGTGGCTAACACTTTCACTTTTCATATTCAGTACTGTCATTTTCAGGTGGTTGCATTTGTATGAGTGTGAGGAGAGGTGTACACTGTTTCTGATATAAAGGTTTTCAGCTTGGATTCGTGGGGCTAGGGTGGGAGGAGAGAATGATGATGAAATCTTGAATCTAGTATGAGATTTTTCTGGAGGAGAGGTTTTTTGTGTTTTTTTTTTTTTTACAGAAAGTGTAAAGAAACTATTGGGATAGCTGGCTGAGGGACATAGTGACAAGATGCTATCAGCTCTCTGACTTGCTATAAATTACAGTCATCAATTATTACATTTTCAAGCAAACATTTACTCAAGGCTGACCTTTGAACTTTTAAGAAGCTACTTCTACTTTCCCATCTCCTGCTTCCTAACAAATTTTGCAGTTTCAGCAAGCCCCAACCAAACCTTGTTATGTAACATTCAGAACACTCTCTATTTTATTCCACGACACTTAAATGAATGTTAGGTTTATGTATTACTTAATATGTATTTTATATAATAGACTGAAAACTTCATGAAGTCCGGTTCTTAGGAGTTTTTTTTTAATAGCATAAAGTAATAAATAATGAGAGATAATCCACAGATTCTTCCAAAAACATAAGATACATATATATAACAATGATAATGGCATAGAAATGCCTTGTATTGGAGACCCTGAAAATTTTAAGTGTGGTCTCTTTCCTACTTTAAAGTAAATACAGTTGAAATGCCATCAGGAATGATAAATATTGATGATCTCTGAATCTTATCTCTGTAGAAGTGCCATGCATTACTGGGTTAATTAATTAACTGTCTCAGATTTATACCTGCATGTAAGCTACCTTATGCATTTTTCCATTCAATACATTTTAATCTAAATGGACTATTTAAGTTGATTTTGCAAACCAGAAATTCTAAGGTAAAGCTCAATGATGGGAAGAAACCACTTCTCTAGGCACTGCAAAAGAAACATTATTTAGTGTTAAAAATATGGATGTTGCTTCCATGTTTTATTCTGCCCTTGCACTGCCAACATGTTTTCACTCGGGCTGAACAAATTAACTGCAAACAAATACTGCTTTTACTAGGTTTTCATTGAGGAACATGAGTGTATTTAGAATTACCCAAGAATAGCTCAAGTGCTCTGATATCTGCTTTTGGTGCCCAAAGATGCATGCTTTAAGCATCTTTAGTCATTAATATCAGGACAGAAAACACTAAGGGTAAAAGGCCCAGCATAATATATATCTTAAGATGCTCCACTTGTAATGATTGCATTGTTCTTTAAAGGCTTCATTTATTCTTGACAGAAACAATTATGTGAAGTAATTATATCTAAAGTCAGGCAGTGTGCAGTGTTCAATTTGGAAGGTAAAGAACATTGTTTGACTGTTGTTACCAGGCACATTCCTGATAGGGAACAAATGCTTACATCAATAGGAATCATGCACTTTGTAATTTATTCTTTTATTCTCATATGCGGTTATCATAATAAGTGCCAGGTTAACCATCTTAAACACAGACACAAAATTACTAGAATAACATCAAGGAAGAAAGAAATATAGAAGCAGCTCATCAGTATTTCCTTTGTATGGCCTATTATTTATAGGTCTCTTTTGCCTTACATGACCAAATGTTGCATAATTGACTGGACAGAACTATTTCACAAGACATCCAAATAAGATTGAAAGGCCAATGTCCTTGGTGAATAAATTGGATAATATGTAGAATTTAAAACAGTTAATTTGACCAGACACTGCAAATTGAGTTACTCCTTACATATGAGTATTTTCTCAGAAACAAATTATTCTTTCTTAAAAATATATAAGTGGACACAAATTGTTATCTACATGAATACGTAGTTCCTATGTAGTTTGAAAGAGGTCACAAATTCTCTAAGTTATCTAAATTGCAACTAGCTAAACTGACATATTAACCCCTTGAATGCATATGGATAACTCTGCTTTCAATGCAAATTTATTAAACCATTTATGGTAATAGGGAAAATATGAATGTTGAGGCATCGCCCTGAACCTGTAAGTTGTGTTCATTTACTTTCTATTTCATTTAAACTATTAATCTGTTAATGCATCAAGTAATATATTTTTATTTCAAGAGGAAAATTCATTTTACTTTAAGATATTGAAAAGTATGTATATATTTCAAAGTGTCCTGTATTTATCTAAAGCATTATTCTGTTACAAAAAAAACTCAGCAATTCTGCATAATTATGATCATCATAATCAGTTCTGTTCTGTTGCTCAGTCCTGTCAGACTCCTTGTGACCCCATAGATTGCAACACGCCAGGCTTCCCTGTCCATCACCAACTCCGGGAGCTTGCTCAAACTAATGTCCATCAAATCAGTGGGGCCATCCAACCATCTCATCCTCTGTCACCCCATTCTCCTCCTGCCTTCAATCTTGTCCCATCAAGGTCTTTTCTAGTCAGTTCTTCACATCAGGTGGCCAAAATATTGGGGCTTCAACTTCAGCATCAGTCCTTCCAATGAACATTCAGGATTGATTTTCTTTAGGACTGACTGGTTTGATTTCCTTGCAGTCCAAGGGACTCTTAAGAATCTTCTCCAACACCACAGTTCAAAGGCATCAATTCTTCAGCTCTCAGCTTTCTTTATAGTCCAACTCTCACATCAATACATGACTACTAGAAAAACCATACCTTTAATTAGATGGACCTTTGTTGGCAAAGTAATCTCTCTGCTTTGTAATATGCTGTCTAGGTTGGTCATAGCTTTTCTTCCAAGGAACAAGCATCTTTTAATTTCATAACTGCAGTCACCATCTGCAGTGATTTTGGACCACAAAAAAATTAAATCTCTCACTGTTTCCATTGTTTCCCCATCTATTTGCCATGAGTGATGGGGCCAGATGCCATGATCTTCATTTTCTGAGTGTTAAGTTTTAAGACAACTTTTCACTTTCCTCTTTAATATTCAACAAGAGGCTCTTTAGTTCTTCTTTGTTTTCTGCTATAAGGGTGGTGTCATCTGTGTATCTGAGGTTATTGATACTTCTGGCAATCTTGATTCAAGCTGTGCTTCATCCAGCCCAGCATTTTGCATGATGTACTCTGCATATAAGTTAAATAAGCACGGTGACAGTATACAGTCTTGACTACTCCTTTCCCGATTTGAAACCAATCTGTTGTTCCATGTACAGTTAACTGTTGCTTCTTGACATACACACAGATTTTTCAGGAGGCAGATAAGGTGATCTGGTATTCCCATCTGTTTAAGAATTTTCCAGTTTGTTGTGATCCACACAGTCAAAGGCTTTGGCATAGTCAATAAAGCAGAAGGCATTTCTAGGCACTGTCTTTAAATATACCAGTTTATCTTGACAAACAAAGGTAATTGATTTTTTCATCAAATATATTAAAGATAACTATGTACAGCATACATTTTATTTCATAATAGTATAATCATATGTAATAGTTCACTTACCAAAAGAACTGGCTAAAATCAAGGTTGCAATGATTGTACACTTGAGTACACATTTCATCTTTACTTCAAGAGGAAGTTATGATTTTTGTGTGTGTTTACTTTCTTTTCATTCCTTCCACCATATCTGAGGTGTGGTACAGCAGATGAATTGATTCCAAAATCTTATATTTTTGCATATACAGCTCAGTTTATCTCATTTTGAGAGTTTGCTGAAATATTTTTTTCTGTATTTTCTATCTTCTTATTATATCTCTTTTTTGAAAACAATAGAAGGGTTTGTTTCGTGATTTTTATATCTACATCACCAATCCTTCTTCAAGAATATTAGCTTAAAAAGATATTAATAGTAGATTAGTTATTTCTCTAATAATTCCAAGTAAATAAACACAATTTCAGCCAATATATTGATAGATTTTATGTAATTCAGGGTCAGGTATTCTATAAGAACTCATAAAACTGGATCCATTGTCTGAATTATCATTAGGAATGTATTGTCTTTTTTTTTCTGATCTCTCTTATGTCGCCTTTTGTCTCTCAATTTTTGTCTCTCAATAAGCCCACTTCCTCTGTTTCTCCACACTGCATTAAATAAATGTGCTCTCTTGTAGCTTCACAATTATAATTCAATTTATAAATTAATAACGTATAACTGTGTCATCTGTATACTGCCCAGTAGGTGCTAGCTAAGCCTGGGTTATATGCCCACCACTATATTCTTAATATGTCAGTTTCAACTGTAACTATGTGATTGATTTCTGGATGAATAATATTATATACCACTTTATCAGTTCCAGATGGATAGATGGATGAAAGTTCTACACAATTAATAATTAGCCACTATTAACTAGTTACTGGAATCATAGATTCATTGCTGATATATACATATATATGTGTGTGTATATGTATGTATACATGTATGCACATATATTGGAGAAGGCAATGGCACCCACTCCAGTACTCTTGCCTGGAAAATCCCATGGACAGAGAAGCCTGGTAGGCTGCAGTCCATGGGGTCGCTAAGAGTCGGATAGGACTGAGTGACCTCGCTTTCACTTTTCACTTTCATGCATTGGAGAAGAAAATGGCGACCCGCTCCACTATTCTTGCCTGGAGAATCCCAGGGACTGGGGAGTGTGATGGGCTGCCGTCTATGGGGTTGCACAGAGTCGGACACGACTGAAGCGACTTAGCAGCAGCAGCATGCACATACGTAGTATATATATATATTCACCTACATGTGTACTTATGTGTGAGGCACAGCCAACTACTGTGGTAACAACAGCCCTGCAAGCAACAAGCATCACAGTTACAGAACATAAGAGTAACCTGTTCACGTGTGCCTATTCCCAAGTCTTTGCATATAATCTACCATGGACAAACAATGATGTTCAATAACTGAGTATCTATTTCATTAAATGCCAGACCCTAGAAAATACTTATATGCTTATAAGTATAAGCATACCTATACCAGCATGCTTTTCATTTTCTCCTGATAGAGATAAAGTGTCTCTGACTTTCAAACTGAGAAATATCTGTTTTAGAATCTGAGGACAGAAGATAAAATATTATAACAAAAGATGCTCCTATAGCTCTTATCACTTAGGAAATTAGAAGTTCTGTGTCAAGAATGGGATGAGGACCAAATATATATTTCTTCTTATAAACTATAATATCACACATAAAAACTGACAAATATTCAACAAAAATTGAAAAGCCCAGAAAAGTAAAGCAAAGTTCTCAAGTAAAATAATAGGAAATAAAATTTAACAATACCTTAAAAAATAACATGTCATAACTGAATTCCAGAGTAGATTATGCAATAGATTCTAGATTCCAGAAGTTTCTGAATGACAAAAGTTGCCAAAAAAGTATCCATTTTTAAAAATAATAATAATAATGAACACTAAATTTGACAAATTTCAAAATATACCTGCCTAATTCAAAAACACTCAGGAAAATTAGAATGATTGGAATTTTTCCAGACATAAGATGTCACTAACATTTACCATGCATAACTAAGAACCAGTTCTGAATAATAGATTATCAGATTTATTATTTGCAAATATTTCTAGAATTTAATTAAAAGAGAAGTCATGCATTATATAATTGAATTTTTTTCAATAGGAACAATTATTTTGAGATTAACACATTTTGTAGCATTTATCACTAGCTCATTCAATTTTCTTTTCAAGCAGTAGTTCATTGTATGGATAAATTACAAGTTGTTCATTTTCACCTATAGGCGGACTTCAGTGTTGTTTTCGGTTTTTGTCTTTATTTAGCTTTTTGACCTGGAAAATTATATTGACGGGTTTTGTACAGATTTTTTTAAAGTTCAGAAAAAAATGAGTGTATACTTTGTGTATACATTTTTATAAAACTCTATAAAATGCAAATTAATTTACATTAACTGGAAGGTAGTTCAGGGCTTTACACAGAATAGTGGGTGGGAAGACAAGGAAGGAAGACTTATTGAGGGACACAAAGAAACTTTTGGAAACAGTGGATGTGTTAATTATTTTTATCCTGGCAATAGTTCCACAAATGTGTATGTTTGTCAAAATATAAAATTTTGCAATTTCAATACACAGTTTATTGTACATGCTTACATCTCAATAATGCTATTTAAAAAGAAAAGAAAGGATAAAGTTTATTTTTCAACCCAGGATTGAATATATTGTTTGAAATTCTTCTAAAACATATTTGCATCAATGAGAATGCCTAGGATCATTCTCATTTATGTCTTCCCCATTAATAAGTACACCAAGTCCTTGGTGACATCTGCCAGAGTCTCTGAGTTCTATAATCTGTCAGAGCTAATGCTTGGGTCCACTGAATCCTGAAGGTATTGGTTAAATAAGTTATATAAATTATAGTCCATGGTTTGGCAATAAATTGATTTGAACTTAATTCATTTAAGAGGAAGACAATTTTACCTCATTGATTTTCAGATCTTTCTGCAATCACCTGTTTATTAAAGATCACTTTGTCTCCCTTTGGTTCACTTTTTTCTGCAGTAAATATTAATTTTTGATAACAAAGATTTGATGTATATTATCATTTTATTCAGGAGGATAGAATTTTTAATGCATATTTTCACTTAATAAATATTATCTCCAATATATAAACACTGAATATTAATTTTATAAAGAAAAGTAGCTACTTTTTTTTTATTTTTTAGTCTTTAAAATTTTTTATTTTATATTGGAGCATGCCAAATTAACAATGTTGTGATAGTTTCTGATGCACAGCAGAGCAACTCAGTTATACACATACATGTATCCATTCTAGACCATGCTTCCCTGGTGGCTCAGATGGTAAAGCGTCTGCCTGCAATGCGGGAGACCCAGGTTCAATCCCTGGGTTGGGAAAGTCCCCTGGAGAAGGAAACGGCAATCCATTCCAGTATTCTTGCCTGGAAAATCTCATGGATGGAGGAGCCTGGTAGGCTTATTCTAGACCATAAGTGCTTTAAAAAAAAAAAAGCTACTGTAAAACTATGGTTTGTGGTAAGCTATATGGATTCTGAAACATCCTAAATACAAAACCTATCATCAATATTCTTCAAAGGTGTCAAGAGGGCTTTTAACATATATATGTGCAATATGTGCAATATGTATATATATATATGTATATATAGATTAACTATATATATTTAACTAAGGATTGTTCATATCACAATTGTCTAAGATTTATATCATTTTAAAGAGTTTTTATGATATAAATATGCTTTCAGTCAATCTGGTGAAAAAAGAAGGAGCATTTTTTATTGAAAAAGTTTGAATATATGTAGTGAAATAAAATATAAATAAAACTATTATCAAATACAAAGGAGAGAAGTTGATAAATGCAGTAAGGAGAGAGGGCAAGGTCACAGGAAGAGCTAATATCTCGAAATCCCTGACAGCTACCTGATATTCTGCACGAGTCCTCCTGTCATCCAGAGTGAAGTTAAGGACCAATGGATGGATAACTTTTCTCACTTGGTCTTACATTTATTTGATTTCATTATCTACTCTACCCTTTCCTTCTACTCATGACCATAGAGGAACTTAGTCATTAACTAAATTTGCTGATCTCAAAAACACTATAATCAGACATTTTGATATTTAACTGTATCCTCTTATCCTTCTAGCTTTTTCATTAAACTGCTCTGACCTCAAAAGATCTTGATTCCATCTGCAGCTTATATTCAAATTGGTAAATGTCAACAATTTGTTCCATTAGTTTTTTCAATATTACTTTCTCACAGTTCCTCAGCCTTAAGAGTTTCAAATTTCTGCCTTGTTTTAGTCTGTGTCCTAAGTCGCTCAGTTGTGTCTGAGTCTTTGTAACCCCATGGACAGATCTCTGGCATTGAAGGCAGATTCTTCACTGACTGAGCTACAAGGGAAGCTTGTGGCCCACCAGGCTGCTCTATCCATGGCATTCTTCAGGCAAGAATACTGGAGTGGGTAGCCAGCCATTTCCTTCTCCAGGGGCATTTGGCCTATATTCAGGGGTTGGAGCACCGCTAGAGAAAACTGACCACCCCCCACACATCAGCGTCTTCTCCAATGCACGCTGGACCATCCTGCAGGTCCAACAATTGCAGTCTTTAGTTTGCTCTCTCTCGCATCTGCTACAATTTTGTGTTTCAGATACTTTCTCTATCTCCTCACTGCCTTAACTCCCTACCTTACTCTTGCTTTCAGTGAATGGTTTCAACACTCACAGCACTGAAAAATTAATGACACTCAGAGATGCACACTTTAAAAATCCTATAACTAATTCCACAGATTCAGTCATTTGCATGTGCATTCTGCCTTCCCTCTTTTATTTCCAGATGAAGTAGAATGCTGTATTTACTACAGTTAGTCTCTTTCTACCTTCTCAAGTCAGAATATGGATCTATTCTCGCTCTCTCTTTCCCATGCCTTAAACCTCTCCTTTTTTGATTGTAATAAAACTTCCAGAAAAAATTAAGAGACTTTTCTTTATTACAAACAGATTCCTTTCTAGTCTATCCTCATTTTGCATATACTTATTCTCACTTTCTTTTTTCACTTCAACCTGTTCTAATATTTCTTTTGTTTCCACTACTGTACAGAAACTGTTTTCATCTAGATTCTCACTGAGGATCACATCTTAATCAAATTTTACCATTTCAGTCCTGATCATACTTGAGCACTACAACACTAAACATTACTCATCTATTTCACTTTTAGAAATTCCCTTTCTTTTACATCTAAGATGTTAGACTTGTGTAACAGAGTTATCTGCCTCTTCTTTCACACTTGCTGAGGTTCCTCTGGATTATAACCTCTTCTTCTCATTCTATAAAATCCTCCAGATGGAGGTCATCCTAGTACTGAATCTATTACTGTCTATAGGGTGTGACTAACCCCAACTCAAAGGACTTTTACCTCTCTCCTGAATCATATATATAGCTATTTAACTGCTCCATAATCACAGAACTAAAATTATCTTAACTAATCATTCACCATCCCCCACTGTAATTTTTATTAATAATAAAAATTAAAGGATAATATCACCATATATCCTGCTAACCCATCCTGAAACCAATTCAGTTGTGAATTTTCCCTTACCCTCACCTCACCCTCATGTTCATTTTTCAAGTGCTATCAATTGCATGTTCTGATTTTCCCTTAAATCTATCTTTCCTCATTCCCTGGATTCATATTCTGAATACCTCTCAAACTGCCCAGCCCTAACTGTTACAGAAAATCACTGTCTCATCTTGCCTGTCTCATTCTTCCTCAGGTTCAGCTCCTTAGTGGTAAGAGCGCTGAGTATGTAATCAGACTAATTTTGGGATTGAATCCCACCTATTCTATCTCAGAGATGGCTTGACTCTGAAGAAATGGGCTTAACTATTTGTTTTTTTCTTCTTAATCTATAAATGTGAATAGTTATGTTCACTTTACCATGGAGCTATTGGAAGGTTATATGATATACAAGCTTTAAAATACCCAAATCCTGAATCTTGAAATATAATCAATAAATGCTATTTCTTCTAAGCATTATTGTTATATTAGAACAGAATTATATTTATGGTATCCCCCTGCTTGATCCCTGACTTTCATTATTCTTATGTGAAAATTTCGACTCTACCACACTTAATAATGCTCTGAATTAACACTCTAGACTCATATCTGAGCCCTGGCCCATTCATGCTATTTGTGTATGCATTATTGTGCACTTCTTTCCCTCTGCAATTAAACAGGAGAAACTCTTCTAGGTAGAAATAATGGCCAAAGTCCATCAGGTAGTGGCTAGTTTTAACTAGTAGTTTAGTTGGTAAAGAATCCACCTGCAGTGCAGGAGACCTGGGTTCCATCCCTGGGTTGAGAAGATCCCCTGGAGAAGGAAATGACAATCCACTCCAGTATTCTTTCCTGGAGAATGCCATAGACAGAGGAGTTGGGCAGGCTACAGTAGTTCATGAGATCACAAAGAGTCCAACACAACTGTGAGACCAAGTTTTCATCAGGTAGGAAATATCATGGTAATGTAAAGAACCAGAAAGAAAATTGATGTGACTCAAGTGGTCTAAGTAAGAGAGCAGAATAGTAAAGACTCTTCTTGACAGTAAGGCTTCAAATCACTGGAGATATTTCAGGCCAGAGGATCTCAGCATTACCACTGTAGTCATGTTGGACCAGATAATGATTTTTTGTGTGTTATGGCTGAGTATTTTAGGATGTCTCACAGGACCCCTCAGCTCTACTCACTGGATGTCAGTAACACTCTTCCAGTTGTGATAGTCAAAAATATCTCCAGGTCTTTCTAAGTATTCCGGCGGGCAAAATTACACTTGGTTGAGAATGACTGTTACAGACTACAGAGCTTGTAGTTTTTAAGGTAGGAAGGAAAAATAAAGCCGTGAAAGATACTAAAGAGTAGTGTGATGTGTCCTGATTTACATTTGGTAAAGATCACTTAGATAATGAAGTTAAAGAAACCTCACATAAACACTGGGCCTCTTTAGTTGGTAATAAGATTTGATTTACTATGAAATAAGTACCAATTAATAAGGATGTCAACTGAAAAAAAATGTACAATGTGAGAATTGTCAGCTAAGTTTTATTTGGGGAAAAATGAGGACTATAGCCCAGAGGATTTGAAATAGCTCTGAGAAATTGCTCCAGAGAGGTAGCAGGAAAGGTCAGTGTCACATATGACTTTAGTGAAGGAGGGCACAGGTACTCAAGCACACATTTGGGCAGAGCCTTGCTGCCAGTCATAAGGAACGGATGTCACCACTAATGATTTTAGTGCTTTTGTAGACATGAGGAGGTGCAAGAATTGAACTAATAAAATCTTCTCCTGAAAATATCTAACTGGATTCTCCTATAAATGTCTGGAAGTCAGAACCTTTAAGAAAGCAGGTGACAGGGAAAGAAAGATCATGACTTTAAAAGCAAAGCTCATATAAAGATTTTTCTGAGTCAACAGAAGCTCACGTTTTATGTATTTATTTGGTTTGTTTATTTGGGTTGTTGTTATCCTTGTAGTTTTGAGTTTGAGTCCTTCACTAAGTCAAGTTCTTACTAGCTTAATACCTGATGTCTCCCTAACTATTACATTCCCAGTGCCTAGCAGAGTACCTGGAATTAAGCAGTTTCTTCACTAAAATTCTTTACTGAACAACAGCTCTTAAGATGATACAAATTTCTATGATTGACTTAAATGATTTGTTTAAAAAAAAAGCTACCAATGCCATTGTACTTATTATAATTTAATTTTAAATGCAATATTCACAAAAACTGAGAATGTATTACAACCCCTTTTATATGAATGACACACTGATGTTATAAAAATCAAGCAGATTGCTTTTGGTTATATATCTAGAATATCAGAAGGGCCAAAATTTAACCAAGGTATTATGGGTCCAATATCTACAACCATACATTTATGTCCCAATGTCCCTCAATAGAGATAGGAGATGGTGAAATTTAATATTGTACGACATTCTTTTCATATATTTTCTCTCAAGAGCTCTCTAGTTGGCTTATAATCTTAAAGTTCAATGTAGCACATAAGAATTAAAGCTAAAAGTATAAACAAAAAGTACTGTTTTAGTATATGAACAAGTGTGCTTGAATATAACTTTGACAATACTTAATAAAATCATCAATCTTTTTAGACCTCTTATTAACAGAATTGCAGCACATGCACACTGTTTTTTCTTTCTTCTACTTGCTGGGTGTTTTTTTTTCCTTTTCTATTGGGAATTAATATTGATAACCTGTCATAATTTTCACCTGAAAAATCATCATTTTTATTGTTCTTGATCTTATTGCCTCTGGACTTAACATTTCCTCTCTGAATATCTGGTCCATTATTTTATTAAGTATTGATATCTTTCTTTCAAGTGATTTGAGATCACTCTTTTTAACTTAAAAATAATCAATATAGCAACTGTTTCTCTCCAATGTTCCTTGTCTCCCCAGATCCTAAGATTTTAAAAAAAAAAATTCTAAGTGGTTTAGTAAGATGTTAGCTAATACTTTTAAAAACCTAGTACATCATCCATCCATCATTTATATTTGCTATGCATGACATCCTTCATGCAAACATCTCAGAATGCTTTCCTGTTATTACTAGATAACAGAAGTACAATTCAATGGCAAGTTGCAATCAATAAGTCTAGACTTGATTTAAACTTAGCCAACTTTTTGTATCAATAAATATAAAAGGAGAAAGGTAACAAAAAGTAAAAACAAAGTAAGCACATGACTATCACCTAAAAACACAGAATCTCAAGATTTGCATCCATCAAAAAGCTTGCTTTGTGGGTCTCTTTTTTTCCTTCAACCATAGTTGGAAAAAAACATGGAAGAGAAGTGATTCTTTTCTTTCTCGCATGATCCATCAGGAAAAAGGAAAGTTTTTTTTTTTCAGTAGATTTAATCAGATGACAGAAAATTTGAAACCCCTAAAATAATGTAGGTTCCACAACTTCTATCTTATCTAAAGACTTAAAGGTCTTGCCTCTAAGTTGGATAGGGAAAGATAACTTACAGACATTCTTTTACGAATGGATTAATTGACCCTTTTGGGTTTATTCATGCAATTATATTATTCTTAAAGATCTTATAGATGAAATCTTTCAGAGACATGTTCAGGCATATGAAAGACAATCACCAACTTCATGCTAGTAAACTTTTTTTATTTAAAGTATTGAATTTGTTACAATATTGCTTCTATGTTGTTTTGGTTTTTGGCTATAAGACATGTGGGATCTTAGCTCCTCAACCAGGGATCAAACTCTCACTCCCTGCATTGGAAGGCGAAGTCCTAACCACTGGTCAGTCCCCACGCTAGTGACCTTTTATCCAAGTGGTTTATCAGGTAGAAAAGGAGGAACTCCAGAATAGGCAGGCTGTTTTTCTATATATATATATATATATTTTTTTTTTTTCTCTTTTTTCTCCCTTCAAATTGACTAGTCATTCTTTCTTACCTGTCAGTAGTGACCAGGTCCAACATAAAGCATTACTTACTAAAAGATCCATAAAACACATTTAACTTTTCATATGTTGTTCTTTCTTGAAAGCTAATAATGCTGACTTATTTTGATCTCCTAAAATATACTTTTTAAATAGGATTCATTATTTGTAGTAGCACAGGCATCAACAACGACAACAACTTTAAAGCAATTTGTTTTTTACCATATGTGCAAGTAGACCAGGGGACTGAAAAACTGGACCTTGACAGGTGTCCAGCTTAGGTCACCCTGCATATTGAATTTTTATCATTTAATCTAACAGTAGTCAATGATAAATAGAACAAGATATACTGAAAAGAAAGCATCGTGTAAGTTCTTGATTACTTGTTCTAAAAATCCTCTCTTTTCAATCTCTTTGTTCTCTTAATCCTTCATATTTGTTTACATTAAATTTTACTGAAGCATAGTTGCTTTTTTTTTTTTTTTTGACCTTGCTAGGCAGCATGTGGGATCTTCATTCTCCAACCTGGGATCAGATCTGCACCTCTTGCATTGGAAGTGCAAAGTTTTAACCACTGGACCACACCAGGGAATTCCCCCTCATATTTCTTTATTCTTTATAAATCCTTATTGTGAATTCACCTTTGTCCTTAGAGATGTTTATCCTGTTGTAATGCTATTTCTCACCTGGAGAAAGTTGGTCATTTTTCTCTCTAATATGATTTCATGGCACTTACCACAGTTTTGAAATTAATCAATTTATGCTTTTATCTGGAATATATCTCCAGTATAGGGAGAAGAGAGACCACATCTGCTTTATTCACCTCTGCAAATCTAGGGCCCAGAAAGATGACATGTATATAATAGCTCCCCAATAAATATTTATATGTTAGATATCCTTCAGCTTAGCAATCTGAATTATTTTCTAGATTATTCTCATGAATAAACTATAGAAAATAGAGTTTACTGTTTTTTCCCCCAGTTATTTCTTCCATTGAAATAAGGCCCTGAATGCTTTATTTTGATTTGTTAAATGCTTTTCTAGCTCTGTTTTTGTGTAAAAACTATATCAGGCAAAGAATTTAAAGTTTTAGAGAAAGTTAGAAAATGAGATGTTGTTTCTCCTATCTCTGGCTATAATAGAACACATCTTTGCTTCAATGTATGTAGAAAAAATTGTAGACTAGAAAAGAATATACTGTATAACAGTATGAGAGATCACTGACGAAAATGAGCTTTGGGCTAATATTCCAACAACTGGACATTGATAAAAAACTTTAAGACTGAGGAAATGTACCAAGTGTCTAACTCAAAAAGATGTTTTCCCTTTAGAGCAGGTTGAAATTCAAAAGTATATAGTTGTGTACATATTGCATTAAAAAAATCGTTTCAATTGGGAGCACAAATATCCCTTTCTCTTTTGTACACACTCAACATATCCTGCTTTTTTCTTCTTCCTTTCATATTAGTTTTCTGTCATTTTCTCAGTACCAAATCTTATTCTCATTTCCAATTAATTATCTTTCTCTTTCCTTTAAATACTATTTTTGCAAGTATAACTTTTATATAATCCTCATTAAACATGAACTAATGTCAATAATATTTATTGAATATAAAACAAAGGAGAAAACTAGCTTCAAAATTTACAGGTGAAATTTAATCATGTATATATTATAGTCATGGTTTATTCATTATTTAATTATAGCAAAAAAGAACAACTAAAGAGAATTGGATAAACATGCCAATGAAAAATAAATGGTTTTTCTCTTGAATTACATTAGCTTAGTATTTGATAATATGATAAGAAACATGAGTTCTTAGATCTAGCTCTTATAGCATTATGACTTATGCAATTTCTTTTCTTTTCCTGGGGTATATTTTTCCCATTTTAAAATGACTTTGTTTCTAAAGTCACATCTACAAGAAAGGTATATAAGCTCTCTATTTTTCTCCATTTTTTATTATAACCTTATCTTTTATTATGACCTTACCATTTTTATTATAACAGAACCTGTTTTTATCATTATTTGTTTCAGATCATTCGGATAATATTATGTCTGCATAATTTCAAAGATATATAACTTGCACTTAAGAAATAAAAATATGGCTTACACATATAATTTGGTAATGCTGTTAAATATTATGGATTTCATCTTACCTCCATTTTATTTCCAGAACTCCATTATGTGGTGTCAGATTTTGCTTTATTACTTGATTATGTGCTTTCTATCACAAAGCTGGACTAATTATTTTTGAAATAGTACTACTGAAAGGATAAAACCATAATCAAGACCTATTCTCTTTTTTTTTTTTTCAGAAATGGTGTACTGCTCATTATTCAGAAAGAACTATATAGAGTTAAATATTGTGTTTTTATTAGTAATTCCCTTAAGTCCATTTTCCTATGTCTCTGAAATTCATAACAATGGCAATGAGGAATCACTGAAGTTGAAACTAACCAAAGGGTAAGGTATATGTAACATTATGTTTTGAATTAATTTTGTATAATAGGGCATTGTGACATTTGTATAAAAGTTCAAAGACGAATGCAAGCTGTGACTTCATTGAGAATTTATTTTTAAGACTCTTAGATAGTTCAGCAGAGAATTCAGACCTGGAATTCAAAGGGCAGAACAAGACATTAAGTAATTCACTACATTCTATAAAGCTGAAAAGAAAGGATATGAGGATGCAATAGCTCATTTTCTGAAACCTGAGATGTAAAAATCAACTTGAGGATGCCTAAGATATTAGTAGCAGATAGAAAGATTCAGTGGCTGCTCTAAGTTGACAGCAAATGTCTGGCTTCTGTTATGAACCCAGGATACTAAACAAAGTTACGCTTACTCAGAGAAATCATAGCCAACATCATTGAAACTGAAAGCTACAATGTAATTGATTTTTTGCATTAAGATAATTCCACATAAAGAACTCTGTGATACATTATTTTTCTGTCATTAAATTCCATCTATAAGTTTATTGAGGCTGATGATGAACTTCTTTATATCATCATTTGTTTTCAGCATTAGAAAAGGGACAAGACAAAGAGAAGATGATGCTTAAGTTAGTGGATATCCAAAACTTGGTTTTATTTCAGTATATGAAAGTATATAATTTGGCATATATGTTTCATTTTTTAAAGTAGTTAATTACCCAAGATATAAAATTCATAGATGGGAGTTAAATGGGAATGTATCCTAGATTGTGGTCTCTAAATTGCAGAAACCAATTACATGGTTTAGGAAATCCTACTGAAATAGAAAATTTGAAAACAATGATTTATATTCCCCCAATTGTTCATACACTTTGAAGAGTATGACCTTGTCTTCCACGTAAATTTACTAGCTGTACTTTAATTGTTATTAAACTATGGAAATATTCACTGGTCATAGCAAACACCCTTTTTCAACAACAAAAGAGAAGACTCTATACATACGCATCACTAGATGGTCAATACCGAAATCAGATTGATTATATTCTTTGTAGCCAAAGATGGAGAAGCTCTGTATAATCACTGAAAACAAGATCTTGAGCTGACTGTGGTTCAGATCATGAACTTGTCATGGCCAAACTTAAGACTTAAGATGAAGAAAGTAGGGAAAACCACTAGGCCATTCAGGTATGACCCAAATCAAATTCCTTATGATTATACACTAGAAGTGGGAAATAGATTCAAGGGATTAGATCTGACAGAAAGAGTGCCTGAAGAACTATGGACAGAGGTTTGCGACATTGTACAGGAGCAGTGATCAAGACCATCCCTAAGAAAAAGAAATGCAAAAAGGCAAAATGGTTGTCTGAGGAGACCTTACAAATAGCTGTGAAAAGAAGAGAAGTGAAAGGCAAAGGAGAAAAGGAAAGATATACCCATTTGAAGGGAGAGTCCCAAAGAACAGCAAAGAGAGATAAGAAAGCCTTCCTCAGTGATCAATGCAAAGAAATAGAGGAAAACAAGAGAATGGGAAAGACAAGAGATCTCTGCAAGAAAATTAAAGATACCAAGGGAACTTTTCATGGAAAGATGGGCACAATAAAGGACAAAAATGGTATGGACCAACAGAAGCAGAAAACTTTAAGAAGTGGCAAGAATACACAGAAGAACTATAGAAAAAAGGTCTTCACGACCCAGATAACCACAATGATGTGATCACTACCTAGAGCCAAACATCCTGGAATGCAAAGTCAAGTGGGCCTTAAGAGGCATCACTATGAACAAAGGTAGTGGAGGTGATGGAATTACAGTTGAGCTATTTCAAATCCTGAAAGATGATGCTGTGAAAGTGCTA